>NC_073224.2:156371521-156682065 GCF_029281585.2 Gorilla gorilla gorilla
ATTGGTCGCTGACTACCTTGCACTGTATTAAGTGCTCTGTGCCTTGGTTTCCTCTGCGTTCCAAGTGGGTGCAATGTCCTTAACTTGTGGTTAAGTGAGGATTAGATAGCCCAAGGGGAGGATTAAGCAAACAACAGCATCCTAGAAAATAGGAAAGGCAAGTTGGGCCTCCTGTGTGCTGGGAGTGCCTAATCTAGCTGAGAACATTTAGGGCTAGAGGAGGGAACAGGAGCTCCATTTCTCTCCTCCTACAGCTCCTGCAAATCTCAAGTTTCTTTGAACCTATGACCTTCCCCTGTCTAGCTAGAAGCTGCCAGGCAGGTGGCATGGAAGTTGCATTGGAAGCTAATTCCTTCCCTGACTTGCTGGTTGTAATCCTTCTGTGGATAGACAAATCAAGCCACCTGTGTGGGATATTAAAAATGAAACAACACATACACACCAAAAACCCTGCAGATTTGTTACTGAATTTTTAGACTCAAAGTGTGCCATCTGGACCAGACACAGTACTTCTGGAGTCTTTGTTGCCTCTTTCCTCTTTTGTATGATGTTGAGATGGTTTTGGTCAGCTACTCCTGTTTTGATGCCTAAATAGTGACGTAAAACAAAATCTGAATCTTAATTGAAAACATGAGCTTTTTTTCATTTAAATTTGTTGGCTCTTTGAAGATTTATGGCATTGCGAAGTTGTGCTGGTGGAGTCTCTGAGAAAATTCTTTTTGGTCACCAGATTGTTTCCTAAATTAGATGAAGTCTTTGTAAGTCCTCAGTCATAACAAAGATGAAACAAGCTGTTAAAATATGGCTTTGGAGCAAATGCTATGATTGAATTGTAAGAGTGATGTTGGTTTTAGGGAAAGACTGAGAAAACTGGTGGGCTGCTCAGGCACCCACACTCCAGCACAGGACAGTCTGACCATTACCTGTAAGAACCGTGACCAAACCCAGCCAGCCCTGCAATAGACTGACCTCAGTGGCTTTCAGTTTGGGTGAGCTGATGAAGTATACATGTATGCACCAGTGCATGCACACACACTGCAGTCCATGCCATTGTTGTTACACCTGCTAGAACCTATGGGCAGAATCACCGTCCTTCCTCTGACCAAATTAGGTCAACCCAGAGCTCCTTTCCACCCATCTTCCTCTGCCAGGCTAAGTTCTACCTTATGTGGAGTAGTGAGAAGCATAACCTGGGCCTAGAGGTAGCCTAAAGGTGAGGCTAGAGGTAGAAAAGGCATCATTGAAAACTTGCTTTTGTTTTACATTCAGTGGGTTGTACAGTTATGTGGGTTGAACCATCATGTAGACTAGAATTGGTTTAATTACTAATTTCTGGGGAGTCCATATTATATCATTTAAGATTCCAGCCCTATAGAGGAAAAAGAACCTTTCTTCATCACACCTGTGAACTAGGAAATTGGCAAGAATAAAACAAAAATCAGAAGGCTGTCCTCTAGAAAACTGCCGAAATAGGAAGGGAAGGACCAGGTGCATAGAGACAGGGTGCTTGGCCAACATCCTGGCCCTTTCACTTTTAAAGGAACACCTATATGTAAAATGTCGTGTTTTTTCATTCTTCTCATTCTCCCTCTTTCTCAATTGGTATAAGGCTATGTGGATGGCCTGTTCTGCTCTTTAAAGAATCAGTAAGATTTTGTACTCCACTAAGTAAATCTTGGCTTGGACTTGGCTCTGGCCAGTGCTGAACAATCTGAAGCAAATGCCATATAGGCTGGACCCTGTGTGGTCGTGGCCACTTTGTTGGCCATGAATGTTAACAACCTTGGGCATCTTAGAAGATGCTGTGCTCTCTTCAAAGAGTCTACCACCCACAGAGAGTAAAGGATTAGAAGTCCTATAATGGAAATCCATTAAATGTTGCAGTGTTAGTAATAATTAAGTAGTGTTTTATGACAGCACCAGCAGGCTAGTCAAGTGAGTAATTCTTTTCAGGGTTTTCTCTCTCTCCATAGGTAAAGGATTTAGATGGATTTATGACATTGGCTGAAACAAATCAGTGGATGAGTGATTACAGGATTTGAGTGTGGTTAAACCAAGATTAACGCCACTAATTCCTGAGAATAAAGGAGATGACTGTCACCCGAGTACCTAAACTTGCAGTTCAAGATGTGCAGACTCCTAGCCAGCAGTTGAAAACCTCTGGGCACGCACACACGTACACACACACACACACAGATACACCATCCCAGCCCTAACCCAGCATTCCCATGTCACACTGTGAAGGGTGGTAAGCAAACAACAATAATGATAGAGGGCTTGAGATATAGTAAACAAAATATTCAGTGTGAGTAAACTGCTGCTTACTAACATTCTCAGGCCACCAGGGTACCATTTAGGCCAAGGCCTTAACGAGGTCATTTGCCTTTACCTATACTAGAACCATTACCGTAATTGCTACTCAGCCTTCATGAAAGTGTTTATGGGTAAACAGTTTTCACCAAGGGAGTGATTAACTACCCCCTGGATTACTGTAGGATCAGGAATCATAAAAATCATAGCAATTGTTGTCATAATAACCTATGTTGTGTGAGTATTTGCTCTGAATGTCTTAAATTTCACCATCATCACCACCACCCAGAGCAGCTTTAGGGTGAAGCACAGCACACCATGTGCAACACTGGTTATTAAGAAACATGGACGGATGAGAGGGCCCTCCTCACTCATCAAGTCTGGAAAGCAGAAAAGAGTGAAAATAACCCACCTATGATCTATAGCGTTTTATACTTTTGCTGAGGAAATAGTAGTGGACATGTGAATTGTTCTCATCCTAATAAACGGAGAAAATGTGCTAAGTAAATATATTGTATATGCATGCCCAAGGTCAAGGTAGAGCAAGTTTTGGTAACAGTGCCAGTTTCACCATCTGCATTGGTTCATTCTATGGCTACATGATCTCAAATATAAAAGTATATATTTCAATCCATGCCCGAGAAACTTAACCAAGTTAGAGTTTTGGGCTGCAGAGACCTAGTCATTCCATTTCATGGACTGGTTCTCCACTCCCTAGCGATGTGCCCATCTAACAATGGGTTTGTTGAGCAGTTAAGGTAATGGTTCTGGTATAGGTAAAGGCAAATGAACTTGTTAAGGCCTCAGCCTAAATGGTAATCTGGTGGCATGAGATGGTTAGTAAGCAGCAGTTTACTCACATTGAGTATTTTATTTACCATCTCAGGCTCTGTATCATTATTGTTGTTTGCTTACCCCCTTCACAGTGTGACATGGGAATGCTGGGTTAGGGTTGGGATGGTGTGTGTGTGTGTGTATGTGTATACCCAGACTGAATTCTCGGTTTAGTCTGCCTGGAAATGCCTCCTGCATCAGTCCTTTGGTATGCTGAGCTGACATTCTCCAACCATGTTGCCTAATAAAGTCCCCCCAGCTTCTGACTATTGCAATGTGCATCATATTTCTCCTTAGTTGTTTGCATTGTCTACAAAATAAAATTCAGCCTGAAAGATCCACATTTCAGGCACTCTGACCTCTTAGCCCCAGCGACCTTTCCAGCTTTTTTGCACAACTTTCCTACACATGTAGTACTGTGGATCAGTCATATCCCACACTTTATGCCTGTCCTGCAAGCAGAAAGCAGGATGACTTAGTTATAGTATTTGTCAACTTGAGCAACAAACAGATCATCTATAAAGGAAACAGATTATCATAAATATCGACACTGACTTTTGAGTTAAATAAAGACAAAGAAAAAACTAAGTATGAACTTCTTCATGGATCTGATAGACTGAATATGACTTCTTTTTCTTGATCAGTAGAGAATAAAATGATTCTTTCTAAAAAAAGTCTTTGAAATATTTGAGGAAATCAATCATATATTAAGTCTTTCCCTTATTAGGGTAGTAGTTCTTGTTTCTTCAGCTGTTACAAAAAATGGTTTAAAATTCTCTCTTCCAATCAGATCACTTCTCAGGTGAGATCCAGTTGGTTAATGTCTCTCTTAGAGTTTAAATAGTACAGCACACAGACTTATCATTCTCTCGATCTGGATTCCACACTCTGAGTTGCCACTTCAAGTTACTAAAAAAAAAAAAAAAAAATTTGTAGCCACATCTTATACTACTGATTCATGTTGAGCTTACTGTCAACTAAAAAGCCTATGTATTTTAAAATCCATGCATGATTATTATTAAACCATCCATCCCATCCCTCCTTCATTCTATATTTATGCAGCTGTTCTATTGAGCATAAGAGAAGGACTTCAATTTTTTGTTTTATTTTATTTTATTTTTTTACATGGAGTGTCATTTTGTTGCCCAGGCTGGAGTGCAGTGGCACAATCTCGGCTCACTGCGACCTCTGCCTCCTGGGTTCAAATGATTCTCCTGCCTCAGCCTCCTGAGTAGCTGGGACTACAGGCACACGCCACCATGTCCAGCTAATTTTTGTATTTTTAGTAGAGGTGGGGTTTCACCATGTTGGCCAGGCTAGTCTCGAACTCCTGACCTCAAATGATCCACCCACCTTGGCCTCCCAAAGTGCTGGGATTAGAGGCGTGAGCCACTGTGCCCAGCCTAGACTTCACATTTTTAATTTTTTTATTGATACATAATTTTATACATATTTATGGGATATATGTGATATTTTGCGGGATACATATGATATTTTGTTACATGCACAGAATGTGTAATGATTGAGTTAGGGTATTTAGGATATTCATAACCTCGAGTATTTATCATTTCTATGTGTTGGGAACATTTCCAGTCCTCTCTTTTAGCTATTCTGAAATACACTGTATACTGTTGTTAACTATAGTCCCCCTATTCTGCTATCAAATACTAGAACTTATTCCTTCTACCTAAACTGTATGCTTGCACTCATTAACCAATCTTTCTTTATCCCTTCCCTCCCCACCCCCAACACACCCTTCCTAGCCTCTGGTAGCCATCATTCTATTCTCTACCTCAATGAAATCAACATTTCTAGCTCCCACATATGAGGAACAGCATGTGATATTTCTTTCTGTGCCTAGCTAATTTCACTTACTGCAATGACCTCCAGTTCCATCCGTGTTGCTGCAAATGATGATTTCATTCCTTTTTATGGCTGAATAGTATTCCATTGTGCATATATACTACATTTTTTTTTTTTATCTATTTGTCCACTGATGGAAACAGGTAGATTCCGTATCTTTGCTATTGTGAACAGTGCTGCAATAAACATGACAGTGTAGTAGGGTTTCCTTTTTTTCTGCATCCTTGCCAACATGTTATTTTTTGTCTTTTTAATAACAGCCTTTTTAACTAGGGTAAGATAATGTCTCATTGTGGTTTTAGTTTGTATTTCTCTGATGATGAGTGATGCTGAGCATTTTTTTCATATACCTGTTAAGCATTTGTATGTTTTCTTTTGAGAAATGTCTATTCATGTCCTTTGCCCACTTTTTAATGGGATTACTTGTTTTTTTGCTAGTGAGTTGAGTCCCTTGTATTTTCTGGATATTAGCCCCTTGTCAGATGAATAGTTTGCACATATTTTCTTCCATTCACAGGCCTTCACTCTGTTGTGTCCTTTGTTGTACAGAAGCTTTTTAGTTTAATATAGTCTCATTTGTCTATTTCTGTTTTGGTCACCTATGCGTTTCAGGTCTTATCCATAAAATCTTTGCCTAGACCAATGTCCTGAAGTGTTTCCCTTATGTTTGCTTCTAGTAGTTGTATAGTTTTGGGTCTTATTTAGGACTTCACATTTATCCCTATTAAAATTTATCTTGATTTCAGCCCAACATTATAACCTCGCCAGCTTTTCATTCCGGCCTTTGATGTTCCTTATTTAGTCTATTTCAGTCTATTAACTAGTCTTCTCGAATGAAGATTTGATCTGCATACCACTCTTGTACTTGGTAAAATGCTCCTGTCACTGTCCTATGATTTTAACAAAAGGAGACCTGTCTCAGTCTAGGTTATGAGGGTGAAGAGGAGAAGAGGTAGGATAATAAATAGGGAGTAGTGGGGCCTGTGGTGAATTAGAGTATGTTATGGTGTTTCAGTTCACATTAGTTAAAATAATTAATAACAACAACAGCATGCTGACCAAATAGTACAAACTGAGCCTTGGTAAGTAGTAGGTAGTAACAGTTGTGTTACTAAGTTGGTGTCGTACTGCAGTGGTGTTCAAGTATGTTTAAACTGTCTAAGACTAAATAAGCCCCGCTGCTTTTGAAATTTCAAACTGCATCAATATGCAGTCTATTTTTCATCTTAAGATAATGCTCAAGATGCAAACCAATCAAAATAGGGCAAAAGAAAACCATCAAATGAATCTTCTTGTAAACCGGGTCACACATCTGCTGTTGCTCTCATGAAATTCTACCCAGCAAAGGAATTATAAGGAAGAGCCCCGCTTTGAGGTCATTGCCAAAATTCCTCTCTGCACTGCTGCGTGGTAAATGCAGGCTGGAGAAGGTGCAGAGAAATTTGCTTATGTATCACCAACTAAGTAAGTGTTCAACACATGAAGCGGAGTGGTTTCTCAGGAAAACAAAACAATTACAACTAATGCACATTTAAAAAATTCCTTCGTGACATGTACGTATGTATGTATGTATACATACATATATATATACACACACACATATATATGCCTTTTGCATAATATGAAAACAATAAATATTTGAATGCATGAATGAATAAAGAAAGAGCCTATCCAAAGCGATCTGGGATAAACTCATTGCTATTTTCCCAGGTAATGAAGATGGCTATCTTTGTGCAGAACAGATGCTATGAGATCATGTCTCCAAGAGATGAACTGAGAATGAATTCACTTAAATTATGGTGCTCACAGAGAGGATTTTAGCTTGAACATTTGTTCATATGATTTATGGCACCCTCCATCCGGTGGAGTCAATGCAAAAAAATGAAACGTAATTACAGCATACAGACAGCAGTTTGCTTAAAAGAGAGCTGAAAGTTTGTGGGGATTTTTTTTTTTTAACGGGACAGGAAACCTATCCTAAAAGGAATTAAAAAAAGCTTTATAAAACATTTGCAACTCATCAGAAGTGTGAGTCTGACCTGCAGCAGATGGGGGAGGGGATGGTACTGGCTGTGACTCCAGAGAACCACCAAAGAAATTACCCCTAACCCCAGGTCCCTTCTCTGTTACCACCTCCTCCAAGGCTAGCCTCTTCCAGATTCCCTTTTATTTTAGCCTAGCCTTTCCCTTTAGGGAAGAGAGCATTATTAATGTCCTTTCTCCTTGGCAACTCAAGTCTGGAATTTTAAATTTATAGTCTAAGAACTGTTCTGGTGTTTATATGGCTCAGGGGGTGTTATTATCAAATCCAATTAAAAACAGTCCTTCTGCTAATAAAAAAGTCAACACCTTCCCATTAAACTAGGACCCACCCTTACGTTAATTAATGGCTGTTAGTACCTTATTTGCTTTCAAGGGTCTCTTGGGTACTGGACTTCTGAGACATAGCAGAATCTATTTGGTCAGTGGCTTTGTTTGATGCACATCCCTGATCCCCAGCTTAATTCTAAATCTGAACCTGCATCTCTTAACCTTTCTATGCCTTGCGATCTTCTCTGGAGATCCCATCCAGAGGGGCCTGGTTAATGGTGCTTGTTTGGCAAAGATTTTTAAGATCTGCAGATGAACCTGGCTAATGAATAATAGTAATGCTTATGATACCCATCGAATGATAATTGGCCCTCTTTGGACCATTTAGGATTCAAATGCCTCCACCCAAATCGTTACATAAATGGCAGACAGCCTCTGAGGGTTCGATTTAGCTTTTGCTTTTAAATTTGCAAATTGGCACTGCTTTCATCAAGAAAGAAAATACAACAATGAATT
Organism: Gorilla gorilla gorilla; assembly: GCF_029281585.2. Classification (NCBI taxonomy): domain Eukaryota; kingdom Metazoa; phylum Chordata; class Mammalia; order Primates; family Hominidae; genus Gorilla; species Gorilla gorilla. The sequence continues at coordinate 156,379,355 of NC_073224.2, forward strand.
GATATGACCTAACATTAAATAGCATTTTGTATTTTTCAGCATGCTTTTGGGTAATACATTATGTAACTCTCAAGCAAACGGCATTTATCTTTCTCAGGAATTTGAAGACAGTAGGATTCCTGAATCCTCAAAAACTAATCATGATCACCTCTGAGACCCGCTGTTGGGTCTGTTTTCCATAGATTTTGTGGTTAAAGACGTGATTGATGATTCTATTTCCTCTCCGAGAGTCAAGTGAATTTATCAGCCTCTGATTCTTGAATTCACCTAAAATAAGGTGTCTGGTTTGGGCATTCAAGCTCAGATTTGGGGGGCACCCACCCAATTCATCCTCTTTTCCTTATTACTCACCTGCCAGTGCTTTCTTGTCGTTGCTGCTCCTGTAACTTTAATGGTGGGCATCAGCGCTGAAGAGCGGCTCTACAAATGAAAGTGTCTTCCGTGAGCGGAGAAAAGGGAATGCTCTATCACGGAAGCCTCACCTACAGACAATTTATCTAACAAACTCCATTTCCTGCATGCCATTTGCTGATATTTATCCTGCGTGCGGGCTCCCATGGAGGCTTGCCATGAAGGATTGTTCTGTTATAACCCAGAGTCATATTTTTTCCATCTAAATAATGAAGAGGCTTCAGCTTCCTTTCTCTTTTGTTTCCTACTGCCCAGATCAGATGTCCAAAATCAGAATGCTTTATTAATAGGAAGGTTCCACCTGACCTTTTTTTTTTTTTTTTTTTTTTTTTTGCTTATGAAGGGGCTCTCTTTGTACTTTCTCTACTTAAAAAATGTCTGTTGAATTTGACAAGTGTGGCTCCTTCCTTTCCCTCCATCTCTTCCTCCCTCCATTCTCCTCCCCTCCTCCTTCCTTCCTTTATTCCTTCCATCTTCTCTTCTTCTTTATTTCTTAGATGTAAATTGCCAGCTTTTTTCTACATCAACTGCATTTACTTAAAGATTTAAAATAGTAATAGTAATAATAATAATAATAATAATAATAATAATAATAATGCTGTTCACAGAATCGCTTGACAGGGAAAGTGCTTTGTCTTAAAATATTTTAAATTAACAGTAACCTAAATAGCATAGGGGACTCTCCATTAAGGAAGTTTCTTTCTTCTTCTTTTTAAAAATCATCCAATTGCAAGCCATTCATTTTTTTACATTTCTATGTTAAAGATATGCACCCTGAAACTGCATTACCTTAATAATCAATAACTCAGTGGGAGGTCCTAATGGGGAGAATTCACTGGAGCTACATTCCAGTTGAAGTAGCAAAGGACCACCATAGGCCTGCGGGCTATAATTAGACAACCATAAAACTAGGAGGTAAAGGGTGGCAGATTACATTAGCAGTAAAATGCTAACTTGCAAGTAATAAGTCTCGAATCTTTCATGTCTACTCGAGTGTCACTTATACTTGAACAAGGAAAATGTTATGTTAAAGAACAAATTTACATTTAGGATCCCTAAAGCTTAAGGACTGGTGAAGGTTAGTGTGGCAATGAGAAAACAAATGAATACAAATCTGCACACTTCACAATTTTCACTCAGTTCTCCCTTTCCTTCTTTGTTTTCTGTATATTCGTTTTTTCATCCCCCTCCAGGGTTTGAGAAACATCACAGAATTTAAACACAGGAAACCAATATAAAAACCCTCTCATGCAAAGAAACAGTGCGGCTGACTGTACATTGTTTCTATTCATGGCTCGCTAGTTTTACATTTTCTGATCAGTTACTGCCACTGAGACCAAGAAACCAGCTTCTTCAAGAGCATCCATGGACTGTCTGAAGGCCTTGCATTATTGATTTTCTGCTCATAGATTCCAGTTGCTCTGTCAATCATGGGCCAGATATACAAGATGGCAGTTAATAAGCAAAAGGACGGAGCTCCCATGAAGACAACAAAATAATTCAGGAGATCTGACTGAAACAGAAAATGCTAAAATGCTCAAGAGAAAAGAAATCAGATAAGCCTTCCTGGAAAGAAAAGTCCATGGTCAAACAAAAAGACATGTTATCTTTGTAAGGGAGTATATTCCTGCCAGGTATGTCTGGAATTTGTTCACCAAATTAATTAATTGATGAAAACATTTATTAAGTTTCTGTTAGGCAACATTATCAGCAGTGAGGACACAGTGAGGAATACTGTTCTGCTTCTATTGGATAGAAACTTATAGTGTAAACATGTAATTACAAGAAAATGTGCTAAGCACTGTAGTACAGGTAAGTACAGATGGCTTTGTGAGTATAGAGGAGGGAGATGCAACAGCCTGGGGTGTGGGTGTCAGGGAAGATTTTACATGTGACAGTTGAGTTGCATCTTGAAGAATGCTTAGGAGCTCTATAAGCAAAGGGAGTGGGGCTGTGTCAGGCTGAGGACCTAGCATGTGGTAAAAACCCAACACTTGCGCGTTCTTATTAATTCAAATTTAATGGACATATAAATTATTGAACAAGGCATTCTTTAGACTAGAGATATGAACTGAACACCCTGCTATGTTGGTTTTAAACTATTTAATGATTTTTGCCTCATCCTATATCAGCTGTAATCCCACAGTGTCTAACTCGTGCTTTGGTCAAAGAAACTGCTCAATAAATATTTGTTAATGGATTGATTAGAGAGAGGAAGACTGAACATGAACTGAAGGAAGTCACAAAATACCTATAAGGAGTTATTAACTGTCTTGAAGACCTCTTAATGTGATCTTCAAAATCTACAAATTATTAAATGATGAGAAAAATAATATGAATTTGGCAGTAAAGCATCCATTACAAACTCAACGTTTGGAAAATAGGATTTTCTGCTTGATACAATTTTCTGGTTAAAGAAGAGCTAGCCTAAATTCCTTATTATCATGCATCTTTTAAAGTTGTATTTGTTTGAGTTACTACCATTCTTTTTGGATAGCACGCTAAGGTTTCCATTGTTTTCTGAACAATCTGACTGGGCTTCCCCCTTCCTTCCTCACTGTGCCCCAGCCATAGTGGCTCTTCCAAACATGGCCAAGTGTCTTCCCACTTCAGGGCCTTCTAACAATTTATTCTTTCTTCCTGAAACATTTCCTCCCCTATAGGGCATCAAAGGCTTATGCAACTGCTGGGAGGGCTGGGGGTTCAGTCTGACTGAGCTCAGCCTTTAGCATTAACTTCTAAAAAGTTGCTACCAACCCTTGCAGCTGCCTGTAGCACTGAAGCAAATGATTTGCAGGCCCTCACCCCAAATCCTCTGCAAACTTTCCGTCTGCAGTCTGACCAGGAGTCTGCAACTGTCACTGGAGAATAACACTTTCTTCTCTTCCTTTCTGTCTTTTATTTATTGTGAGACTCTAAACTCAGACCATAAAGAGAAAAGGATTCTGGGAATGTAGTTTCCAGTTCTTCTTCTGATAGACTGAAGAGAGTGCAATAAAAGAGGAGGCGACTAGGTTGAAATGACTGCAGATACCCCAGCACCCCAGATACTCCAACTCTTACACATCTTTTGTTTTCACTCAGCATTTCCTGGCTCCTAGACAAGATTAAGCTCCTGTCATAATGTTTTCTTTATAACACTAAGCACAAATGAAATAGTATAACTATATCAATAATTATGGGTCAAATATTTTTCTCATCCACTAGAAGAGCTAGTTCTTTGTGTTTACCAAAATATTCTGTCACACTAGCATATATTAGGTTCTCAGTAAATATTTACTGAAGAAATAAATGAAGTACCTCAAATTTTCTTCAATGCTTTATGCTCTTGCAATACCCAAAAGTCATCCTTTCTGAATATTGCAGCGATAAGATTGTGATATAGATGTAAGAAGTGGAAAAGATTGAGTTAAATTGATGGTTGCAGGGCAAACTTGCAAATTGTCTTAGAAGTTAACAAAAGTGAGGGCAATTTGGCATTTTTATCAAAAGTTTTGTAAACGTGTATCTTTCAACCCAGAGATTCTAAGGATGAATTCTAATGACACTTTAAGCTGTGAAAGATTGATATATAAGGATTATTCATTGCATTATTCATTATATCTTCTGGAAAGAGATGTCCTTACTCTGCGTTTATACTTCCTCACCTCCCACTTACTTCTTAAACCACTGTTATATGCTTCAGTACCCATAAACCCATTGAAAATATCTATCTAAGGCCATTAATGACCCTCTTCTCACCAATGAACTCCAGGGATACTTTTAGTTTGTACCTGACTTGACCTCTTACAGCACTTGACCTGCTGATTGTTTTCTCCCTTTTTAAACATCCTCTCCTTTTGGCTTCTAGTACTTGGCTTTTCTTCTGCCTCTTTGATCACCCCTTCCCAGTTCTTTTGTGAGTGAGCCTCTCTTCCTTCACTTTGTGGTTCTGCCCTAGAATTTCTTTTCTTCTAGCTTTCCCTGGCCAAGTTTATCATCTCCCATTATTTGAAATACCTTCTATATCCTGAAAAAGCTCAAGTCTTTACTCAAAATATGCAATTGGCTACTGGACATCTCAACTCAGCAGACCCTGAACTTATCTAAAACCGAATGTGCCATCATCCCAGCAAATGAGCTTCATTTATCTGTTCAACCAAAAGTGTGAGTATGTGTGTGTGCTTGTGAGTGTGTTACAGAAATGAAGATGAAGAATCTTTTTATTTACTTTCAGGAAGGCAAGCTAATCGGTATCAGAGCATATGTGTTCCAGTGATTATTCCTTTAAATCTAGTCCTGTTTTCCTCACAATTAGTAAAATTCATTCCAGATTTTGGCAATAGAATTACTATTAATTTTTTTTAGTGTTTTGGATTTTAAACCCCCTTCTTTTCTGAAATCTTTTCAGATATGTTTGTATAATACTATTAGACGTTTGTACCATTGGAACCAGAATCCATATACATTGTATTTATTGGTTTCAAAATTGTATAATATAGAAATATCAGACATTATTTAACTGTTCTCTTATTCCTCCTTTCTAATAAAAGAGGCATTTTGAAGTATTCTAGTGGATTGAGGGTCCAGGTAAGTCGGCTGTAGTCAGTGAAGTCTTTATACTAATGTTCATGAATCTCAAAATATTTGATTTCAAAGACAAATTCCTAGAGGAGTATATTTACTTGTATTTCTATGTTCTTTTCCAAGAGATTTGTGTCCATCTTCTGGAAAAATCTGTTAGAAATGAAACAGAGCATCATCTTTTAAGGATTGGGGGATTCTTTTGTGCTCTATGAAGGAAGGGCTTCATATTGTATAATTATGGGATGTTTTACTCTGCTTTAGTTGAAGATTAGGGAAGGATAGCCTTCAAGATGCTTTTGTCTTACTGACCTTTCATAAGTCAGGTCAAATAAGAATATATCTCTGTAAGTTTGAGGACAAGAGGAAGATGGTAACTTATTTTCCAGAGAAGTATGACTTCAGCTTGATTCATTTGAATAAGTGATGTTTTAGGATGAGTTTTAGTATGCTCAGTAGCTGAACATCCTGTTCTGCAGCTTGCCTTCATGTAGAATGAAAAAAATACCAAATATCTGCATTCGTTTTAAAGCAAAACTAAGCTTTTATTTGCCCCCACAACCTCTGCCTAGCATCCACATTTGCTCCTCAGTGACGTTTTTCTGGCTTGTTATGGTGCCTTATACAATTAACGTGTAAATAGTGAAATGTCTATTCTCTTAATCAGGTTAGGCATTTGTTATGAATACATGAAAGTACAGAATATGAACCATTCTTCAAGATGAAAAGAGTCTTATTGAGAAGAGAACGTACATGTATGAAATAAATGGAAAATAACTTAAATAAATTGGAGATCTTAAGCTTGGAGAAAAAAACAAGTAGCAGAGAGATGGGAAGGTTTGGCATAATAAATATTGTAATGACGGTCATGTTGAAAGAGTGATTTAACTTGTTCTTTTGACTACCAGAGGTAGAACTAAAAAATGGGTAGAAATTGTAAAAAGGCATCTTGGAATTTTAAATTATAATTGACCTGAGAGCAGAATGATTGGCCTGTGCTGAGAGAGTGTTTCTCGTCACTAACTTCATTCAAGGAGACTCTTGTTAAACACCAATCAATGCTGTTATGGAAGGGATCCAAGAATGAGATGGGAAGGTGGACAGGCAAACCTTTAAGATTCATTCTGACTCTGAGAGTCAACGTATATACTATTTTCAAGGTAGAGATGACAGAATTTTCTTATAGTTGGATAATATGCTATATAGAAAACGCAGAATTGTAGCATTGTTTTAATGTTTAACAGGGAAATCTATATTTATTTAAAGTCAACTGATTGTAAATGTTAATCACATCTACAAAATACCTTCTTTTTTCTTTTTCTTTTTTCTTTTTTTTTTGAGACAGAGTCTTGCTCTGTCACCAGACTGGAGTGCAGTGGCGTGATCCCAGCTCACTGCAACCTCTGCCTCCTGGGTTCAAGTGATTCTCCTGCCTCAACCACCTGAGCAGCTGGGACTACAGGCGCACACCACCACGTCCAGCTAATTTTTGTATTTTTAGTACAGACGGGGTTTCATCATATTGGCCAGGCTAGTCTCGAACTCCTGACCTTGTGATCCACCTGCTTTGGCCTCCCAAAATGCTGGGATTATAGGCATGAGCCAGCAACACTGACATTATTGCTTGATTAAATAACTAGGTACTGTAGCCTAGCCAAGCTGACATAAAGCTAACCATTACAGCCACTATACTAATATCTTTCTGGCCAGAAAATCTGAAGTTATCATATCTTCTTTCTCACGAAATTTTGTCATGCTGGTATTTAATAATTTAATAATTTTTCTCCAGAGTTGGCTTTGGTAAATGAGGTTGGCAATTGATAAACCATTTGCACCACTTTCCAAGTCATAGCAATGGATGGATTTGTTCCTATTCATCCTATTTGTGTGTGTGTGTGTGTGTGTGTGTGTGTGTGTGTGTGTGTGTGTGTGACATGGCTGGCTTAGATTATGCATAACATTTTTATTTGAGTGACATAGCCCCACTGTAACCCACTGTAAGCTGTCTTGGGGGATGGCAGATATTAGCAAAACCTCAGTATCTTTGTGTCTTTAATATGTTACATTAATACCATAATAATAATTGCAATAGCCCGTTATTGCCAAATAACGATTTCAAAATCATTATTTTCACTCATGTGTGTCTTGCCTAACTTTGGCTGTAGGTCCTGGGTCACTCCACATCTGCCCTGTGTTCCTACATACTTCTGCTATTAGTGGACTATATGGTTAGGTTTTGTGTCTCCACCCAAATCTCATCTTGAATTATAACCCCCATAATTCCCACATGTCAAGGGAGAGAGCAGGTGGAGGTAATTGGATCATGGGGGTGGTTTCCCCCATACTGTTCTCATGTCAGTGAGTTCTCACAAGATCTGATAGTTTTATAAGTGTTTGGTAGTTCCTCCTGTGTTCATTCCCCTTCCTGCTGCCTTGTGAAAAAGGTTCCTTGCTTCCCCTTCACCTTCTGCCATGATTGTAAGTTTCCTGAGGCCTCCCCAGCCATGCTGAACTGTGAGTCAGTTCAACCTCTTTCCTTTATAAATTACCCAGTCTTGGACAGCTTTTTATATCAGGGTGAAAACTGATTAATACATGGACTGTCTGAGACATGTCTATCTCACAGTTACAGCAGAAGAGCAAGGGAGGAAAGTGAAAAAATGGGATGCTTCTCTAGGCTTGGAGCTGACTGATATACTGTCTCCTTTACTCTTTTTAATTGCTTGTTTGTTTTTTAGAGACAGGGTCTTGCTCTGTCATCCAGAGTAGTGCAATCTTAGCTCGCTGCAACCTTGAACTCCTGGGTTCAAGTGATTCTCCCGCCTCAGCATTTTATTGGCAATACAAGTCATGCCAATAGGATGGAGATGTATCTTCTGCCTCTAGTGGGGAAAACTGCAAAGTCACATGGCAAAAATCATGGATACAAGGAGAGGTGAAGGGTTGTACAAACAATTTAATTTACTATATTCTTAATTATGAATAGTTTTCTATGGCTGCCGTAACAAATTATCACAAACTTTGTGGCTTAAAACAACAGAAATGTGTTATCTTGCCTTTCTAGAGGCCAGAAGTCTGAAATCAGTTTCACTGAGCTGAAATCGAGATGTTGCTGGGTCAAGCTCCTTCTGGAGGATCTGAAGAAAGTGCATTCCTTCCCTCTTCCACCTTCTGGTGGCTGCTGGTATACCTTGAGTTGTGGCCCTCTCTCTCCAATCTCTGCCTCAATGGTCACATTGCCTTCTCTTCTTCTATGTTTGACTTCTCCTCATCTGTCTATGTGAACTCTCCCTCTGCCTCTCTTTTTAAGGACACATTTGAGTGAATTTAGGTCTCTCTTGATAATCCAAGATATTCTCTCCATCTCAAAACCCTTAATCTTATCTTTTGCATATAAAGTAATGTTCAAAGGTTCCAAGGATTAGGATTTGATGTCTTTGGAAGATATTTTTTCAGTCTACCACAGATAGTAGTAACGTTCATAGAAGGCTTACAGTACATAAGACACTAGTCTAAGCCTTCACATTATAACTCATTTATATTAACTTATTTATATTTCAAAATAACTCATTTACAACTTAACTCATTCATATTTCAAAATAGCCCTTGATGTTGTTTCAGTCATTATCCTCACTTTTTGGATGGGGAAGCTAAGACAAGGAGAAGTTAACTTGTCCATCTAGTAGTGCCAGGATTTGGCTCCAGAGTCTCTCTTCATTACTGCACTGTACTGTTTCTCAACATTGCTTATAAATCAACAGAAATATAGATAAAAACCATGGCCCCTAACTGTGGAACTTTTAATGGTGAGCTTTTAATACCGTTATGCAGTTAGCTTCTTGTACTCAGAAATATAAAATGAGCTCCTGATAATTTCAGGGAATGGCAAAAAAGAATATCTTGGATGCTGTCACCGACTGTTTCAAAACTATTGGAGTGAGATTAATGACCATACTGCTGGGTGATAGTCCAGTAACCAAACTCTCAGCAGTGCTTTGCAGTCTAGAACATTTCTGTTCTACAAGGTTTCTTCTCTTCAAAATGACTAAGAAATTCTGACTAGTGCTTGATGAAGTTTGTATTCTTCCTCCCTGCAGAAAGCTGCCTTCAAGGAGCCTTAATACACACAATATAATAGGAAACAAAGTCTGAGTGATAATGATGTTTAGGTTATTTTGAACCAGTCATTTAAAAGACTAATGTGTTTCTTTAAACACATACATTTTCTTAATGACTAAAATGCTGAGATTTTTAAGCTTAGCTTCTGATCTACTCTCCAAAAAGGAATGTTAGCTACATAAATCATTATGTTTGCTATTTTGGCCTAAATACAACAATATCTAATTTATTATGTTACTAAGAACCCTAACATTGCACATGAAGGGATGACCCCAACGGCACTGAATATGAGCTACATGTCTCCGGCGATTTTTCCAAATATTTTTTACAGGACTTACTGAGACTTTCCTTTTTTCGTTCTTTTAGCCCACATGTTTTTTAAGAACATTAATTGGCCGGGCGCAGTGGCTCACACCTGTAATCCCAGCACTTTGGGAGGCTGAGGTGGGCGGATCATGAGGTCAGGAGATTGAGACCATCCTGGCCAACATGGTGAAACTCCGTCTCTACCAAAAATACAAAAAAATTAGCTAGGCGTGGTGGCGCGTTCCTGGAATCCCAGCTACTCAGGAGGCTGAGGCAGGAGAATCCCTTGAACCCGGGAGGCGGAGCTTGCAGTGAGCTGAGATGGCACCACTGCACTCCAGCCTGGGCGACAGGGCAAGACTCTGTCTCAAACAAAAGAAAACAAAACAAAAACAAAAACATTAATTGCTACATATTTTAATCATTTGTCCTCAGTCAATCAAAAATATCTTATGTATAGATATCTTTTTTCCAAATGGCTGTGTTGATTTTTTAGGTACGCCAAAGATTTGCCATTAGATACTAAAAGCCGCTCTTAATTTTTTTCTCCAAGAATAAATACATTTAGCTTTATGAGCTTTAAGTAGATTCCCAGCTTATCAAAACTAAATTCTTAAGTCTGCTAAATTGATTTAACAGTAAAAACACATTGTCATTTAAGTTTCTGGAAGTTGAGACGAAAGCCAGTTTCTAAAGTACAAATAATAAACTTAAAGCAACACCCTTTCTTCTCATTTTTCACTTTCTACCACTTTGTTAGAGAACTGTCATTTAGATTAATCCTAAAGAAAAGTAGGAAGGAAGATCAAGACTTATAATTAGATTTCTACCATAGATAAAACTGCCAAAAATTAAAGATGGTATTTGAAACATGAAATTATGGGAGTATTATATCTATCTATTCCCTGAATATATTGTAGGCATAGAGAAAAACAAGTAAAATATTAGGAGATTTAGGATGTACATGTGTGTAGTGGAAAGGTAATATTTGAATGTTTCAGGAGCACTGGCTGCCTGCCAATGATGATTACATGAATCCTCAGGACAATATTATAATAAGCTAAGCTTATTTCCATCTTAGGATGCTAGAACCTACTCCCATTCCCTAGCCTGGAATAATCTTATCTCAGATAGTCACATGGGCCTGTCCTTCCATCAGGTTTCTACTCAAATACAATTTCCTCAAAGAGTCTTTCTTTTCTTTATTTTATTTAAATTTTTTAATTGACAAATAATAATTATATAATTTGTGAGGTACAATGTGATGTTTTGATATAATTTGCAATGTGGAATGATTAAAATGGGCTAATTGACCAATCTATCACCTCACATGTTTATCATTTCATGAAAACATTTAAAATCTACTCTTTAGCAATTTTTAAGTATACAATGCATTATTATGTATTATAGTTAGCATTCTGTGCAATTGATCATTAAAGCATATTTCTAGCCTAACTGAAATTTTGTACCCTTTGATTAATATCTCCCCTTTCCCCATCTTACCCTCTCCTCCAGACTCTGGTAACCACCATTCTACGTTCTACTTTTATGGTGGAAATGTAAATTAATGTAGCCACTTATGCAAAACAATATGGAGGCTCCTTAGAAAACTAAAAATAGAATAATGATATAATCCAGTAATCCCACATCTGGGTATATATCCAAAAGAAATAAAATTGGTATGCTGAAGAGATATCTGCACACCTATGTTCATTAAAGTAGTATTTACAAAAGATATGGAAGCAACCTAGGTGTCCATCATCTTCAGATGGATGGATACAGAAAATGTGGTATATGTGCACAACTAAATATGATTCAGTCTTTAAAAGGGGAAAAACTCTGTCATTTGCAATAACATGGATGTATTTGGAAGACATTATGCAAAGTGAAATAAGCCAGGCACAAGAAGATAAATGCTGTGTAATCTCAGATGAAATCAAGCGTGTTTGGGAGGTATGGTCATAGAAGTGCACAATCTCATATGTGGAATCCAAAAAAGAGTCCTTTCTTGACAATCCTATCAAAAATAGCAACCCCTGCCACTCTATCTGTCTCTGCTTGTTTTATCTTCTTGACATTTATCACTACTTCATTTTATATTAAGTGTTCATTTGTTAATTGTTTATTTTCTATCTCCTTCCTCCCCTAGACCAGGACTTGGTACAGAATGGGTGTCCAATACATATTTGCTATTCCTACTGTACCCCCATCTCATGCTTTCATTACAAATACAAACTTCATTTGTTTGTTTCTATCAATTGCTTATATATAGACACTTGAAGAAATGTGCATTTGGAAAATTTTTTAAAATTCAAAAATAAATAACCAGGAGTAAAATGAATTGTTTAAGGTCACATCACTGTCAATAATTGTGGAGTGTCTTTTACCCTACTTGCAAGTTAAGTTAACTGGCCATAGTCTCATGCATGCTGGCAGAAAACATGAGACTCTTGGATCAGAAACAAAGGACTTTGTTTTCCCAGCATAGCCAGCAGAATGAGCATCAAGTTTGTATCAGTTCCCTTTGTTCTCTCCCTCAATCCATCAGTCTCATGGAAGTGATGTGGGATTGCCCAACTTGATGTTATATGTACAGAAAGCGAGTCTGTGTCACAGCTTAGGAACTCTGAGCTTAAAGAATTTGAATATTTTATAATGAGTAGTATGCAAACCTGACCTCTATTCCAGAACAGTCACTATCTCTATCATCCAATATTACAAAACATACTTGGAAAGATAAGAATCGATTGTGCCACTGTTCACAAGACATGAAGAAATGCTAGAGATCCATGGAGAATTGCCTCCCAATGTTAGCCAGTTATTAAAAATTGGGGTGACATTCCTAACTCTTAATTATTGATTTACTAAATTACTTAAAACCTGCTCAATATTTAGTACAATGTTTGGAATATAGTAAATACTCAGTGAAAGTTAACTGTTCTCATTTGATATATTGCCTTTTCATCTTTGAGTTTCTGCTTTATTTCTGATATGTACTATGAATATTGGGATAGGTTTATCTTGGTGAAAGTGTTATACTAGAAAAAATATCAGTCATAATCTAATCAATGTCGAACTCTATTCTGAATACATTGAGAGAGGAAGCCCCATTACAACAAATCACTAAATGAATATAGATACATCATGAGCGTTTCATACCTTGTAAAACATAATAAATGCATGTAATTGTACAGTGGAGACTGTCAAGATCCTCTCACCCAGTTTGCCCTCCTTTCCCAGTTTTGCCAATTTACTTGTGAGGAAATGAGTTGAGGGACTAGGTTGCTTGTCCACTGTCACGTTGAGATAATAGCAAAGTGGGGGATATGATAGTCATGATGCAATAATATGCTTGTAACAATAACTTGAGTCTTATCTTCTTATACTGAATTTTTAAAGAGATTCTCAGTATAACTGGTTTGATTTAATTGTCACTTTACTTATCCAGGAGAGTAAAGGACCGCCCAGACCTGAAGTTGATGAACTTGAGATGAATTGCAAGGAAAGCCAGTGGCTGCATGAGATTAAGAATACAGATTAAAGCTATGGGAAATCTTAACAGCATCAATTAATCAGTATTTATCTATTAAGTGGGAGATAGTACATCATAGTAGGTGTAAACTCTGGAGTCAGATTTGGGTGTGAATTCCTACTTGATTTAGTTTTTCAAAGTTATTTAATAGTGCATTGCCTCAGGTAATGTATAGTTTAGACATAATAATTATATCTTTATTATAGGATTAAATGACAAAGTGCATACATACTGCCTAGAAAAGTTCATACGTAGCAAACACATTATTATTAGGATCATTTATACAGTTATGTACCCTAGATGTTTAAGCAATTTAGGGTAGATGTCATCTACTCTGCCTCCTAGATCCTTTTCCCAGCCTTCTCTGTCCTGCTTTCTGCATTTAGAGAAATAAGCCATTTTTGTTCTTTCAGTGGGTGACCTTGAGTTCAGCCATGGGGAACTCTGGTAGAGGATTGAGAAAGGGAGGAAAGGCTCACTATAAGCTCACTGTGACGTCCATAAAAAGTCTTAGCTTCTGTCAGGCTACCCTTTTCGTATTGTCCTCTGTACTCCAAAGTTCTGGTAACTGCCTCCATCTCCCTGCCCACCACCTATAGGGAGGCCCACTAATACTGGTCACAGGGTATTCCTTTGCCCTGTGTGGTCTCCTTAAACCTTGCTCCCACTTCTATGAACTTTTTTTTCAACTCTCCTCAAATTATTTTAATCTGAATGTGCTCTCCAATTCTTGCTGATGTATCATTTTCCCACTTGATCTTTAAAACAACTCCATGTGTTACGTATAATTTTCACTGAACATATGAAGCTGCTGAGGCTTAGGTGAATTAAACTAATTTCCCAAAGACAATTGACTAATAAATGACAATGTCAAGACCAGAATCCAGTCTTTCTAGGTCCAAAGCCTGTGACCATTTTAATATGCCATATGTTTTATTAGTCTTTATAATAACATATACTATTAATAGTCATATACATAATATGTAATAATGTATAATAATGTATACATTATTAGTCATATTACATTCCAAGTACATGGCAGATATTCAATAAACATTTTTAAAACTTTCTATCAAATGTAATTTAAATTTGAAGGTTATTTTTAGAGAGGCACAAATACCACCTCAGCAATATTGCATTTCATGTCACATAATTTGAACATACTGTTTTATAGTCTGACAATAATCTTACTACTTAAACATTGGCTGCCAAAGAACAGCACACTCTTCATGAGGAAATGCTGTTGGTGGGTTGCAGGGGAAAGAGGAGGATGACTTATGAGTAAGGCTTGGGAATTGTTCTGTTGATTTCTTTTTTAAAAAATAAATTTTATTGTATATATTTAAAGTCAACAACATGATCTAAGATAAATACATATATACACACACATATACATATATGTTAAAATGGTTACTATAGTGGGACAAATTCATCATCTTACATAGTTACTCATTTTTTTTTTTTGCCCTGTGGCATGCGCAGTTATAGTCCATTCATTCAGCAAAAATTCTGAATACATTATTATTAACTATAGTTCTCATGTTGTATATTAGATATATTTGATATTCAACTTGTTCATCCTATATATTTGCTACTCTGTATTCTTTGACCTATATATCTCCATTTCCTCCTCCCAACCCTGATCCTGGTAAGCGCTGCTTTTATTCTCTATCTCTATATGTTTGACCTTTTATTATTTTTTAAGATTCTACATGTAAGTGAGATCATGTAATACTTTTCTTTTTGTGTCTAGCTTATTTCACTTAGCATAATGCCTCCGGGTCCATCCACTTTGAGGCAAATGGCAAGATCTACCCCCTTTGTGAAGGCAGAATAATAAATACATATACACACATGTCTATATATACACATGCACACTATTGCTTTTTTATCCATTTGTTCATTGACAGACACCAGATTTTTTTCCATATCTTGACTATTGTAAATAATGCTACAATGAACACGGGAATAGAATGCAGAGGCTTTACTAGGTGGTGATTTTATTGCCTTTGGGTGTATACACAGAAAAGGGATTGCTGGATTATGTGGCAGCTCTATTTTTAATTTCTTTAGGAGCCTCCATATTGTCTTCCATAATGGCCGCACCAATCTACATTCCCACCAACAATATACGAGAGTTTCCTTTCTTCTGCCTTTGCCAACACTTGTTATCTTTTGTCTTTTTGATAATAATTATCCTAACAGGTATGAGCGGGTATCTCATAGTGATTTTGATTTGCGTTTCCCTGATGACTAGCGATGTTGAGCATTTTTTCTTATACCTTTGACCATTTTATGTCATCTTTGGAGAAATTACTATTCAGGTCCTTTGCTCATTTTTAATAAGGTTATGGGTTTTCTTGCTATTGACTTATATAAGTTCTTTATCAATCTTGGATATTAACCCTTTATCTCATAGATCATTTGCAAATATTTTTTTCCCAGCCTGTAGGATGCCATTTCATTTTGTTTACTATTTCCTTTGCTGTGTGAAAACTTTTTAGCTTGATGTAGTCCCATTTATTTATTTTTGCTTGTGTAGCCTGAGGTTTTGGTATGACATCCAAGAAATTACTGCCAAGGCCCATGTAAAAGAATTTTCCCCCTATGTTTCCTTCCAGGAATTGCATGGTTTCAGGTCTTATATTTAGGTATTTTATCCATTTTGAGTTAATTTTTGTATATGTTGTTAAGATAAGAGTCCAGTTTCATTCTTTCCCAGCACCATTTATTGAAGAGACTATTCTTTTTTCATCATGTCTTTCTGGTATTCTTGTCAAAAATTCATTGGCCATATATGTTTGGATGTGTTTCTAGAACCTCTATACTGTTCCACTTCTCTATGCATCTGTTTTTCCTCCCATACCATACTGTTTTTATTACTATAGTTTTGTAATATAATTTTAAATCAGGAAGTTTGATGCCCCAAACTTTTTTTCCCCAGAATTGCTTTGACTATTCGGGATCACTTGTAGTTTCACATAAATTTCAGGATTTTTTTTTCTATTTCTGTGAAAAATGCCATTGGGATTTTGATAAGGATTACATTGAACGTATATATTGGTTTAGGCAGTATGGACATTTTAACAATATTAATCCTTTTGATGCATGAAGATGGACTATCTTTTTATTTATTTGTGTCATCTTCAATTTTTTCCTCTATGTTTTGTAGTTTTTAGTATATGGGTCTTTCACCTTCCCGGTTAAATTTATTCCTAAGTTTTGTTTGTTGTTGTTGCTATTGTAAATGGGATTGTTTTCTCAATTTCTCTTTTGGCTAGGCTATTTTTTGTGTCTAGAAATGCCACAGATTTTTGTATGTTGCTTTTATTTAATAATTTAAGATTGAGTCTTGCTTAGTCACCCAGGCTGGAGTTCAGTGGTGCCATCTCAGCTCACTGCAACCCCCGCTTCCCAGGCTCAAGCCATTCTCATGCCTCAGCCTCCTGAGCAGCTGGGACTACAGGCACGAGCCACCACGCCTGGCTAATTTTTGTATTTTTAGTAGAGACAAGATTTTGCCATGTTGGCCAGGCTGGTCTCAAACTCCTAACCTGAAGTGATCCACCTGCCTCATGCTGGGATTACAAGCATGAGCCACTGTACCTGGCCTGTATGTTGATTTTATATTCTACGGCTTTACTGAATTCATTTATTAGATCTAACAGTTTTTTGTTTTGAGTCTTTGGAAGTTTTTACATACATGATAATGTCATCCACAAATAGCAATAATTTTACTTCTTTCTTTCTGAGCTGGATAATTTTTATATTTCTCTTGTCTAATTTCCTTTGATAGTACTTCCTGTACTATGTTGACTAGAAATGGTGAAAGCAGGCATACTTGCCTTGTACCAGAACATAGAGGAAAAGCTTTCAATTTCTCCCCGTTGATTATGATGTTAGCTCATGGTTTTCTATAAATGGCTTTTATTATACTGAGAAACTTTCCTTCTGTACCAAAACTGTTAAGAGTTTTTCTAAAGAAAGGATGCTGAACTTTGTTCAATGCTTTTTCTGCATCAATTGATGTGATTATGTGGTTGTTGTCTTCCAGTCTGTCAATGTGATGTATTGCACTGATTGATTTACACATGTAAAACCAGCCTTGCCTGCCAGAGATAAAACCCACTTGATGATAATGTATGCTTTTTTTTTTGTATGCTTTTTTGACATGCAGTTGAATTCAATTCTGCTGATATTTTATTGAGGATTTTTGCATCAATATTCATCAGAAATTTTGGCCTGTAGTTTTATTTCTTTGTGGTGTCTTTGCCATAAATTTGTAATGACAGTGGTCTTGTAAATGTGTTAGGAAGTATTCCCTCCAGCTCTATGTTTTTGGAAGAGTTTAAGAAATGTTAATATTAATTATTCTTTGAAAGTTTGGCAGAATTCATCTGTAAGGTCATGTGTTCCTGGGCTTTTCTTTGTTGGGAGGTTTTAATGTACTACTTTAATCTCTTTGTGTGTTATTGGTCCATTCAGGCTTTCTATCTCTTCCTGATTCAACTTTGCTAGGTTGTATTTTACTAGGAATTTATCCACTTCTTTAGGTTATCAGATTTGTTGACATGTAATTGTTCATAATAGTTCCTTATTATCCTTTCATTTCTTAGGCATCTGTTGTAATGTTTCCACTTTCATTTCTAATTGTATGTATTTGAGTCTTCTCTCTCTCTCGCTCTCTTTCACCTGACTAAGGGTCTGTTGATTTTGTTTACTTTTACAAAAAAGTAACTCTTAGTTTCATTGATTTTTAATTGTTTTTTCTATTCTCTATTTGATTTATTTCTGTTCTGATATTTATTATTTTCTTCCTTCTACTAAGTTTGGGTTTAACTTGTTCTTTTTCTAGTTCCTTGAGGCAGAGTATCAGGATATTTATTTGGGATCTTTCTTCTTTTTCGATGTAGCCATTTATTGCCATAAACTTTGTTCTTAGAACTGCTTTTAAGCTGCATCCCAGAGGTTTTGGTATATTGTGTTCCCATTGTTGTTTGTCTCAAGATATTTTTAAATTTCCGTTTTGATTTCTTCTTTGATTCATTGGTTGTTCAGAGCATGTTGTTTAATTTCCACATATTTGTGAATTTTCCAAATTTCTTCCTGTTGTTGATTCCGTCTAGTTTCATACCATTGTGGTTGGAAAAAATACTTGATATGATTTTAATCTTAAAATTTGTTAAGACTCGTTGTGTGGCTTACCATATGGTCTATCCTGGAGAATGTTTCATATGCACTAGAGAAAAATGTATATTCTACTTCTGTTGGATGAAAAGTTTTCTGTATATCTGTTAGGTTCATTTTGTCTAAAGTAAAGCTCAATTTCAGTATTGCCCTACTAACTTTCTGTCTGGTTGATTTGTCCATTGTTGAAACTGGGTGATATGGTTTGGCTCTGTGTCCCCACCCAAATCTTATCTTGAATTGTAATCCCAGCACGTCAAGGGAGGGAGCTAGTGGGAGGTGATTAGATCATGGGGGCGGTTTCCCCCATGCTGTTCTCATGATAGTGAGTGCGTGAGTTCTCATGAAATCTGATGGCTTAAAAGTGTGGCATTTTCCCTGCCCCTCTCTTTCTCTCCTTCCTCCTTGTGAAGAAGGTGCTTGCTTCTCCTTTGCCTTCTGCCATAATTATAGGTGTCCTGAGGCCTCCGCAGCCACACAGAACTGGGAGTCAATTAAACCTCTTCTATTTATAAATTACCCAGTCTCAGGTAATTCTTTATAGCAGTGTAAAAATGGACTAATACATAATATTGGTACCAAAAAAAGTGGGGCATTGCTATAAAGATACCTGAAAATGTGGAATCGACTTTGGAACTGGGTAATGGGCAGAGCTTGGAATGGTTTGGAGGGCTCAAAAGAAGATAGGAAGATGTTGGAAAGTTTGGAATTTCTTTGAGACTTGTTGAATGGTTTTGACCAAAATGCTGATAGTGATATGGACAATGAAGTCTAGACTCAAATGGAGATGAGGAACTTATTGGGAACTGGAGTAAAGGTCATCCTTGCTATGCTTTAGCAAAGAGACTGGCAGCATTTTGCCTTGCCCTAGAGATCTGTGGAACTTTGAACTTGAGAGAGATGACTTAGGGTATATGACAAGAAATTTCTAAGCAGTAAAGCATTCAGAAAGTGACCTGGCTTCTGCTAAAAGCATACAGTCATATGCTGTTTACAAAGAGATTGTCTGAAATTCAAATTTATGTTTAAAAGGGAAGCAGAGCATAAAAGTCTGGAAAATTTGCAGCCTGACCATGTGGTAGAAAAGAAAAACCCATTATCTGGGGAGGCATTCAAGCCAGCTGCAGAAATTTGCATAAGTAATGAGGAGCTGAATGTTAATAGCCAAGGCAATGGGGAAAATGTCTCTAGGGCATGTCAGAGACCTTAGTGGCAGCCCCTCTCATCACAGGCCCAGAGGCCTAGGAGGGATAAATGGTTTCATCTGCTGGGATCAGGGCTCCTGCTGCTCTGTGTAGCCTCAGGACATGGTGCCCTGCATCTCAGCCACTCCAGTTCCAGCTATGGCTAACAGGGATCAAGGTACAGCTTGGGCCATGGCTTCAGAGGGTGCAAGCCCCAAGCCTTGGCAGCCTTCATGTTCTGTTGTGCCTGTGGGTGTTTAGAAGATAAGAATTGAAGTTAGGGAAACTCTGCCTAGGTTTCAGAGGATGTATGGTGTGATATTGTGAAATATATATATTTGGTCTTTGACCCCATTTTCTGGCATACAACTCTTAAAATCCTTAGAATCTCCAAAGTGATGTATTTTTGCATGGCAGCCCTTAGGTAGCTTCATTCTGAAGCTGGTCACAAGAAAGATCAAGATATGATTAGAGGTATTAGAGGGTTGGGACTTTCATCCACACCCCACAACTCTGGGAAGGGGAGAGGGACTGAAGGTTAGCTTGATCACTGTATCACGCCATTCTTGCATTGCTATAAAGAAATGCCTGAGATTGAGTAATTTATAAAGAAAAGAGGTTGCAGGCTCTACAGGAAGCATAGCAGCTTCTCCCTCTTGTGAGGCCTCAAGAAGCTTCCAGTCACAGCAGAAGGCAAAGGGGAAGTGAGGTGTCTCACATGGCAGGAGCAGGAGCAACAGAGGGCATAGGTGCTATACTTTTAAACAAGCAAATCTCATGAGAACTCACTCAATATCTCAAGGACAGCCTCAAGAGGATGGTGCTAAACCATTCATGAGAAACTGTCCCCATAATCCAATCACCCCCAACATTGGGGATTACAATTGACCGTGAGATTTGAGTGGGGACACAGCTCCAAACCATGTCAATTGCCAATGGACAATGGTTTAATCAATCATGCCTACAAAAAGACCCAAAAGGATGGCTTTGGAGAGCTTCCAAATAGCTGAACACAGGGAGGCTTGCAGGAAGGTGAACAAGAACTCATCCATATGCTGGGAGGATGGAGCAACCCAGCTGTATGGGAACAGAGGCTGCTATACTCAGGACCCTTCCAGACCTCTCCCCATATATCTCTTCATCTGGCTGTTTATTTGTATTCTTTGAAATATCATTTGTAATAAACTGGTAAGCATCAGTGCTTCCCTGAGTTCTGTGAGCCACTCTAGCAAATTAATCAAACTTGAGGAGGGGGATGTGGGAACTCCAATTTATAGCTGGTCAGTCAGAAGCACAGGCAAAATAACATGGGGCTTGTGATTGACACTGGATGGGAGAGCAGTCTTGGGGACTGAGCCTCCAGTCTGTGAGAGTTGATACTTTTTCCAGGAAGACAGTGTCAGAATTGAATTGGAAGACACCCATTTGGTAGCTGCTGCAAAATTGATTGCTTGCTTGGTGGTAGGGAATATTGCCCCTATACACATACACACATGTGGTCACAGAAATTTTCTGTGTTAATTGTTGCTGAGAGAGAAAATAGATAAAGCACTTTGAATTTGTGTGTGAGTTTTTTCTTCTCAGACTGGGCCTCTCTCTAAAATGTAAAGAACTCTGGGACTCTGGATGCAGATGAAAGAGGTGGATTTTTGTTTTGAAAGAAGCTGAGGGAGGGAGGTGGATGTGTTTTGCTATGTTTTGAATTTAGTTTTTTTCCTGCATTGTAGAATCTGATTTCCTACAGAAAAGTTCAGCATCTGTTTTGTGATTTGATGAATGGCTTTGAGCTGTTAATTTAATTGCTTCCTAGTAAGACACTAATGACCTTTTTGTTCCACTAAATACTAGTGTGTTTAGTTATAAATTAACCATAACTAAACACTTAGAGCTCCAATACTTAACAATTCATATTGCTCAGGTTCAGGCTGTAGCAACCAGGGTTGGTGTTATATATGGCCTGTGGATTTTGCTTCCAAAATCTGTCATAGGTGGAAAGGCCATTAAATTTCTCATAACAGCAAATTCAGAAAAAAGCCCACTGCAGTATAAGCAGACAAAGGAGAAGAAAATAGAAAAATATCTCAACACCTCTCTAGGTCTGAGAAATCTCATTTGATATTTTCAGCGTAGGAGCTGCAGACTGGAGTTTGGATGTTTCCCGTCCCAACTACCTCATAATTGCTTATTCTCTGGGTAGCCACCAAGCACAGGGTAGTGGTAGGGGAATTAAGATAAAAGTTTGGGCCCCCACATCTATCGATCAGGTTTCAAATTTTCCTTCAAGAGTGAGAACATCTTTATGTATTTCATGGGAATAAATATTAATTCAGCACTTCTCCAGCTCTTCTCGTGTGGCTACTGAGTGTTGATTTGATTGGTTATTGAAATTAGGGCATTAATGCTCCCGCTGAACTTTAATTGGCTTCCTCTTGGAATTCTGCCAAGTAAGATCTTCTCCCAAAGGTCCCCAACTAAACAGGGAGGCCATGGAAGGTCTGGGTCTGCCTTTGGCAACTAGAGTAATGCAATTGCTTGGGATGTCTACATCATCAGGAGATTTATTCCCTGCCTTCTTTGAAATAGCACTTTCTCACTAACTAGGAATTCTCCCAAAGCTCCAAGATAAATATTTTTGGAAATCTAATGATATTTGATTTCCTCAAAATTGAGACAAAGATAAGGTACATATTCAGGAAGGAAAAAGGCAGGAATCTCACCCTCCACTCCTAGCTAAGGCATATTTGGTTTCCAGACTGCCTACAAATGGAACAGCTGCAAGAAATTGAAAGTGAGCTGAAGCTGGAGTGAAAGGATTGCATTGCTCCTTCATTTTCAGGATTCAGGGAGAGCTGTAGCATGGAATTTGGACCTCCCACACATGGACTTGATTTTATAGCAAAGCTGGTATAAGAGCCAAGGGACACCTTCACCAGAAGGAGCAGGGATTTTATAAAATTGAAGATCTGTGATAGTCATGTTAAGGAGGATAAAGGAATAGGTGTGTAAGCGAAATTTTGAGTTTTTTTTTTATCACTCCCACCCTAAACAACAACAAAAAATTGTATTTAGCATTTCAATTACTGTATTATGCTTTAGGTAAAATGATACCTTATTATTGAGATTAAATTTGAATCCTTTACAGGAATCCTGTAAAGATTGATATTGTTAAACCTTGGGCTCTCTATATCTTTAGCTATTAGAAAAGAATACATAAGGACTTTCTAAATTGTGATTTCAATTTTTTATTTTTCTGGAAAGATGTGTTTCTAACCTTATAACTTGCTCATAGCTCTTCTTGTTAAGCATGGCCACGGCGTTCATGTTAAGAATGGATTTTAATATCTCTCAAGGTGAAACTCTACGTTGAACATGCAAATCACTGACATCAAATTCATCAGCCAATACTGTTAGCTCAACCTTCAGAATAAACCCAGAATTAGACTGCTTCTCACTACCCTCACTGATGCCATTTTTGTCTGAGCTGCCATTACCTCTTACCAACAGTTCCCAGTTGGTCTCCCTGAATATAATTCTGATTCCCTTCAGTCTTTTTGTCAAACCATATCTCAAGGCAGATGAAGTTACTCTTCTCAATACTTGCTAAGAGCTTTTTATACCACTTAGTGTTAAAGTCTTATAATGGCTTCCAACGTCCTACATGGTCTTCTCCCTATCCCTTCCTTATTCTTTCTCTTCCATCTCCAGTCAGTTTTTATCCAGATACTCTGGCCTCCTTGCTGAAATGGAGCTGAGAGTCTAGAAAGACTAAGGTGGGTAGTTTGCGGGAGAAAGTAATTCAGACAAGAGAGCTGTGCAGAGAAAAGTGCTGTAAAGAGAGAGGCAGAGCCGGGGATAATTACACAGGGTTCCCCTCGATTACCCACCACAGTACTAATTAGCATATGCATGTGAGGAAACTATCTGAGGCCAGGGAAAGGACTTTTCAAAGAGAATAGAAGGAATAGTACCCAGTGCTCAGAAAAAGCTAGAAATAGCCAGACTGGAAAACTTTGCATTTCATGGAACATTGGTTAGAGCCTTTAGAGGGGTCTTAGTAGTAGGAAAT
Organism: Gorilla gorilla gorilla; assembly: GCF_029281585.2. Taxonomy (NCBI): domain Eukaryota; kingdom Metazoa; phylum Chordata; class Mammalia; order Primates; family Hominidae; genus Gorilla; species Gorilla gorilla. The sequence goes on from NC_073224.2 coordinate 156,402,723, forward strand.
AATTAGCTCTCAACAAAATGCCACTCTTGTCCCACCTAACAGATCTTAAAAGAAAGATCTGAAAAAATTAAATTATTTCAACTATATTAACTGCATTGCAGAACCAAGTATGAGAATATTTATAGGAATATAAAAATGTCTAGCACTGAAAAAGGTAAAATCACAATATCTAGCATTGCTGAAAGATGAGCAGACATAAAAGAGGCAGAAAAATATGACTTTGAATAAGAAAACTCAATCAATCAAAACTCATCTGGAACTGACACTGGTATTAGAATTTCAGACAAGGACATTTAAACATCTATTATAATTGCATTTCAATTATTCAAAGAGCAAAATAGCACATAGAAGTCATGAGATGGACTCAAATCTAAGTTCAAGAGAAAAAAATATATCTGATGTAGCGATGGAACGTATTTGGGACCGGAGGAAGCAGAGCTAAATGGCCGAATAGAAGCCTCCAGTGATTATAACTTCAAAAAGAATACCAAATTAAACAACTATCCACACAAAAAAGTACCTTCATAAGAACCAAAAGTAAGGTGGACAGTCACAGTACCTGGTTGTAGCATCATATTAAGGAAAGAGGTACTAACGAAGATAGAAAAGACAATCTTGAATTGCCTACGCTGCCCCTCCCCACCCCCTGACAGCAGCTGCATGGCATAGAGAGAAAATTTATGAGTTTTGGAATGGGAAAATTCAGTAATTGTAGGACTTTGTATTGGAACTCAGTGCTGCCTTGTCACAATGGAAAGCAACATGGAGCAGAACTCAGCAGGGCCTATGAAGGAAGCATTTAGACCAGCCTCAATGAGAGGTGAATTGCCCATCCTACAGGTTGGAACCTGAGTTCTGGCAAGCCCCACCACTGTGGGCTAAAGAACCCTGGGGTCCTAAATTAACTTGAAAGGCAGTCTAAAGCAAAAGGACTGCAATTTCTGGGCAAGTCTTGTTTCCATGCTGGGTTTGGAGCCAGTGGACTTGGAGTGCATGTGACTTAGTGACACACAAGCATGGGTGGCCAAGGGAGTGCTTTCCTCACCCCTCCCCTGACCCCAGGTGGTGCAGCTCACAGCTCTGGGAGAGACTCCTTCATTCCGCTTGAGAAGAGGAGAGAGGAAAGAGGATTTTTGTCTTGCAACTTGTATACCAGCTAAACCACAGTAGAACAGGGCACCTGTGAGAGTCCTGAGGCCCCCATTCTAGGACCTTGCTCCTGGATGTCATTTTTAGACACATCCTGAGCCAGAAGGGAACCTGCTGCTTTGAAATGAAGGGTCCAGTCCCAGCAGAAGTTGTCACTTGCTGACTGATAAGCCCTTAGGTCCTCAATAATCAGCAGTGGTAGCCAGGTTGTACTCATTGTGGACCTTGGTTGAGACTCAGAGCTGGGCTGGCTTCAGATGTGACCTAGCACATTCCCAGATGTGGTGGCTATGGGGAAGGACTCCTTTTTCTTGAGGAAAGGAGAGGGAAGAGTAAAGGGGACTTTGTCTTATAGCTTGGGTGCCAGCATGGTCACAGTGGGATAGAGTACTAAGCTCTTGGGGGTCCCTAATTCCAGGTGTTGGCTCCTGGACAGCATTTCTGGACCTGCCCTGGGGAGGGGGGCGCCCATTGCTCTGAAAGGAGAGACCCAGGCCTGGCAACATTTACCACAAGCGAACAGAAGAGCCCTTGGGCCTTGAGTGAACATTGATGATAGATAGGCAGTGGTCACTGTGGGCCTTAGGTGAGACTTAGTGCTCTCTTGGCTTTGGGTCTGATTCAGTGCACTTCCAGTGTTGGTGGCCACAGCAGTGCTTGTATTACCCCTACGCCAGCTCCAGGCAGCTCAGCACAGAGAGAGAGAGACTACATTTGTTTGGGAGAAAGTAAAGGATGAGAACAAACATTTCTGCATCGTATTCCCAAGGAATTCTGGATCTCACCCAAGACCACCAAGGCAGTACCTCTATGAGTCTGCAAGAGCCACAGCATTACTAGGCTTGCGGTGCCCCCTAATGCAGATATGGCTGCAGTCACCAAAGATTTATATCACAACACCTGAGTGAGACCCTTTGAAAACTTGAAAATCTCCCAAGAAGGATGGGTACAAATAAGCCCAGATTTGCAAACACTACAATAAATTCCTAACTCTTCAATGTGCAGACACAGATGAACATTTACAAGCATCAGGACCATCCAGGAAAATGTGACCTCACCAAACAAACTAAATAAGGCACCAGTGGCCAATCCCAAAGAGACAGAGATATGTGACTTTTCAGACAGAAAATTCAAAATAGCTGTTTTGAGGAAGCCCAGCAAAAGGAATTCAGAATCCCATCAGAAAAATTTAACAAGGAGATTAAAATAATTAAAAAGTATGAAGTAGAAATTCTGGAGTTGAAAAATGCAATTGACATACTGAAGTCCCTTAACAGCAGAATTGATCAAGCAGAAGAAAGAATTAGTGCACTTGAAGACAGGCTATTTGAAAATACCCAGTTAGAGGAGGCAAAAGGAAAAATAATAAAAAAGAAAGAAGCATGCCTATAAGATCTAGAAAATGCCTCAGAAGGGCAAATCTAAGAATTATTGGCCTTAAAGAGGAAGTAGAGAGAGAGAGAGAGAGATAAGGATACAAAGTTTATTTAAGGGGATAGAGCAGAGAACTTCCTAAGCCTAGAGAAAGATATCAATATTCAAGTACAAGAAGAGTATAGAACACCAAGCAGATTTAACCCAAGTAAGACTATCTCAAGACATTTAATAATCAAACTCCCAAAGGTCAAGGAAAAAGAAATGATCCTAAAAGCCACAAGAGAAAAGTAACAAATAATATACAAAAGAGCTCCAATACATCTGGCTGTAGACTTCTCAGCAGAAACTGTACAGGCCAAGAGAGAAAGGCATAACATATTTACAGTGCTAAAGGAAAAAACTTCTATCCTAGAATCTATCCAGTGAAAATATCCTTTAAACATGAAGGAGAAACAAAACAAAGACTTTCCCAGACAAACAAAAGCTGAAGGATTTTGTCAATACCAGAGCAGTTCTACAAGAAATGCTAAAGGAAGTTCTTCAATCTGAAACGAAAGAGAACATTAATGAACAACAGGAAATCATCTGAAGGTGAAAAACTCACTGGTAATAGTAATGCCACAGAAAAACAAAGAATATTATAATATTGTTATTGTGGTGTGTAAACTCCTCATATCTTGAGTAGAAAGACTAAATGATTAACCTATCAAAAATAATAACTACAACAACTTTTCAAGGTAAAGACAGTATAATAAAATGTAAATAGAAGCAATAGAAAGTTAAAAAGCAGGGGGATGAAGTTAATGTGTAGAGTTTTTATTAGTTTTCTCTTTGCTGGTTTGTTTGTTGTTTATACAATCAAGGTTAAGATGCCATCAGCTTAAAGCAATAGGTTATAAAATCTTATTTGCAAGCCTCATGGTAATCTTGAATCAAAAAATATACAACAGATACACATAAAATAAAAAGCAAAACATGAAAACATAGAGAAAATCATCTTCACTAAAAGGAAGATAGGAAGGAAGGAAAAAAGGAAGAGATGACCACAAAACAACCAGGAAACAAATAACAAAACGGCAGTAGTGAGTCCTTACTTATCAATAATATGTTGAATGTAAATGGAAGAAACTGTCTAGTCAAAAAACATAGAGTGTCTGAATGGAATTTAAAAAAAAGAAAAAAACAAGATGCAATGATCTTTTACCTGCAGGAAGCACACTTCACCTATAAAGACGGACGTAGACTGGAAATAAAAAGATGGAAAAATATATTTTATGCAAATGAAAGACAAAAAATGTACAGGAGTAGCTAAATTTATATCACACAAAACAGATTTCAAGACAAAAACTGAAAAAAGACAAAGAAGTTTATTATATAATGATAAAGTGATCAATTCAGTAAGAGGATATAACAATTATAAATATATATGCATCCAACAATGAAGCACCCAGGTATATAAAGCAAATATTATTAGAGCTAAAGAGAGAGATAGATTCCAACACAATTAATAGTTGGAGAATTCAATACCCCACTTTCAGCATTGGACTGATCATCCAGACAGAAAATCAACAAAGAAATATCAGACTTACTCTCCACTGTAGACCAAATGGACCTAATAGATATTTACAAAACATTGTATCCAATGGTTGCAGAACACACATTCTTCTCCTCAGCACATGGATCATTCTGAAGGATAGATCATGTGTTAGGCCACAAAACAAGTCTTAACAAATTTAAGAAAATTAAAATTATATTAAGTAACTTCTCTGGCCACAATGGAATAAAGCTAGAAATCAATAGCAAGAGGAATTTTGGAAACTATACAAACACATGCAAATTAAACAATATGCTCCTGAATGACCAGTGGGTCAAAAAAGAAATTAAGAAGGAAATTTAAAAATTCCCTGAAAGAAATGAAAATAGAAATACAATATACTAAAACCTATGGGATATAGCAAAAGCAGTATTAACAGGAAAGTTTATATAAATAAGTGCCTACATCACAAAAGAAAAAAAAAACTTCAAATAAACAACCTAAAGGTACATCTTAAAGAACTAAAAAATCAAGAGCAAATCAAATCCAAAATTAGTAGAAGAAAAGAAATAATAAAAATCAGAGCATAAATTAATGAAATAGAAACAAAAAAACACAAAATATGAATGAAATGAAAAGTTGTTTTTTGAAAAGATAAAATGATAAACCGTAAACCAGACTGAGAACAAAATAGAGAAAACCTAAATAAATAAAAACACAAAAAAGGGGAGATTACAACTGACACCACAGAAATTCAAAGAATCATTAGAGACTACTATGAGCAGCTATATGCCAATAAATTGGAAAACCTAGAAGAGATGGACAAATTCCTAGACACATCCAGCCTATGAAGAATGAACCATGAAAAATCCAAAACCTGAACAGGTCAGTAACAAGTAATGAGATTGAAGCCATAATAAAAAGTCTCCCAGAAAAGAAAATCCCAGGACCTGATGGCTTCACTGCTGAATTTTACCAAACATTTAAAGAGGAACTAATACCAATCCTATTGTAACTATTCTGAAAAAGTAGAGGCATCCAAATTCGTTCTATGAGGCCAGTATTGCTGATACCAAAAGCAGACAAAGACACATCAAAAACAGAAAACTAGAGGCCAATATCCCTGGTGTACCTTAATGTACAAATCCTCAACAAAATACTAGGAAACGGAATGTATCAATGCACTAAAACGATTATTCATCATGATCAAGTGGAATTTATCCCAGGGGTGCCATGATGATTCAACATATGCACATCAATCAATATGATACATCATATCAATAGAACGAAGGAAAGAAACCATATAATCATTTTAGTTGACGTTGAAAAGACATTTGATAAAATTCTACATCCCTTCATGATAAAAACCCGCAAAAAACTGGGTATAGAAGAAATATACCACAACACAATAAGAGCCATAAATGATAGACCCACAGCTAGTATTGTACTGAACAATGGAAAACTTAAAGAGTTTCCTCTAAGATGTGGAACAAGATAAAGATGCCTACTTTCACTAATGTGATTTAACATTGTACTGGAAGTCCTAGCTAGAGCAATCAGACAAGAGAAACAAAGGGCATCCAAATTGGAAAGGAAGAAGCCAAATTAGCCTTGTTTGCAGATGATATAATCTTACATTTGTAAAAACTTAAAGACTCCACCAAAAATATTCGAACTGATAATCAAATTCAGTAAAGTTGCAGGATACAAAAGCAACATACACATATCAGTAGCAATTCTGCATGCCAACAGTAAACAATCTGAAAAAGAAATCAAGAAAGTAATCCCATTTAGAATGGCTACATGTAAAATAAAATACGTAGGAATTAGCCAAAGAAGTGAAAATCTCTACAATGAAAACTATAAAACATTGATGCAAGAAATTGAAGAAGACACAAAAAATTAAAAGACATTCCATGTTTGAGGGTTTGAAAAATCAGTATTGTTGAAATGTCCGTACTATGCAAAGCAATCTATAGATTCAATGCAATCCCTATCAAAATATCAATGACATTCTTCATAGAAATAGAAAAATTAATCCTAAAATTTATATGGAACCACAAAAGAACATAAATAGTCAAAACTATCCTTAACAAAAAAGAACAAAATTGGAGGAATCACATTACCTGACTTTAAATTATACTACAGAGCTATAATCGAAACAGCATGACACTGGCATAAAAACGGACATATAGACCAATGGAACAGACTAGAGAACAAAGAAATATATCCATACACCTACAATTAACTCATTTTTTGGCAAAAGTGCCAAGAACATACTTTGGGTAAAGGACAGTATCTTCAATAAAGGGTTCGGGAAAACTGGATATTCACATACAGAAGAATGAAACTAGACTCCTATCTCTCACTATGTACAAAAATCAAACCAAAATGGGTTAAAGAGTTAAATCTAAGATCTCAAACTATGAAACTATTGGAATAAAACATTAGGGAAACTTCAGGATATTGGTCTGGGTGAAGATTTCTTGAGTAATACCATAAAAGCTCAGTCAACCAAAGCAAAAATAGACAAATGGGATCACCTCAAGTTAAAGCATGTCTGTACAGCAAATAAAACAATAAAAAAAATGAAGAGACAACCCACAGAATGGGGGAAATATTTGCAAACTATCTATTTATCAAGGGATTAAAAACCAGAATATATAAAGAGCTCAAACAACTCAATAGGAAAAAGTCAAATAATCCAATTTAAAAATGGGCAAAAGATCTGAATAAACATTTTTCAAAAGAAGACGAACACAAGGCAAACAGGTATGTGAAAAGGAGCTCAACATCATTGGTCATCAGAGAAATGCAAATAAAAACTCTCATTGCATCATCAACTAGGATATAATCTCCTAGTTAAAATGGCTTTTATCCAAAAGGCAGACAATAACAAACACTGGCAAGGATGTTTGGGAAAGGGAACCCTCATACACTGTTGGTGGGAATGTAAATTAGTACAGCCACTATGGAGAGTAGTCTGGAGGTTCCTTAAAAAATGAAAAATAGAACAGTAATATGACTATTACTGAAAATATGACCCAGTAATTCCACTGCTAGGTATATGAAAAGCAAAGAAACCAGTATTTTGAAGAGATATCTGCACTCCCATATTTATTGCAGCATTATTCACAATAGCCAAGATTTGGAAGCCATCTAAGTTATCCATCAACAGAGGAATGGATAAAGAAAATGTGATGTGTATATACACAGAGGAGGAGTATTCAGCCATAAAAAAGAGTAAGAGCCTGTCATTCGTAACAGCATGGGAGAAACTGGAGTGTATTATGTTAAACGAAATAAGCCAGGCACAGAAAGACAAACTTCACATATTCTCACTTATTTGTGGGAGCTAAGAATTAAAACAACTGAACTCCTGGAGAGAGAGAGAGAGTAGAATGATGGTTACCAGAGGCTGGGAAGGGTAGTGGCAGTGGGGGTGTGGGGGATGTGGGGATGGTTAGTGGATACAAAAATACAATTAGAATGAATAAGATCTAGTATATGATAGCACAACAGGGTGACTATCATCAACAATAATTTATTATCCTTTTAAAAATAACTAAAAGAGTAAAATTAGATTGTTTTAACACAAAGAAAGGATAAATACTTGAAGTGATAGATACTCCATTTATCCTGACGTGATTGTTACGCATTGTTCGCCTATATCAAAATGTCTCATGTAGCCCATAAATATATGCACCTACTATGTATCCAAAAAAATAAAAAATAAAATAAAAATAAAACAGTAGTATAAAAAATATACTATATGATATTAACAGCAGATTATACCAGGCTTTCAACCTTTGTTATTATCACCTCCAAGCAGCCTTTTTGGATGTTTGTTTCCTAATCTCCTCCATTCCCCATGAAATTTATAACCACACATGTACCATATAATATTTTGTTTTTGTATCTCAAGAGCCAATTTTTGCCTTCTTAGGAGAGAATTTTCTCTGCTGAAAATGTATGAATTATATATTATAGATGGAAAGATGACTGAAGTTGAAGTTATAGCAAAGGAACTATTCAAAATTAAATACTCAGAAAAAAAAGAACTTTAAAAACTGCAAAGAACATCAGTAAATGATATGGTTTGGCTCTGTGTCCCCACCCAAATTTCATGTTGAATTGTAATCCTCACATGTCGAGGGAGTGGCCTGGTGCGAGGTGATTAAATCATGAAGCAGACTTGTGCCTTGCTATTCTCGTGATAGTGAATGAGTTCTCACAAAATCTGATTAATTAAAAGTGTCTGGCACTTCTTCTTTTTCTCTCTCTTCTGCTGCCTCAAAGAAGGTTCCTGCTTCCCCTTCACCTTCAACCATAATTGTAAGTTCTTTGAGGCCTCCCGGGCCATGCGGAACTGTGAGTCAAGTAAACCTCTTTTGTTTATAAATTACCAAGTCTGAGGTGGTATTCTTTAAAGCAGTGTGAAAATGGACTAATACAGTGAACTACGGGACAACTTTAAGTGGCATATTTCAAGTGTAATTAGAGTTTTCAAAGTATATAAGAGAAAGGGAAAGAAAAAAGATTGGAAGAAAATGGTTAAAAAGTTTCCATATATAATAAAAACTATAAACCCAAAGATAAGTTTATTAAATTTCAAGTACAAGAAACATGAGGTAAACTTCAGCAAGAGACATCATAATCAAATTGCTCAAAATAATAGGTAAGATAATGCATGCAAAGGAGAAAAAAGACCTGGTAAGAACAGAGGAACAAAGATAGGAATGATAGTGAATTGCTCATTGAAACAATACAAGGACTGGGCACAGTGGTGCATGCCTGTATTCCCTGCACTTTGGGAGGCCAAGGCAGGCAGATCATGTTAGGCCAGGAGTTTGAGACAAGCCTGGGCAACATGGTGAAACCCATCTCTTCAAAAAATAAAAAATTAGCTGGGTGTGGTGGCATGCACCTGTAGTCCCAGCTACCAGGGAGGCTGAGGTGGGAGTATCACTTGAGCCCAGGAAGTCAAGGCTGCAGTGGGCTGAGATCACGCCACTGCACTCCAGCCTGAGTGACAGAGAGGCCCCGTCTCAGAAAAATAAAGGAACAATACAAATAAGAAAGCAGTGGGACAACATTTTAAAATTACTGAAAGAAAATTTAGGCATTTAAGTTAAAGTATCCAATGAAAATATTATTTAAAAAAGAAAGTGAAATAAAGATTTTATTTTTTTGTTTTATATATACAGAAACTGAAGAGCCTTTTCAACAAATTGTGCTGGGAAAACTGGATATTCACATGCAAAGAATGTAGTTTCACCCTTACTGTATTAGCTTGCTGTGGCTGCCAAAACAAAATACCAGAGACTAGGTGGCTTGAACAATAGAAATTAATTTTCTCACAGTTCTGGAGGTGGAAGTCCAAAATCAAGGGGTTATGAGGTTTGGTTTCTCCTCAGGCCTCTCTTTGGCTTGCAGATAGCCACTTTTTCACCATGTCCTCATATGGCCTTTTCTCTGTGCATTCACATCCATGGTGTCTCTCTCTTTATTAATTAATTAATTAATTTATTTATTATAAGGTCACCAGTCCTACTGGGTTAAGGCCCCACTCCTATCATCTATCATCTCATTTAACCTTAATTACCTTCCTGAAAGTGATACACTTAAATGCAGTCACACTGGGGTTAGGGCTTACAATATGAATTTTGGGGGGACATAATTTAGGCCGTAATGCATAACTGAAATCATACATAAAAATTAACCCCAAATGGATTAACCATCTCAATGTAAGACTAAAACTATAAAACACAGGGAACAAACTTGATGACATTGAATTGGGCAATGATTTTTTGGATATGACATTAAAAATATAGTCAAAAGAAGCAAAAATAGACAAATGAGGCCACTTAAAAACCTCTGTACATCAAAGGAAACAATCAACGGAGTGAAAAGGCAGCCTACAGAATTGAAGAAAATATTTACAAATAATCTATCTGAAAAGAGGTGAATATTCAGAATATAGAAACAACTTCTACAACAACAAAACTCCAAATAATCTGATTAAAAATTGGGCAAAAACCTGGTTGTCAATTGCCTGCTCTCCCACCTGCACTCAGGTGGCAGCCAGAATCCCTTCTTTAGCAAGCTTCTGCAAAGCCTGTGCAACTGCTCTTGGCATGGAAAGTCACACACTAAGTTGCTACTTATTCTGTAGCCTTCTGCAGCCCACAGGTTCCCAAGGGTTGCAGCTCCTGCCTGGTCCCGGGTCCCCAAACCTCCCAACATCGGTTGCTGATTGCTCTATCTATATGCACACTAGAGACTAGCCTTTATTCTTGCAGTTGAAGAAATTTCAGGTGGGCTCCAGGATGGCCAAAGTATCCGAGTTCTTTGCTATTCAGTGGGTGAACCGCATGTTTTCCCAAGAGGTATGAATTCCTCTCAGGTTTGTCTTTTTCTGGGTTCTCAGCTCTAGGGTGCTTTGCAGAGGTTCCTTATATGTTACAGTTACTTTTTATCATAGTTAATGATTCTTTGTATTAAACATCTCCTGTTGAACTTATAAAAAACTAGCCAGAAGACTTGAATAGATATTCCTCCAGAAAAGATATGTACATGCCCCACAAGCAAATAAAAAGATGCTTAATATTGTTAATCATCAGAGGAATGCAAATTAAAACCACAATAAGGTATCACCTCATATCCATTAGGATGACCACTATAAAAAATTGGAAAATAGCAAGTATTGGCCAGAATGTGAAGAAATTGATACACTTGTGCACTCTTTGTTGGAATGTAAAATAGTGCAGCTGCTATGAAAAACAGTATGAAAGTTTCTCAAAAAGTTAAAAATAGAATTATGATATGAAGATTAGAATTAGATTAAAAAATTAGAATTATGATATATAGCAATCCCACTGGTATGGACTGAATGTGTTCCTCCAAAATTTATATACTGAATTCCTAATTCCTAATATGATAGTATTTGGAGGTGGAAGCTTGGGGAAATAATTAGGTTTAGAGGAGGTCATGAGCATGGAGCCTCTGTGCTGGGATTGTTGGTCTTATTAGAGGAAGAAACAAGAGCCCTCTGTCTTACCATGTGAGAATACAGCAAGAAGGTGGCCATCTGCAAATCAGAAAAAGGGCCTTCACCAGACACCAAATCAACTGACACCTTGATCTTGGACCTCTCAGTCTACAGAACCGTGGGAAATAGATGTTTGTTGTTTAAGCCACCAGTATATGGTATTTTGTTATAGCCGCCTGGACTAAGACACCCACTTTTTGGAATATATCCAAAAGAATTGAAAGCAGGATCTCAGAGAGATATTTACATACCCATATTTATTGCAGCATTATTCACAATAGCCAAGAGGCAGAAGCAACCCAAATGTCTACCCACATGATGGCAGTGGTGGTGCATCTGTAGCAGCCACTGTGAAGATGCCAGCTGCAGCAGGGGAGGTGTGGCCCAGGTTGCACACTCCATGGAGCCAGCAGGAGCCAGGAACAGGTGGGACCCCCACCCGCTTCTGAGTTGGCAGGGTGGGGGCTCTGTGCTCCCCAGGCTCAGCTGCAGCTACCCAGCTGCAGCTCCAGATCCCAGCATCCCTCCACTCTTAGGGGCCAGGATCAGTTGGGAACCCCGCCTCCTGCTGAGTTGGCAGGGTGGGAGCTCTGCCCTCCCAGGTGCAGCTGCAGCTGTGGACCCAGGCATTCCTGTGCTCTCAGGGCGGGGAACCTGCCCTGCCCCTGCAGGCTGGAAAGTGCCTGCTCCCGCTGCCAGGCCTCTTCCCACTCCTCATGAGATCTGACTTTGGAGCAAAGTTGAGGCTGAGCCTGGGTCCTGTCACGACCCAGCTGAGTGTGTGTGCACTCAGGGGTGTGCTGACACACCAGCCTCCTGCTGCCCCAGCCCCCTCCAGACTTTCGGTGCTGACAAGCATGGAAGGGAGGCCCATCAGCTAGAGGCAGACAGGCTTCTGGGTGGAAAGGGGTGGGTCCCCATTGAAGCCTCATGTATTAGTTTGTTTTCATGCTGCTGTTAAAGACATACCAAAACTGGGAAGAAAAAGAGGTTTAGTTGAACTTATAGTTCCATATGGCTGGGGCAGCTTCAGAATCTTGGTGGGAGGAAAAAGGCACTTCTTACATGGCAGTGGCAAAAGAAAAAAGAGGAAGAAGCAAAAGAAGAAACCCCTGATAAACCCATCAGATCTCATGAGACTTATTCACTATCACTAGAATAGCATGGGTATTTCCTGGCACCCATGATTCAATTACCTCCCCTGGGTCCCTCCCACAACATGGGAATTCTGGGTGATACAATTTAAGTTAATTTAAGTTGAGATTTGGGTAGGACACAGCCAAACCATATCACCCTGCCTTCAAGCCATGGCAGCCTGAAGCATGGGGGTGGGGATGTCAGTTCGGGGAGAAGTCCCCTGCTGGGAGTGAGAACTTATAGTGCTTTTTCCAGCCCACCCATGGCCACCCATGGACCAATCAGCAGGCTCTTCCTCCCTTGTTAAGCCCATAAAAATGCTGGACTCATCCAGACTCACAGAAAGATGTCAGGACAACCTGCCTATGGACATAAGTTACCCATGCCAGGTCTCCTTTCTCCTGAGGGCTTCACAGATATTGGGATGACCTGCCTGCAGATAGGAGCTACCCACTCTGGATTTTCTCTCCACTGAGCACTGCATTCATTGGGATGACCTGCCTGTGGAAAGGAGCTACCCACTTTGGGTCTCCTGAGGCTGTACTGTTGCTCAGTAAAGCACCTCTTTGCCTTGCTTGCCCTCCAGTTGTTGACTTACCTCATTCTTCCTGGATGTGGGACAAGAACTTGGGACAAACCAAATGGTAGGATTGAAAGAGCTGCAACACAAACAGGGCTGAACATGCCTCCCCTCCCCCTACCACTTGCCACATTGTGGGCAACAAGAACAAGAGAAGAGCTGCGGCCTTTTGGGAGCCCAGACCTAGGGGCTCCCCAAGCCAGGGTAGTGACACCCTCTTTAGGGCTCTGCGATTTCTGGTGTCTCCAAGCTTCTGGGCATCACCACATTCCTCCTGTCCAGACACAGGTGCCTATAGTGGAAGCTGCTTATGGTGCATCTGATCCAGCTGCAGGATTGCATGGAGCCAGTGCCTATGCTGGCACTTGGAGCTGGCTGCTCCACCACAGCAGCCAGCATGCCTGGCTTTGTGTAGTGGCTGGACTCCATGCTCGCCTGCTCGCACCTGCTCGCTGCTCTGCACCTGGCTCACCCTTGGCAGGCATGGGATCCAGGCCAGTGGCATGAGCTGAGCACAGCCTGCCACGCTGAGCAGGTGGAACGAGCCCAGCAGGCCCAAGCAAAACTCAGGCAAAGGTACCACGGGCCACGGAGGTTTCTAGTTGGCAAAACGACATCCCAAGGATCCTGTAACACATGGATGAGTAAATAAAATAAGTTATACATGTATAATAGAATATTATTTAGCCATTTTAATCATTTTAAGTGTACAGTTCAGTAGTGTTGACTATATTCATATTGTTGTGCAACATATCTCTAGAAATTTTTCATCTTACAAAACTAAAACTCTATACCAGTTGAAAAACAATTCCCCATTTCCTCCTTTTCTTAGCCTCTAAAAACACCATTTTACTTTCTAAGACTTTGACTACTTTAGATACCTCGTAAGTTAAGTCTTATAGCATTAGTCTTTTCAAATTACTTTATTTAGCATAATGTCCTCAAGTTTCATTCATATTGTAGCATGTGACAGGATTCTGAATGACTTCTTTGCCAGCAGACCTGCACTATAGCACTATAAGAAATGTTAAAGAATTTCTTGAAGCAGAAGGAATGTTACATCAAACAGAAACATGGATTGACATGAAGAAATAAAGAGAACCAAAGATGGCAACTATATGACAAACTATATGACATTTTCTCATTAGTTAAATTTCTTTAAAAGATAATGAGTTATCTAAACAACAATCATAACAATGTATTGTGGAGTTTATAACATATGAGTAAACAAAATATATGACAATAGCACAAATACCAAGAGGATAGACATGTAATGTGCTACTATAAGTTTTATTTATTTTATTTATTTATATTTTTGTTTTCACTAAAAGTTTTATACAATATGTACAGTTGTATAACATCACTTGAAGGTAGACAGTGATGAGTTAATATATGTACTAAAAATGCTGAACAAACCACTAAAGTTGGCAAACAATTATAGTTAATCAAAAACAAGAAGATAAAATCATAAAAAGTAATTAAGACAGATGAAGGCAAATCAAGCAAAGGGGACAAAAGAATTTCAAGATGATAAATGTAAATCTAGTCATATCAATAGTTATATTAAATGTAAATGGTCTACAACCCCCCATTAAAAGGAAGAGAATTTCAGATTGCATAAAAATGTGAGACACAATGTTTTGCCTACAAGAAATGAACTTTAAGGATAAAGATGTAAGTAAATTGAAAGTAAAATAATGGAAAAAAGGTATACCTTAATAACACTAATCAAAAGAAAGTTGGAGGAGCTATAGTAGTTTCAGAAAATGTAGATTTCAGTGCTTGAAATATTACTTCATAATATCATTATGAAGTTCATTTCATAATGATAAAGGTGTCAGTCTATCAAGAAAATATAATCATCCTAAATATTTATGCCCCTAATAACAATGATTCAAAATACATGAAGCAGCAGCTGATAGAACTTCAAGGAGAAATAGATAAATTCTCAATTATTTTAACATTGTTCTCTTAAGAAATCATAGAAAGTTAGACAGAAAATCAGTAAGAATGTGGAAGGTTTGAACAACACTATCAACAAACTTGACCTAGTTGACATTGACCAGATCACTCTCTCCAACAAGAGCAGATCATACATCCTTTTTAACTGCACACAGAATTTTTACCAAGATAGATAATATGTAATGCTAGAAAACAATGTTCCATAAATTTAAAATGAGTCAGGTCACAGAAAGTACTTCTTTCTGACAAAAATTGAGTTAAATTAGAAATTAACAACAAAAATATCTGCGAAAATCCACAAATATTTGGAAACTAATAACACACTTCTAAATAACCAATGACCAGAGAAGAAATCAAAAGAGAAATTAAAAAATGTTTGAACTAAATGAAATGAAAGCACAACATATTAGAATTTCTGGGGTACCACTAAATGGTACTTTGATAGAAGTTATAGCACTAAATCCCCATATTAGACAGTAAGAATGGTATCAAATCAATGATCTCAGCTCCCACTTTAAGGATTAGAAAAGAAAAAAAAAAAACTCAAAATAAGCAGATGAAAGAAAAGAATTATCAAAGCAGAAACCAAAGAAATAGAAAACAGAAACATTCACTGAAACCGAAAGTGGTTACTCAGAGAAAATCAATAAAATTAATAAACCTCTGCCTAGATGGGTGCAGTGGCTCACACCTATAATCCCAGCACTTTGAGAGGTGGAGGGGGGTGGATCACCTGAGGTCAGGAGTTTCGAACCAGCCTGGCCAACATGGTAAAACCCTGTCTCTACTAAAAATACAAAAAAATTAGTTAGACATGGTGGTGCACACCTATAGTCCCAGCTACTCAGGAGGGTGAGGCAGGAGAATCGCTTGAACCCAGGAGTGGGAGTGGGAGGTTGCAGTGAGCCAAGATTGCACTACTGCACTCCAGCCTGGGTGACAGAGTGAGACTCCATCTCAAGAAAAAAAAAAAAAAAATTAATAAACCTCTACCCAAATTTATAAGAGAGAAAAGAGAAGTCTCAAATTACAATGTAAAAATTACAGAAGTAATCGCTACAGATTACACAGATATTAAAAATATAATAAAGAAATATTATGATCAGTTATATGATAATAAACACCACAATTGAGATGAAAGTGACAAAATTCCTGAAGAACACAAAGCTTGCTCAGAAAAAAGAGATGATCTGAATATTCCTATATTAATTTAAAAATAGATTTCATAGTTTAAAATTTTTCCACAAAGATAACTCCAAGGAGATATAGCCTCACTAGTGAATACTACAAACCATTTTAATAAAGAAATAGTATCAATTCTACTCAAACTCTTTCAGAAAATTGAAAAGGAGTCTCTCCTTTTCAATTTATGAGGCCAGCATTATCTTGATACCAAAACCAGAAAAAGACATTTCAGAAAGAAAAACTGCAAACCAATATTCTTGATGAATATAAGTGCAAAAATTCTGAACAGATTTTTATCAAATTGAGTCCAACAATATATAAAGGCTAACAAACACATCATTACTAAGTGGAGTTTACTTTGAGGCATGCAGCATTGATTTAACATTAGAAAATGAATCAATGCAATTTCCTATATTAACAAACTAAAAAGGAAAACATAATCATCTCAGTAGATGTAGAAAAAGCATTGACAAGTTCCAATATCAATTTCTGATTTTTAAAAACTCGCAGCAAACTAGGAATAGGAGGGAAATTCCGCAACCCGGTTAAAGGACATTTACCAAAAACTTACAGTTGCATCATACATAACTGAGAGACTGAATGTTTTCCCTTAAAATCAGGAAGAAGACAAAGATGACTGCAATTACTGCTTCCATTCCACATTGTACTAGAGGTCTGGCCAGTGATTTAAGGTAAGAAAGAGAAACAAAAGGCAGCTATATTGAAAGAGAAGAAGTAACACTGACTTACTTCAAGGGCAACATAATTATTTATCTAGAAAATCAGATGAAATTTGATCTAGTAAAAACACTACTATAACTAAGAACCTGTTGGCCAGTATACAAGATACTATCTCAGTATACAAAATTAATTTTGCTTCTGTGTAGTAGAAACAATCAGAGACTAAAATAAAAGGTACAGTTTCTAATAGGATAAAAATATGAAACCTTTAGGAATGAATTTGACAAAATTATGCAAAACCTGTACATTGAAAACTACTAATGGTGTCCAGGAAATGCTACCCCCAAATATGGCATCTTGTCACTTCAGAAAGTAATAAAACCTAGGAGGATCACTCTCTGACCTTCTCCAGCTCTTCTCCCTGAAGCAAGTCATAAGGTCTTCATTCAAGAGGAAAGAAAAATCCTTACTCTGAAGACACGGAAACACAGAGAAGACTGAACAAACTGGCCTTTCTGAGTTCCCCCAAGTTTATTACTATTAGATCACACCCTCTTTGTCCAATAATACTTCTCCTCTGCTTTCCACTTCTTCATCAAACTTAGCATAAAATCCTATTTCTTTGATTCTTCATTTCTGAAAGCTCCTATGTTATATAAAACTTATATTAAGTAAATTTGTATGCTTTTACCTTCTTAATGTGTCTTTTGTTTTAAGGGCCTTAGCCATGAACCTAGTGATGGGTGAGGAAAAGCTGTTTCTTTTTGCCCATCCTACAAACTATTCCTGAGAGAAATTTAAAAGGACTTAACTAAGTAGAGATACATGCCTTATTCATGTGTTGGAAGACTCAATATTTCTAACATGTCAGTTGTCCAAATAATGGAATTCAAATAAAAATTTCAGTAGGTTATTTTGTAAAAATTGGCAACCAGACTTTAAAATTCATATGGAAATGTAAGGGACCTAGATTAGCCAAAACAAAACCAAGGTTGAAAACAAGAATGAAGATGGTGAACTAACACTACTTGATTTCAAATTATTATAAAGCTATAGTAATCACGGCAGTATTATATTGCATAAATATAGAGAAACAGAATAGGGAGCTCAGAAATAGACTCACAAATATATGAACAAGTGATTTTTGATGAAGGCACAAGAGCAATTCAGTGGAGAAAAGTCTTTTCAAGAAATAATGTGTAGAAAAATTGGCTAGCCATATGCCAACAAAAAAGAAGAATGAAAAAGAAAAAAAATGACTTTGATTCATACCTTGCATACTTTGCACCATATACAGATATTAACTCAAAATAGATTCTGGACCTAAATGTAAAACTTCAAACTTAGGAGAAAATCTCTGAAGTCTCTGTGACCTTGGGTTAGGTAGAGTTCTTAGATATAGCACCAAAAGCTTGATTTATGAAACAACAAATTGATATGTTGAACTTCATTAACATTAAAAAGTTCTGCTCTTAAAAAACAATATAAAGAAAAGAAGAAAGCAAGCCACGTACTGGAAGAAAGTATTTCTAACTCACATATCTGATGAAAGACTTGTATCCCTAATATATATAAAAAAGTCTCAAAACTCAATAATAAAAAACTCAACAAAATTAAAATATGGGCCGGGCGCAGTGGCTTACACCTGTAATCCCAGCACTTTCGGAGGCTGAGGCAGGCAGATCACTTGAGGTCAGGAGTTCGAGACCAGCCTGGCCAACAAGGTGAAACCCTGTGTCTACCAAAACTACAAAAATTAGCCAGGCGTGGTGGCGGGCACCTGTAATCCCAGCTACTCAGGAGGCTGAGGCAGGAGAATTGCTTGAACCCGGGAGGCAGAGGTGCAGATCACACCACTGCACTCCAGCCTGGGCAACAAGAGCGAGACTGTCTCAAAAAAAAAAAAAAAGTGCACAAAAGATTTGAACAAACATCCCACAAAGGATATAAAAATGACAAATAAGCATAGGAAAAGATGCTCAACACCATTGTTAATTAGGGAAATGCAAATTAAATCCACAATGAATACTTAGAACCAGTTCCTGTGATGGAGATTTGCATACAAGAACTTTATGGGGAGCACTCTCAGGAACTGCACCAGTAGGGAAGTGAGGAAGCAGAAATGGGTGGAGAGAGTAGTTGAACTCTGGTACGGTTGCAACACACTTATTAGAATAGCCAAAATTAAAAAAAAATTGACAACACCAAATGTTTGGGAGGATGTGGAGAAACTGGAGCTCTCAGATACTCTTAGTGGTATTATCAAAAGGCACAATCCATTTGCTAAGCAGTTTGGCAGTCTCCTGGAAATTTAAACATACTCCTGTCTACTAGCCTCTTAGAAACTTATAGAAGCTGTTTTATGGCTACAACGAGGAAACAAATGTCCATTAATAGTGAAGGATAGGCAAATTTGTGCATATCCATACAATGGAATATTACCCAGCTGTGAAAAATTATGAACTAGTGATAAATGCAAATACATGAACAAATCTCAAATTAATACTGATTGAAAGAAGCCAGAGAAGAAAAAGTACATACTGTATGATTGTATTTATATAAAACTCAAGAAAATGCAAACTAATCTATAGTGAGAAAAAGCAGATCAGTGGTTGCCTCGTAAGAGAAATGGGAGAAAGTGTTGAGGGAGAGGAAGGAGAGATTACAACGGGACTCAAGGACAAGTTTCATGTTTGCAGATGATGGATATGTTTACTGTCTTGGCATGTATACATATATCAAAACTTCTCAAATTGCATACTTTAGATTTGTGCAGTTTATCTTCTGTCTTTTATACTTCAGTAAAGACAAAAAGAAAAAAAAAACTGATTTCAGCTATTGGAAGAATGGAATTGCCAGTAACTGAGGTGGAGAGCAGGTTTCGGTAAAGATCAAGAGTTCAGTTTTGAGCATATTGTGTTTGAGAGGTTTAGTAGACATCCAAATGAGATGCCAAGTGAATAGTAGAAAATGCTAGTTTGGTGTTCAAGGAAGAGATCTGGGCTAGAGATACAAGTGAGAGTCGTTGGCACAAAAGCAGTAAAGCCTTGGTAGTCACTCAGTAGTTGTTTGTGATTGTCTAGGGAAACATATTCCTGAATCAACCAACATTTACGGATTATCTACTATACTTATCCAGATACAGTTGAGAGACAGTAATACATATGACAGTATTATGTAACATATACTGTTATATAATTGATTCATTAAATGATTCATGCATGATGCTTTGTTTTATTTTTCAGTGAGTACACCTTTTTTTTTTTTTAAATGTTTGTCTGTTTTGGTTATCTGTTAAAGCTCCTTAGGACTACACTTGCAAAGGCAGCTGAAGGTCTAGCAAAGAGTTTTCTTTAGTAAGGGAGTTTGAAAGCTAGTACTTCAAAGTCTGTGCTAATGACCTGGTAATTGTTTTAATGGATTTTCAATGAAGTGGGAAGTTCTCTGCTGACTTCCCAACAAAGTGTAAAGTATGGTAAAGTATGTGAGAGAGTTATTCTCACTCCTGTGAATTTGTCTCTCTGTTTGTGAAATCAAGAAACATTGCCAAGTACAGCTTTGGCTACTTTATAAATACAAATCCGCTTTGGGGGTGTAAGCATTCAAGCAGTCTTTCTTGGTTTCATTCAGCAAGTGGGATGGGGCAAAGGTCAAGCTGCCTTTAGAAGTGCAATCAGCTCTTTCTACCAAAGGAAAGACCCTAGCAAATGTGAGAACAAGAGTTCTGAAGAGAACAACCTGGATTTCTAGCAGCTATCTTGCTCAAGACTTTCTCTTGCCTCTCACCTGGAAGGGAACAAATGCTTCTCTTTGCTTTCTCAGTTTCCATTTCAAATACATTTTGTCTAGAGGACTGAATGTCCCAAATGTGGCTTCTCAATCTTGGTGAAAGAACATTTCCATGTAATCGAGATGAATGCTTTCATCTAGGCTTACCGCCGTGTTAGGCTGTTTTGGGGTGTGCATTATACTGAGAAATGATTCCGGACCAGACACCTTCCCTCACAATGCTGAAAGATAGAGAATATATTGTTTTTCGTGTTATGAAATCTGCTTTTTTTTTTTGCCTTTGTTTGGTGGCATCCAATAGATTTGGAGGGCATGGAATGGTCAAATGTTGTTTCTTGTTTGAGTCTCTAAGGCTTGGAGTCTATGCCCTCTATGTTGGCTTTTTAGTAGAAATACTACTAAGAGTACACCGATGCCACCGAAAACTCTGCCCTAGGGTAGAATTCAGCCCAGGGCAAGGCAGTTGTGCCTTAGGCCCTAGTCAATAAGTTTTAAGGTGATAGATGTTATGAATGAATCATTCTCATAGACCTGATGAACTCCATTGAGGTTCTTAGTGTTATAGTGAATTAACAGAGTATGACTGTCTTGAGACAGGTTCCTTGTAACAAAAGACCATGAGATCTGTGGAAGGAAAAGAGAAAGCTTCATTTTCCATAAGAAACAATTTGCAGACTGGGGAGATGCAGCCCCTGGTGTGAAAAGAAATCATGCTCTCAGGCAGGGTCAGTGAATAGGAGATTATAAAGGCAAAAAAACCTCAGGGCAGAGGAGGGTAGTCAGGGGAGTGAGAAAGAGTGTGGATTAGATAACTTTTAAACCCAAAGTCACTGGTCGCTCTTCCTGGTGGTCAGTCAGTTGGCACCAGGTGATCTGTTGATCATTTGGGGAATTTCCAGCTGTGGTCTATGTTGGCACCGACAACAGGAACTGGTTTGGCTTGATTGTAGAAAAGGAGGTCCGGTGGTCTCTGGGTGCCAGAAAGGTTGGATATCACTGCTCTACGTGATTAATAATGTAGGACAAGATTAGAATATAACTTATAGTGACAACTGTAAAGTTTTGTTTTGTTTTGAAATTCATCAACTATTTATACCAATAATAACAAAAATAAATTTATCAAGACTTATTAACTTAATTTATAAACTACACTGTCCACTATCGTACACTATAGGTTTTTAAAAAAAAATCCTCACAGTGGGGCTTGACCGGCTGTCAAATGAGCTTTCAAACTTTCAAAATGTTAAATGGAACTAGATATCTAACTATGTTTGATAGAATTGGTCTAGGCTTGTGACAACAAAATTAATTTGTATCTTAGTTATTAAACAGCATCTGGGACTGGTTTGGGCAGAACATTAAACTTATTTTGTTGTTAGTTATTGTTTATCAAGTATAATGTTGTTATTTAGCAATGTGCTTGGTTTTAAAGAAATTCTCCTTGGGAAAAAAGTGTCCTCTTTTATGCTTTCTTCCTATAAGCCCAAATGCCTGGACATAGCTATTGTGAAAACTTTAAATGAATCCATTTTGAATATCTTTTGAACCCACAACAAATAATGTTTTAAAGTTATTCCGTTGTTACTTTACTGATACCGTTATCATTTTTGAGACAGTCTGCTAACTTAAAAGGGTTACATTTCATTTGTATTTATTTCTCTCCCTTGCCAAAAAGGTTTTCTAATACTGCTTGTGCCAGCCAGGGAAATTCTCCAAAACACTGTTCAGCTCTCTCGCACTCAGGAACTTATTTTTTCCTCCATATTGACTTCTGGCCTACATCAGCCAAACTTACCTTGGGGTGGTTTGGATTTGATAGTTGTGTGCTGATTGCACAGAGTTCATATTCAGATGGTCTTTAATAGTCAGCAGATTGTCTTCCTTTATATTGTGTCTTTCTAATGTTGCATGTTGCTTTTCACATCAGCCTGATTTTTTGCTCAGTATATGATAGTTCTGCTGATGTTTTATTGTTTATTGGGTGAACATAACTTCA
Source organism: Gorilla gorilla gorilla (assembly GCF_029281585.2). Lineage (NCBI taxonomy): Eukaryota > Metazoa > Chordata > Mammalia > Primates > Hominidae > Gorilla > Gorilla gorilla. Next base: position 156,425,164 of record NC_073224.2, read on the forward strand.
TTTAGAGTTTTTAGAAATCTCATCAAATTCAATGAATACATTTTCTTCATAACCCATTTGGAATTATTTTTATTACTAATAAAATGATAAAATATTTAAAAAATAAAAAATCCTCACAACAGTCTTGTAAAATAGATATCACATTATATTTTTTCTTGAAACATATTTTTCAGAGAGAAGAAATGAATTGCCCAAGGTCACACAGCTATATTCGATTCACATTACATGTTCTTTTCTCCAAGTTATACTGTTGTCTCTGTCTAGTCATAGCTATGTTTCCCAAACATATCTTGTGTTTCCTTACTTCTTTGCATTAGTATGATGTTGTTCACTCTACTTGGGATGTCTTGCCTTGCCTGTCTGACCATCAAACATTCATCCATCCTTAAAGCTTCATTTTGAAGATCATTTTTCACTGTGAAGCTTTCCTAGACTTCCTCACAAATAATAATTTGTTCTTTGTCTATGATCTCAGAACACCTTATATATAGCACCAAATAGGTGATTGATATGTGCTCATTAAATGAATATATGAGTTTATATTTTCAGTCATGTTGCTTTGGCCTTGGAGTTTGCCTGATGCATTTTTTTCCAAGAAGGTGTTCAGTCTCTAAAACCTTTCTTTTTTCTGGCAGTTCCCAGTGAGGACTAGGATGTGTACCCAAAGCATTTCTCTTGATTGACTAAGTTGAGCATCACCATAGCAAGTACTGAATACTGTTACCAGATTTTCCACTTTAGGGATTTTTTTGTTGAATTTGTCTTGCATTTATTGTTGAGCCCAAAATGTCACCTCTCTCTCGCTCTTTTTTTTTTTTTTTTTTGCCTCTGGTGGGATTGATCAAGCAGATATAAGTGATATCTGCAGTCAGTGTAGGTCCCAGACCCTTGAAGCATTTTAGATGCTACTATTCTATAATATTGGCATAAATTTGTGAAGAGAGACATGATGTTGGAAGGGACTTTAGGAATTATCTGCTACAGAGCTTGTCACATACCAGAGTTTTGCAAGAGGATTCGGATTCCAGATGTATTTGGTTTTGCAAAGTCAGTATTTTCTTTAAAATAAAAGTTGAAAATTAATATTAGATAAGTCATTTGTTCTCCAGTCCTGCAAAGCTCCTGTTTCCCCATATTGTCTGGTATCTATGCTTCATTCATTTAAGCTACATGCTTGTCTGCTGAGGACATTCGAGTTTGGGACTCCTGGTTCTGATATAACTTCCAGAATTTGCAAATTGATAAAAAGTGGCCCAGTGAGAGATCACAGAGGGCCCAGTGTGAAACCCATATAAAATACCCAGATTTTATTTACTGCTTACTATTTGATTCCACACTGATGGTATGCTCGGTCTGTTAGTATCTTAAAGTTTCATGAATGCTTCTGAGCTGGCAAAGTGGCCAATATCTGGGAGATTTCTTCTATCAGACCAAGTATGGATTTGAAGTAAAAATGGATACTGGCAAGTGACTTTTTACTCAAAATGGTTTCCACTGTTGCCTGTGCTTTGCTGGGACTATCAGGAGTTGTGCAGTGTAGAAAAAGAGTGAGTGCCACCAGCTTGGCTTCTTTATGCTCTGCCTTACACAGTCCTGAATGTTCCTGGAATATTATATCTGTTTCACTAAATGGGCTTCTTCTGGTGACAAAGCATCTTCCAATCTGTAAATTACATATTTATTCACATCCCCTTCAGTGCCTGGTGGTACAATTCATCTTAGTAAAGGGTGATTCTAACGAAGTGGTTGTTACAGTTTGAATGTTTTTGTCCTTACCAAAATTCATGTTGAAACTTAATCCTCAATGCAATGGTATTAAGAGGTGTGGCCTATAGGGGGTGATTGAGTTATGAGAGCTCCACTGTCATGAATGGGATTAGGTGCCCTTATAAAAAGGCATGACAGAGGGAGTTCATTCCTTTTACCCTCTGTCCCTTCTGCCATGTGAAGACACAGCATTCCTCCACTGTGGAGGAGCAGCAACAAGTCACCATCTTGGAAGCCAGGGGCTTTCATCAGACACCAAACCCACTGGAGCCTTGATCTTAGACTCCCAGACTCTAGAACTGTGAGAAATAAATTTCTATTCTTTATAAATTACCCAATCTTAGGTATTTTGTTATAACAAAACAAAGAGACTGAGGCAGAGGGTCTATTGTGATAATTAATGCAGATCTCAGAAGTGACAATTTAGAACTCAGGAGTGGCTTCAGTATGGGGAAAGGAGAGGCTGATCTTGCATGTCTTTCTTACCACTGACCTTTACAGAACAAAATGAACTAAATCCTTGTTAATGCTGAGCCTTAAATTTTTCTAGTCCTCTCTCTCCCTTTGAGGTGCCCACACTCATAAGTACACAGTCCCTTAAATATTGATCCAGCTTTGTTATTTAATCAAGCTTCTCTGTTCTCTTCTTATTACCTTAGCCTTTTGTGAAGCATAGCATTAAAAGCACCAAAATACTACATAATTTATATCTACAGCTTCTTCTTTTTCAAATTCCCATTTTCATGAACAAGTGATACTTCTGAGACTCTTTGGAGACTATCATTAAATCATTCCCCAGGGTCAGTTCTCCCTTTAGCAGTCAATAATACAATAAATCAATATTCTGGAGGTTTGTAGAAGACACTGAAGTTATTCTTCAGAAACCTAAAGATTATACTATTATTTTCAAGAATTTTAATTTGTAGTTCTTTGTCATTTGAAAACACTAAATCGTTCCTTACAAAGTATTGCCCTAGTTTTTCTTATGGTTCATTTTATTTTAGAATCCTAGCTGTCCTTATTTACCTGTTTGTATTAGTTATTAACTCCACTTTACCTAAATCCAACATCCGTTCAGGCTTTGTGTCTTTTTATTTGTTGCCTGCAAATGCTTGGGAAATGTACTTACATTCATTTATTCAAGAAATGTTTGTTCAGGGGTCACTATGGTGCCAAATAGCTTGGAAATCATGTAACTTGGAGGATCTTATTTGGGGTTGCCTATACTCATGAGGCTATGCTCTGATTTAAGTGTTCTTCCTGGGATTCAAAGCAGTGTATGGCATAGAAATTACCTGTGAAATGGGGGAAAACAAGCATAGAAACAGGAGAGTGCTCAGATACTAGGGACTACGGGGTGGAAAGGGACACAGAGAAATAAGACATCTAGCCAAGGCTGATCAGGGTCAGAGGGCCTTTTCTGGAGGACCTGAGCTAAATCTTGAAGAAAAAAGTGGGTTATCCAAGCAAAAAAGGAGTAGAAAAGTGCTGCAGGCAAAGGAAATAGCATAAGCACAAGTTTGGTGGTTCCAAATATCATGCTGTGGTTGGAATTAAACATAGTTCAATACCATTAGAATGAAAAGGAGAAGGCAAAAAGTGGGGTAGGGAGTGGGTGGGGAGACAAGGCTCTGGAAGTATGCAGAAGCCAGCTCAGAGAAAACTCTTCATGCCGCGAGAAGGAGCCTGGTTGTTATTCTACAGGCCACAGGGAACCACTGAAAGATTTTTAGCGGAGCACCAAGTAAATTTGAGTTTTAGATCACTTTCTGGGGTGCAAGGAGAACACATTTGAAGGGAGTGAATTCTGGGGTAGGGAAACCAGTTTGAAAGTGGCTGCAGCTGTGTAATGGAGGTGTAAGGGTGGCTGAGACTCAGGTGGTGGTAGAACTGGAAGGAAAGGGAGCAGTCTGGAAAATCTTCAGGAACAACACTTGTTCGTGGAAGGTGAGTGGATTGGCTGTGCTGTCATCTTTCTGTGAGCGGGTGTAGGTACAGCCTCTGTGGTGATGCCTGGAGTGAGAAAGGCATCGTCCTTTCCTGAAATGATACCCAACACCTCTGTGCACTGTCAGTACATTAGGCATCTGATTCCACAGGGTAATGCTCACGAGGCACCAAATTTTCTGCAGTGGGTCCAATACATTACTCAGAAGTTTTCTCTTTTTGCACTTGAATATCTGAAGCTTAATCCCAGTGAGGGGAGCTGTCATTTTCTTCCCAGACAGGAAGCCGAATTGTCTTTTCGAATACCCTGGGGCTTTCTGAACTCACAAACCTTTCATTATAAGTACATGTCTAACTTACGGGGAAGTTACACAGAGTTCTCACCATGTGCTGTGCTTAAGATGCAGTTCTCGTGTCTATAGTTCTGCCCTCGGTACATGGGCCCCTCAAAGGAAGCTGTCTCTGCAGAGGCCAAACGAAATGTTCTTTGAATTTGGAGGCTGGGTCTCACTAAAGGATGCGGTGTTGTCAATGCCCAAAAATGCTGGTGGACATGCATTATATCCTCAATCTATAGAAACCTATACAGCTGCCAGAAGAAAAAAATATCGCCAAACATCTTTTTAAATTAATTCATTAAATTATGTAAAATACTTATTAAGAGTCTGCTCTGTGTCCTGGTGCTGTGTTAAGTCCTGGCTAATATGCTTTTAGCATATTAGACCATCGGCAGATCAGGGCTAGAAGATGGGCCATGTGAGGCTGGTGGGTGGGAGTGGATTATCACCCAGGGCAGCCAGAGTCAGGGTATCTGGGGGGAGAAGGATTATAACAAGGGTCCTGGGCCAGAAGCCGAAGGTCAGGAGCTAAGAGTCCACATGTAAGTGTGATCTCCAAAGGATGCGAAAAGGATGGGGAGATGTGTCAGAGCTAAGAGATGGGGCCAGATGGGGATGGCTCCAAGTGGCAGCAGGTTCAGAATGACAGCCAGAGGGTCCAGGGACATTGCTGCAAACAGATGGGAGTGAGAGGCCTACTCTCTGGTATACTGGAGAGTTATGTGTGGGTTCTTCTTGCTGACTTAAATGCAGACGAATTTGGCAGACATGACTTTAGAGTGCAAGGAAAGGGCTCTTAAACATTTATTTTCTGCTTGCAGGAGATAAGACTAAAATATATTTAAGTAAGCAGTGAAAGAGGGAAGGAACATCTAAGTGAGTGTATTACCATATGATGTAGGAGCCCAGAGGAAGAATTTAAAGTGGAATGAATTTGTAAAGCTTGATGAGTGAAGGAGAAGTTGGACAATTGTCCTTCCCAAGAGCCATATTTCTTTTTAAAACCAAACTCATCATGACTTTCCTGACTCCACACTATCCACACTCCCTGTGCCAACTTCAGTCTGTGGCATTATGGCTCAAACACTGCTCAGGAGCCACCTCCTTCATGAAAGGCCACCTGGATGACACTAAGTTAGTTTCAATTGCCTCCTTAGGGCTTGTATCCAGCTCCTCATCACTAGTAAGTTATTTGACCAATTGCATCTGCTAGATTATGAGGTTCATAAAATATTTATTATACACTGTTTATTTCTGTATGTGTCCAGTCCGACCAACAACAGAGGATGCTTCACTTTGGCATTTATGGCTCTCCATCACCTAACCCTACACTATCCTTTTTCCTATTTCTATGATTTTGAAAACTTCATCTTTCGTTACTCCTAAGTCAGTCTTTCTGCTCCAGGCAAGCCTGTCCCTCCTCCACCTCCAGCACATGCTGTATTTGTTCTAAAATCTCTCTGCTCCATTTTTCCATCTGCACTTCCTTTTCTTCCTTCCCCCCATCACATTATTCCTTTCCATTTTCTTTGTCCCCTTCTGGAGTTATCTTTGAGATCATGCCCTCATGACTTACTTGTACTATTTATGCTATTATACTTGTAATACTTTATTTGTAACTATTGTCACATCACTTATTAATTAAATACTCTTCAATTTTTTAATCAAATAGTTATAAGTTCCAGAAACTGTGTTATGCACTGGAGACATATCAGGGAATATAACACAGTTCCAGCCCTCCAAATGTTCACAATGTGGTACATTTGAGTTGTCTCCCTAATTGGATTTTAAAAATACTAAAACACTGCCATTCACATGTACTTTACAGTTTGCAATGTGCTTTCAAACATTGTATCTCATGCAATTTGAACTTTATCACAATTTTAAGTGTAATTTTAGTGAGGCAGAATTAATGTTAAATAAAATGGACTAGGATGATCTATCTGATAATGAGGGAAGGTGACCCATATATTCTTGCCCCAATTCCAGTGCTCCATCTACCATGTGATACTACATGGAAGATAATTTCTCCTCTAGTTCTTTGATAACTTTTCAACAGTGCAGAGAATAACACTTCTACACAGCAAGCACTCAGTAGACTTAGGTCATCTTCCTGATGAATTTGCTATTGCCTGATGTTCTGACTTACAAAGTAGGAGACATCAAAAGTGGTTGGTCCATTTGATTTCATTGGCCCAAGTGTATTTGGCCCAAGGATGAGTGCTGCCTGAAAAATGTCATGCAGTCAAACTGGCACATCATAAAACTTGGATCCTGGTGGGAAAACAAAATTTAATTTTGGCTCTTCGATCTTTGTATGATATGGTGGTACTGGTGTGTATATGTGTGTGTTTGTATTGTTCTCTATCTCTCTGATTTTTTTCGCAGGGTTTAAGCATTTACAAAATATTTGGTCGAAAGTCCCATGAAGGCTGGTGGGAGATAGAGCCTCATGGGACGGGCAGGAGAGGTATCAGGCATATTGTGGTGGTGGTGGTCCCCCTGGTTAGTTTTTTTTTTTTTTTTTTAATTGGAGTAAGTGGTTGCTTTCTTCTTCTCGGGGTGGAATTTGTGGTTCTCAGAATCCATAATCTCTTAGAGTTCAACACTGGTAGAATTGAAAATTTGAATGCAATATGGAACAGCCACATAAGATTATCCTCAAACAGGTTATATCTCAATAATGCCATTGCCATGTAGAGCTGCCTCTTTTTTCAATATCTATAATTCAATACAATTTAATTCAATCCCATTAAACTAACATTTATGGATCATTGGCAACCTTTGAGGCACTCAGGGTTCCTGGAAGAATAATGCTCAGACCCTGACCTCCGGCAAACTCAAGTAGTCTTTTTTTCTACTCCCAAAATGACAATTCTTGTCTATTTCTCTATGGTCCCTAAGGGATGTGGGAAAAAGATCAATTATCTCTTCTTTTTATAAAGAAAAATTGGTTGACGTGTTTTTCTCTTTTGTCAACAGATTCCTTTCAGTCTTAAGCATGTCCTTTCTCTGGCACCGAGTACATTTGATCACCTTGTCACTGTCCTAGCTCCCCACAGAGAACCAGGAGAGGGCCATAAAGGACACTTTATTTGTTACAACTCAGCTGAGTTCTTATAGCTCGCCTTCCAATTGGACAAACATTATAACAAACTAAAAAGCAAAAAAGTAAAACTTTGAACAGCTTCTCAGAAGAACAACGTACTCTGGAAAGCTAGCTGATTTGCTTTACCTCCTAGTTCTCTGCATGATGGAAACAAGAGCCTAATTGATGTAGCATTGACATGATTTCTCTCAAAATGTACAGAACGGCGTCTGCCATGGCCCCTGTCATTCTTCCGAATACTGGCTTCACCTCAGGGGGTGATTCACACTGAGACATTTTGCTCCACAGCAAAACTTCTACTCAGATATCAAAGAAGCAGCAACAGGGGCAGGGGTGTGCCCAGGTTTATTAAGATTCATTTGTGGATGTCACAATAAGGGGAACGTAGATTCAGTAGTTGTCTTAGCTTATAATAGCTGGGAAAACTTTATGTTCTATGCTAGAGATGAGAACAACGGGAAGAAAAACAACTAAAGGAAATAAAAAAGTGAGGAGATCAGCTGCCTCCGTTTAAGGTCTCAAAACTCACATATTTTGTATATTAATATATTCTGGTAAAAATACGGATATGTTAAAGTGTTTTTTAACCCCCCCAGATATTTTAGCTCCAATGATCTGATCTGTTTTGAGATCTTTGCCAGCCATGAAAAGATGGACGGGGGGAGTGAGGGGCCCAGAGCAAGGGATAGGACCATCGAGAGTCTAATAAGTTTTTATTAAATGACTCATAAATACCAGGGAGATAATTATAGTGGTTACTTTAAGCTCATTTTAAATTAAAGTGAAAATTGTATATTTTTTTGATATGGGACTGTATTCTAAATGCATCACTATAGGGTCTGGATAAATTCCAACACTTAAGAACTAAGCCCTGATAAGAGCAAATGTGCTTTGGGGATGTTACAAATGGGGCCACTGATGGCCCTGCTCAGCTAGGGAATTGCTGTGACCTTGGGTGAGTTCTTTGAATTCCCTCAGCATTAGTTTTTCCATCTGCAAAATGGAAAGGGTTGTTGTAGGTATCTTATGGGAATTGCCTAAACAGTAAAAGTCTTAGAAGAGAGGGCTTTGGGAGCAATGAAGCGAGTTTATGTCTCTCTCCACACTCTATCTCCCACCCTGACCAGTTGTCTGTCTTCATAAACTCCCTTGAACTGATTCTGGGGCTCCTGCTCTCCCTTTTACAAGCCTTACGCATAGTGGGGCCTGCTTGGGTGGAATTAGCTGATGGCAAATATGGACATCAGGGGCGCTTGAAAGAAAATAGCAGAAACATTGACCTATTGTTCACATCCTGTGGTAGGCAGAACAATGTCACCCTCTCCAAATGTCTACATCCTAATTCCTGGAATCTGGTAAATACGGTTACCTTACATGGCTAAAGGGACATTGCAGATGTGAGTAAGTCAAGACTCTTGAGATGGGGAGATCATCCCGGGTTATCCAGGTGTGCTCACAAAGGTCCTTAGAAGTGAAGAGGGAGGCAGGAGAGTGGGTGTCAGAATAAGAGTCAAAGAGGGGTCTGAAGATGTCAGGCTACTGGCTTGGTAGGTGCCGGAAGGAGCCACAAGCCATGGAGTGGGAGTGGCCCAGAGAGGCCGGAAAAGGCAAAGAGTGGAATCTCCTGTCGAGTCTCCAGGAGGAGCAAGCCTTGCCAACACCGTGATTTTAGCCCCGTGAAACCCATTTCAGACCTCTGACTTCCGAAACTGCAAGACAATAATAAATAGGTGTGGTTTTAAGCCACTGACTTTGTAGTAATTTGTCACAGTATTAAGGGAATACTAATACATATCTCAGGACCATAATTTCATCATTTAAAAATGGCACTGGAGAAAAAAAAAACCCAAAAACGTCATCAACTTTTTCCTTTAGGGTAATCTACCAACTGGGAGGAGCAGAGCTGGTGAAAACGGACTGAACCTTACGGCCCGGCTGCATCGCCTAGTGCGTGGATATAATTTGGCTCTATTTTATCATCATGATATATTTCACTTCTCCCTAGTCATCACCTTACACCCTCCAGAATGATCTTTTGAAACCAGAAATCTGATCACACCATTTTCCTGCTCAAAATTGTCAACACTTTTATATTGCCTTTAGGAGAAAGGTTGAGTTTCTTAGCATAAGAGCCTACAACAGCCTCTGTGATCTGTTCCTGATGAACTCCTGGCTGTATTGCCAGCCACATGTCCCCCGTTTTCCACCAAGACCCTAGGTTATATCCACAGGAAGTAACTGACATGACAGGTTCCTACTTGCTGTGGTTCCTCATAGTTCCTTGTTTCACTTGGATGTCCTCTCCTTTTAGCTAATATTTGTTGAGCTCTTATTATTGTACTTGACACTTATAAAGGCTTTGCAGGTGTCAACTCATTAAATCCCATGGAGTAGGTGCTGGTATTATCCTTATTTTACCCATCATGCAACTGAGGAATACAGAAGTTAAGTAGCTTGACCAAAGCCACATGCCTGCCTGGTAAGTAGTAGAACCTGGTCCAGGAGCAGGAGTGAGGTGCAGGAGAGAGGGAAAGAGGGAAGGAGGAAGCCAATATGAGGGAATAATATCAGTTGGTTATGTCCATGGGCACCATGGGTTTGATTCTGCTAGATCCTTTGGAGGAGCAAATAGAATGTCTCTTAGAATTATCCACCTAACCATTGATAGGGGAAATAATTTCCTCACTGGTTTCCATTCCCCATTAAAGGTCACCTGATGGGGATGTTAAGTGCCTTATTCTTTTGGGTGGCACATGGGTACGTGGCAAGTAGACACCTGGACAATACCAGTGTTCTATACAGTGACACTGGAACATTCTTACAGATGGGAAATTCCATGGCATAAAGCTATAGGCACTCAGCAGGCACTTGAGATGACACTTTATCACAGGAGTTCTCACAGATTGCCGCAGCTACAGTGGGAATCAGAGGTAAGGTCCGGAGACATGAAGTGTGACATAATAAGCTTCCGATTTGTGCTCCAGGTTTTTTGTCAAGAGTAATATTTCAGGGGTTTGTGGTGTGTGGAATGCTTTTGTAAATTTGTGTAGATCCCAGTGCTTTTCATAAACAGTCTTAGGAAGTATTTTATTGTATTAAAATGGTCACATTACATGACCTTTTATTTATTACTGTTATTATTACAACTTATATTATTAATTTATTCTGCCAGATTTTCTACAAATGTATGCTAATTCCTATTCTTTGATGCACATTTTCTTGAGAAAAATCAGTAACAAGCTAAGCAAGGGTCATTCTACACAAGCACTCACCAGAAAGAATCTAAAAGTTCTGAGACTGGCAGCAACCACATTAGAAGTCTTGCTTAATGCCATCCATGAAACATAATCTTATGAAAAGGACCCATTGAAGAAGGGGATGAGGTAGGGAGAAGGTAGAACCTTCACTTGCTCTCTTCTTCTGTAAAGGTAGAAAGAAGCACATTCAGATTAAGTAAAGGGAAATATCCTCTCAAGATGCCTAGCTACCTGCCAGTTTAGAGTTGGAAGCAGCAAATCTGAGCAGAGCTCTCAGAGGCCTGGAGAGCACTGAGTGTGGATGAAAACCATAGGTGGCAGAGGAAAGGTGCCTGGTGAGTGGGCCTCTGGAGACGAGGCACTCACTTTGTTGCCAGTCTGGCACTGCTGGCTGGGGAAATGACATTTGAGCTTCTGCATATGAGGTATGTGTGGACAACAGGCCACTGATGTCCTCATGAAGAAAAACAAATTGAAGACTTTTCCAGAAGTCTAACTCAACAGGAATTTTCTCATTCCCCAACCTCTTAAAAAAAAGAAAAAAAAAAAAAGAAGAAGAAGATTATTTTTAGAGTCTATTTGTTTCACTGCTGGAGACCAGGGAATAGAGATGTAAGGGCTGTTTGTCAACTCTCAGGCAGAGAAATCACTAATTCATTTCTTTCTTGGGTCAGGGGACCTGATCTCCTTTTATCAAAAGAAAATTACTTCACAGAGAAAGCACTGTCACTATAATGGGGAAAGGAATTAAGCAGCCCGGAATTTGCAAGCAGCTCATTTGCTTCTGTTCTTTAACTGGTCTTTAAGCTGGAGCTTACTTGCTGTCTGCCTAGAAGTTTAGAATTAGTTTCCTGTATGATCATAAGGAAGTCATTAAGTTAGATTTTATTTGTAATGAAAATACCCACAAACACAAATATACACACGGACTCGCACATACTTGTATTCTCACAGGGCACCTTTGCCTTAAAGTTTGAACCCAAACTCAATCCAGCAAATATGTATTAAATATGCACTATGTGACAGGTTCTGTGAGGGTGTTGGGGGGAAGAAAGACAGGGTTTCTGCCGTAACGAGCCAATAATCTCCTTAGTAAGAAAAAAACTCGGAATGAGAAACCATTCATTCGTTTAGCCATTTACTCAACTGATAATGTATCCTGGGCCTGTTGCGGACTGAATTGTGTCTTTCCCCATTCCCTGCCCAAATTCATATGTTAAAGCTCTAACCCCAATGTGACTATACTTGGAGATAGAGCCTTTTGGGAGGTAATTAAGGTTAAAAAGGTCATAAGAGTGGGGTTCTTTGGTAATCCCAGCACTTTGGGAGGCCGAGGTGGGTGGATCACGAGGTCAGGAGATCGAGACCATCCTGGCTAACACAGTGAAACCCCGTCTCTACTAAAAATACAAAAAGTTAGATGGACGTGGTGGTAGGCACCTGTAGTCCCACCTACTTGGGAGGCTGAGGCAGGAGAATGGTGTGAACCTGGGAGGCGGAGCTTGCAGTGAGCCGAGATCGCGCCAATGCACTCCAGCCTGGGAGACAGAGCGAGACTCCGTCTCAAAAGAAAAAAAGAGAAAAAAAGAGTGGGGTCCTAATCTGATAGGGTTGGTGGCCTCTTAAGAAGAGAAAGAGACAGCAGAGAGCTCTCTGTCTCGCTTCCCCCTGCATGCATACTCAGAGGTAAGGTCACAGGAGGATTCAGGAAGAAGGCTATTCACAAGGCAGGAAGAGAGGCCTCGCCAGAAACCAACCCTGATGGCACCTTGACCTTGGACTTCTGGCCTCTAGAACTCTGAGAAAATATGTTCTTGTTGTTGAAGCCACCCAGACTATGATATTTTGTTATGGAAGCCATAGGAGACTAATACAGGGCCTATTTGGTGCCATGCACTGAGCTAAGTGCTAAGTACAGCACCGAATGCAACAGACACAGGTCCTGTACTCAGGGGTCTCTTTCTGGAGGAAGAAGGTAAAGTGCGACAAAAGCTACTGTAGCAGAAAGAGAGTTACCTGTGGAGAATTCAGGGAGGAGTCTGCTTTATTTTGGAGTCAGGAAAGGCCTGCTAAAAGTGATTATTTGATCTCCAAGGTAAGTTCAAAGATGGTAGGGGTTGGGAGGAGGGAAGTTCAGCCCAGGCATGGTGACGACCTGTGAGAAGGCTCCATGGCAGGACAGGCTTGGTTAGTTTAAGACCCTGGAATAAAGCCATGTGGAGAGCTTACTGGCAATGGAGAGAGACAGGCCTAGTCCACATCACACGGATTCCTGAGGCTGCATCCTGAGGATCATCTTGATCCTAAGAGCTCAGGAAGGATTCTAAATGGGGGAAAGGAAGCGAATTGAAGTATTATGAGGGGACTCTCAGGGTGGGTAAGCAAGTTGGGAAGAATAAGGTCCCTCAGACCCTCCTGATCACAACAGCCTGAAGCACTGTTTCCCAAGGCTGGATGGAGTGTGCGGGAAAGATGATTTTCTGTGGAGAAATTGTTATTTTTATATGCCTAGGAAGATCTATCCCTTAGGCATGTTTTGTAATTGCACTTTCTGCAGCTTGCTAGGAAGAAAATGCCTAAATTATTTCAAAGAAAAGTACTTCAGGCATTTGTGGTTTTAGGGCCGTCAAGTGCCACAAACCCTACCAAAACAGACCATTCAAAACAGAAAGTGTTGAAAGACATGCATAACTGAATCAGTCACTTAGAAATGTCTTTCTTTGCTTGTCAGCTATAGAAATGGTTGGAACTGATAAATGGCCTGCTGGAGAATTCGGTCTGCTGGTGGTGTGTCTGTCCTAGGTGTTAGCAGTGACACTGCTCTGACAGGATTCAGGGCCACATCTCAGGCAAGCTTTGCCCAAGGCCCAAAGTGTTGACTGGAAGATGATCAATTATAGCGAAGCTTGGATGTTGTTGCCAGGTAGTCACATATTCAGCATGAATATCACTCTCCATTCCAGAAAGGAGCTAAAAGGAGATTAGAGGATGTGGGGGTTGAAACTGTGGCTGTAGGAAGGGGTGAGTGTGGGAAGGACAAAGGGAAAAACATGTCAGGCTACCAGACACTTGGTAGAGTTTATGCAATTAGTTCCTCTTTCCCCCATGCAGCTGAGTCAACTCAAACTAAGCACACAAACCATTCTTCTTAATGCCCCGTGAGCTTCACAAGAGTGACTTTCTGGAACAGAATCAGACGTTTCTATGATTTCCTTCAGTTATTTTACTTTTTCTTGTGGCCCCTATTCCCTTAGTTGCTACTTTGCCTTGCCTCATCCACCACAGAGTACATCACAGATATGGATGTAATTCCTAGAAGATTTGAAAACCCTGAACTTGCAGAATCAGGGCATTTCTCCCAATTGTTGATATTATTTTTGCTTTTTTTCCCTCCTCAATTTGGAATGCCCAGCTGGGCCTGGACTGAATTCTCCTCTCTGATCTGTAGCCTGGAGTTTTCTGCATATGCAACCTACCAGTGAGCCCTCCCTGGTTATCAGTGGGAACTCAGGCCAGAGAGTAAGTGCAGAGCATGCTCCAGAGGGCTGCAGTAAAGGCAGGAGATACATTTGCCCTTTGACTATAGAGAATAGTAAATTACCACAGATCTATTTAGCTCCATCTGTAGCATTTGGCACACTAACCTACGAGATGGCTGGAAAACCTGGTATCTTGGAAACTGAATATTCTTTAAATGCAAAAATGGAGGACATGGCTAAAGAAATGGTAGAAGAATTGTTTGAAGGTAGATTGTCATTTTTCAGTATAATATTTAGACAACCTCTCTACCTCTCATTCTTTTCTCCCATTGATCTAGTTTTAATTTTGCCATATGAAACATGTACTTGGTCTTTACAGCCATAAATTAAGTTGCTTCTTATAATCGTTTCTAAATTTGGGGAGAAAAAGTCTTGGGGTGGTCTTTGATCATGTACTGCAAAAATGTCAGAAGACCACAAGAAAAATAGACAAGGTTAAATCCTGTCAAACAAAGTTCCATTTTAGAAAATTTCATATTTTGTGTGTTCATGGCTTCAGTTACAAATGTGGTTAGGTTTCTTAAATTAAGATTGATATGAACCTCTTCCAACTCTTCCTCTGGATTTCAAGGTTTCCTTTAGGTTTTCTACACCTATGCATGTCAAAGAATTGTTCAGCTTGTTCAAGTCCCCGTTTCTCAAATCCTAAGATGAAATTCCGGACCACTATGTCATTGGTGCCTTGATTCTGGAAGGAGTTTTATTTTATTTGTGTGATATGAATGGAAGTGTTATGTGCTTTCTTTAATGGTGAATTAGATTTTCTTTGCTCCTTACACTTTCAGGAGATTCCTATCTCCCTGCCACATTCCTTAATGCCTTTGTTTCAAACATGTGTAAAACATATTCTTTGAAGTGTCTTACTTAGCCAAACCAAACTGGTGTATTACAAAAGAGTATTAAGGCTGTGCTTTAAAACCACCAAGAATGGAAATTATAACGAATTAACTTTCTTTCCCAAGCTAGTCTAAATCATAACTGCCTCATTTTCTATGGTCCTGCAACTATAGCTCTACATCTTTTATTTACCTGTGTCCTCAGATAATTCTAGATGGTGGAAGGTGAGCACCATTATGTATATTTTACAGTTAAGGAAACAGCATCAGAGATGTTAAGTAACTTGCTTAAGGGAAGTCTGTTAGAGGGGCTTAGAGTTGGGATTCAAACCCAGGCATGGCAGCCTGCATTTTTCCCACTCTGCCTCCCTGGCTCTCCTGGAGTCTGTGTTGGCTGCTGGTTGGAGAGAAGGAGATCGAGTGCTATGTTTGGGACCAGTGGGAGACAGCTTTGTGAGATGTCTATATACACAGATGCTAGGGTCAGGTTGATATTTGAAGAGTCACCAATATCAACTCTGTGCATTTTTTTTTCGTATCGGTAAAATGGGGATAATAATGCTATCAACCTCATAGGGCTGTAGTTAGAATTGAATTAAGCCATGTAAATAATTTAGTACCTTGTCTGGCACAGAGAAAATTGTTAGCAACTCTTATTTTATTTCTGTGCCTCCCTCCTTTCCTTCTTTCTTTCCAACATCAATCATTTCTTGAATACTTAATAAATGCTTGCACACTAGTCTAGATATAGTTAGTAGACATGAGCACAAGGGAGTTCTTGAAACTCAAAGTTCTTAAGCTTAGCGGGGGCAGTAAATTATATAATAATGGGATATACATTACTGTAAAGACATGTGTGATAAATAACCGGTTGTGTAGAATATTCCAAGGTGGAGAAATAATAAGGATATTTGGGGTGGAAGGAACATAATATGCAAAAATATGTGGTGGATGGCCAGATGTGGTGAAGGGAGTGAGAAGTGTGGTCAGAAGTGATGGAAGTTGAGGCAGAAAAGTAGAAGAGTAGGCAGAGAGGGGGCTGAATGCCATACATGGAGGAGTTATTTTATTTATATAGGAAAAGGCATATAATGCTCACCATGTATAAGTCACTGTTCTATGCCATTTACCAGTATTAACTCAATCCTTCTAATAAGCCTACAATGTAAGTAACCCATTTTACAGATGGAGAAACTAAGGTGCAGCCCCAAGTCACTCTGCTTATAATTGGCCCAGCTGGTATTTGAATTCAGACAGGTAGGCTCTGGAGCCCTTGCTTTAGCTGCCTTGCTTGCCTGCTTTACAAGCATGAACGTAACCCTGCCGAAAATGGAAATATACTTATTGATCATAGGTAGGCTTGGGATATGATTTTCTTTTGAACTTCAGAAAGATTATTTTGGTGGCATAGTTGGGTGCATTGAAGCAGGGAGACTAAAGGCAGACAGATTGGTTAGGAGGGAATAATGGCCCAGGAGGAAAAAAATAAGGACCAGGGCAATCACTGTGGGTGACAAATGCGAGGGTCAGTTTGGAGGCATGATAGTGGGGTGGCAGGGAGGTGAGGGAGATGAGAGAAAGCAAGGGCCACACTGGTTTCCAAGTTGTGTGCTTGAGTAGAACCATTAATGTTTAGGAATCAGCCATGTGGAAAAAGAGGGATTAAATAAGAAAAAGCAAATTCTCCTAAATCCAGGAAATATAAAATGCATCATTAGATAAGAATAATTCTATGGCTTCTCAGTATATCAGTTTTAAGCCTCGAAACACCCACGGAGTTGATAGGAAGGAATGAATGAGAATGTATATTTAAAACTAAAACAAAAAACAAAGGTCAACAAAAACACAGGGAAACTTGTTTGGAATGTTTTTCTGCTACTATGAAAATGAAACCATTTGTAGCATTTCGGCATAGAAAGGGGGGCTGGCAAACAAGGTGGGCAAGGGACGAGAGGGTTGGCGGAGCTGAAGCAGGCCTGAGAGCCAGTGAAAGCATTGCTTGCTTGGAATATGGCCCTTGTTACCTCCCACTGATTACACCGCAGGACCTGCATGGAAGAGAAGAAAATGCACTAAAGGAAACCACTAAAAAGGTCTGCATTTTTCTGTCTTCTGTCTCAGCCCTCTCATCCTCCCTGGAATCCATCATTATCCTTCTCTCTCCAATTGTACTACTGTATTTTTCTCCAATAAAAACCAGTCTATTTGAGGCTGATCTCCTAACTGTTACATTAGGAGGTGGGAGAACTTTATAGGAGATGCTTCTAAAACGTGGGATGGTGACGAATCAGGATTATCAGAGAAAAGTACACAATCATAACTCAAGAGTGGCTCTTGCCATAGGAATGGTCCCTCAAAGCTCTCTGCTTTTTGCCTTCTAGATCAGCATGTTCACAAAGCTGTCTTAGGCAATTATTAAAAAGCCTTGAAACTTTGCAGACTATTTGGACTATAGATTGGAATATAGGTGCAAAGACGTAGATTTACTGTGCCCAAATGCAAAACTAATCAACTCAGAATGACAATTTCATATGGTTATGCCCATTACAACTTTGTTTTACTTCTTTCATCTCTTTGAGTATATGGGATGTCATTAATGTTACCAGCTGCATGACTTTCTCTGAATACCAACAACAGAGGGGAAAAAAAAAAAGCAAACCCCACACTCAACAGCCATTGGCTCTCCTGTTTTCCACTTAGATAGCTATTATACTGCCAAGGCAAATGTGAAACAGTCTCCCATAGTAACAGCAATTTCCCAAATGCCCTGTTAATTTTCAGTAAACCAAAATAAAATGTGTTATTATTTATTAAGAATATGCACTACATACGGTTTCCAGATGATAAGTATTTCAGTAAAGTACTACATTGAGAACAATTTGAGTTGGCTTGCAAGCTGTAACCTTAGAGTAATGGGTATAGCCCAGGGTCAGAATTGTCACTTTTATTGGGTTAATTCAATGCTCATGGTTTACAGGCTATGATATAGGACCAGTGAAAAGTTTTTCCATCCCCAGTATCAGCTGCATTATACATATAATTTTATGTAAAAGAGTAGCATCCCATATATCATTATTTATTCATAATGACATTTACTGAACAACTGCATGGCACAGGATGATAGTGTAGTCTGGGGGACAGAATATGGAACACACATTCCAAACACTGGGTCTGAGACAACTCCTTCAATTATATCAACTTTAGAAGCACAAAGTAGGAAAATAAAATTTCACAGTTGTGAGACAGCAGGTCATGATTTCACAAATAGAATATGAAAAATTAAAGGATCTCAGGTTTGGGAACGATTTGGGCTCTCTTTAGGGTAGTTAACACATGCTTTAGGAATCTTTGCTATAATACGGGACCCTGAGTCTCCACTTGAATTGTGGGGGCCCTGAGCTAACCTCTGCTTTCTAGAAACTTCCAAGCCCTGAGGAGAGGAGAGCAGCATCTGATCAGGACTCTGGCAGTGACAGGGCACCCTCTGGTTCTGGCCCTGGCCAGATCTCTTGTGAGAGCCGCCTGCTTTGGCTTCATTTCCTCTTCTCTGTGCTTCCAGGTTCTCACAGCTGGGTCTGTGATTTCCTAACCGAATGCTGCCTGGGTTAGGGAAGACTTAGCCTCAGTTCCTGCTCTCCCCTGGTGGCCTGACTGTGAGATGTTCCCCCAGACCAAGGTCTGGCACCCTGCAAAGAGCTCTGGGCTGTGTCATCGCCTCCCACCCGGAGGTCAAACCCTTCTGTTCTCAGGGCTTCAGGTCACTGAATTAGAATTCCAGTTCGGTTTTAGCTATTTGCCTTAAGGAAAAGGAAGTTATGGTGCTTTTTAAAAATTACACATAAAATATGTATTCATTTAGGAAAACCAGAACCCCGGCCCCTCAAGTTACACAATTCCCACTGCCTAGTGATAACTACCACTAACATTATGAGGTTTATTCTTCAAGGAATTTTCTCTGTACATATATACAAAGGCTTACTTTTTTACAAAATGAGATTGTGTGTGTGTTGTATGTGTGTATGTATATATATACTTTTACAATGTAAATATGCATTTTTTCTTGCATATACATACCATATTAAAATATACTCTATGACATTATTTTTAGTGGTTAGTATTCTAATTTACTTAAAATAAGTTTCAAATTTGAAATTTCAAGAATGTATTGTAGCACATCTACTGCTTTTATCACTTCCTCTGATTTTCCCAGTTCCTCTGCCTGAAGCCTTATGTGTGACTCCAAAGGGGATCCTGGTTCTCACAACATAATGAATGGAAGAATTATCCCTGATAGACACTTGTCTGAAATGTATTTGCCTTGGATTTTTAAGAGTTCCTGAATGATTTTGCTTCAGTGTTCTTCTGACCATGCTGTAAACAACGCTGCCCCAAAGGAGCATAATAAAGGAGCATAATAAAGTTCAGAAACTTCATTAGCATACATAATAGCTAACATTTATAGGGCTTGAGTTAAATTAATTAGCTCATTTAATTCTGACAAAAGGACCCTATGAGGTAAATATGATTATTCACGTCATTTCCAAGTTGAAGAAACAGAGGCACAGAGAGGTTAAATAACTTGCCTAAAGTCACACAGCCAGTAAGTGCACACTTGCAATTTAATCCAAGCACCCTGGCTCCACTACCAAAGTGCTTCATTCCTATGCTGTGCTTCTTTTAATCCTAAAAGCATAGAGTCTTTCTGCCTCATCTAGAATGAACTCAAGCCTGGAGTTGGTATCACTCAGACATCACTTCCCAAAGCATAGATATTTTCTTGCCTACTAGTAGCTTTTATTTCTCAGAAGTACAGGTGAGTGGGACATTGATGGAGACAGGCCCCAGAGCAACCACCCCATAGCCTGGCATCTCTCTTTGCATTGCTGCGGTGTTGTTCCCTTGAAGTCATCTACAGTCTAGGATGCACTGGAGTGGATAGATATGCCTTGATTTTCTCTGCTTCTGGTGCAGCATGGAAAGAGAACAAGGGTGTGAGAGGTGAGCGGGCAAGTGCTCCTTGATCTTTACTCCAGGATATCTTGAGGAGTTCAACTCTTTCCCCAGACCACCCCCTCCTCCCTTCCACTTATCTACTCTCCCTCTTGAAGTAGTGAGAACATAGTGGGGAGAGACTACCACTAAATTTGTGAATTTAGTTCTAGTCTCAATCCCACATAAATGTTGTGTGTGTGTGTGCATGTGTGTGCTTGCATATTTTGGCTTTGTCTCTGAGTGCTATGAAAATATAGGAAGAAGGGAAACATGACCCATCCAAAATACTCTATCTTTCACTTGCTGTGCAGCTCTCAGGAAATATGCTAATTTCATGTAAATCTTGATAGTCTCTTATCTACATGTAGAAAATATATATTTAAAGAACGATCATTCTCTCAAACTGTACCTCAGTGAAAGGAAGAAAACAGCAGCTTCAATGAATAATTGAAACTTGCATAGCAATGTACAACTGGAAGCCAACTTGCAGTCTTCTGACTTCTACTTCAAGAAGTCAGCACTCTGACATGTGTCTATAACATTTCAAAGGGGCACAATGTGCAGATACCACCTATAGGTAACTGACTGCTGGGGTGGGGGTACTTTCATCTACTGCTCCCCACATCACATACATACTTTGTTGGTTGGAGCACTGAGCACCATCTCATCAGTCAGCCCCCAGAACACAATTGCATTCCAGAGGCTCTACTTTAATGCTGCCAGGTAGCTTCTCTCTTTTTCAGCGTGTGCTCGGTGCTCTTCTTGAAATTAAACGGTGACCTCTTACTTACCTTCAGGTCTAACACCAGGCTGGCTGTGATCCTACCCAAAGCTTGTCTCCTGATTCATGCAACCAACAACCGGGGCTCATCAATAGTGAAAAGGAGGTCTTTGCTCCTCTGTACTTGTCATCAAAGCCAAAGGAGCTCATGTTCCTCAGGGCAACATCTGGCTAGAATTTATGTGGTGGGCATGGAAATATTATTTTCTAGATATAATGATTTCTTTGCTTTGGCATGGCTGATAATGGCACCCTGCCACCACCAGAAACTAACCATGTCATTTTCCTCCTGTCAACAAGTTCTTACCAATGATTTCCTGTCATTCCTGCCCTATTTTAAAAGGGGCAGCGCCTCCCTTGGCAGCATACTTCAGGAAATAATCGCATCAGCTGGGCAGCTGTTGAGGTGAAGAGTTCTATGCCAGAGGAACGACCTCTTTAGGATTCATTGCTGCACTGACAACTGTAACTTGTCCTCACTCCATCTGATGTCTTACCAACAGCTCCTTCCGTAATTCCCCACGACGTGGCCTTTGCTCCCTACCCACTGCTGAAATGCTCTGGTCTTCCACTTGTAACTTTGAGCAATTTTGGCTCAGTTGCTGTGCTCATTGTTGTTCCCTTCTTTTGGTTCCTGTTGATGGGTCCCTCCTTCCCAGTGCTCTCTCCTGATCTTTGCTTTCTAGGTCATTGAACTTCTTTGAGCCCTTTGATTTTTCTCTTTGGTTTTTTCCTGTTTCTTCTTTGCTCCCTCTTGTTCCTTTGGCTTCCAATCTGTGGGCCATGTAGGGGTCCAAAGAACTCTGTCCTAGGGACCTTTCCTCTCTACTCATGCTGAGAGTTAACCCATACCCATGCATTTAAATGCCAACGTAGTGATACTAACCGAAACCTTCAGCAGTGGCTTAAGACATGAAAATTATCCAAGCACACAATTTACAGAGGGAAATATTTCTAAAAGTCTTGGTAAAATTCATTCCCTGAAGGAAACCTCATATCCTGTCATATCCTGTTTGTGGAACCACATTCAATTCTTTTAACTGGTATTTTTGGGCATTATTCAAAAATATCTAAAAATAATACTTATGTTGCTCTTTCTTTCTTTCTATTTTTATGTGTCCTTAGCTATTGGCTTCCAAGGTAGATGAAGAAGATTTAGCTTCCTTTCACGTATAACACATTATACCTATACATATTCTCTCTTCTCCCTATTCTTTTTAAAGAATCATTTTAAAATTTGAATTAAATGAATAAGCAGTGTTTATGTTTGACTGTAAAAATGTTACAGTGAAAGATAGATAACATACTATGATTATTTTAAGAGGTAACATGGAGTAATAGTTAAAAGAACAGCTTCTAGAGTCCAACAACCTGGATTCAAATCCCAAAGACAGTACTTACTATTAGGAGCTAGCTCTGTTTCAATGTCTTCAACTGTAGAATGAGGTACTCATAGTATCTACAACAATGAGTTGTGATAATTTATAGTTAATAACTGAATTAATATAAAATTAATAAATATAAAGAATTAGAACAATCCATGTCTTCCAGTAAGCACTAAATAAGTGTTAGAAATTTTTGCTTTTATTATTATCTTTCCCTGTTGCAACTTTTATTTTTTCCTGGGATTAACAATAACAATCATAGTCATAATTTATATTTTTATTTGTATAGCTTTCTGTGTACTAGCTATTCTTAATCTGACTTGGTTTTAGCTCTACCTTCTACATTCAGAGGCAATTGGTGCCAAGGATTCCTGAGTCTCTGGGGACTTCCATGGTGTAGATCAAGCGCTTCTCATCTTTTCCTCCTTCTGGCTCAGGATTCAGTTGCCTTGGGTGCACCAGGTCAGTTGCTACTCATCCATCTGCTTCCTAACTTTTAATGTTTTGTCATGCTTTTTTTAATTTGGGATTTATGTCTTCAAAAAGTGTCATTATTATCATTCTAGTGGGACTTCAGGAGGGTACAGAGGTAATGTGTATTATAACATTAAGGAAGACAGATCTTAAATAAATAAATGCATATAAGCACATCACTCCAAATTATAGGAATAACCTATAAAGGAAAATAGTAGGATAATTTGAGAGAACAGCAAAAAGGGACCTAATCTGGTCTCCTTTGGTCTTCGTGACATGGCTTTTTGAGAAAGTATTATTTAAGCTAAGCCCTAAAGATAAGTGAGAATCAGTCAGGCAAAGATACAGAGAAAAACATTCCCTGCAGATGAGCAGCCTTGAGATAATAGAAGAATCAGGACTCTGGGCTGAAAGTGACAGAGCCCAAACCTAAGCTAAAAAAAGAGAACTGGTCAGTCCGTATAAGCGGGACATCTAAGAGGTGGAGACAGTAAGGCCTGACTGGATCCAAGGATTTATATGAGGCCTCAGGTTTCTGTCTCTCTGTCCATCTCTTGGTTCTATTTGCCTTTGCTTGGCCTCATTCTCAGAGACTTCCTCTATTTGGTGGCAGGTTGGCCACTAGCAATCACAAGCTACATCATCCTTATAGCTCCTGTCCCAGAGAAAAAGAGAGAGGCTTTCCCACCATTTCTTTAGAATCAGCATCCATGTATGAATTATCACATTTCTTGGGATAATTACAGTATGGAGCTCTGCATTTGGCCAGACATGGGTCCAACCATACAGGCAGACAATAATTCGGCTCATGCAATGTACTCAAAGATATTTACTATTAGAAGAATTTTGAGAGATCAGATTATAGAGATGTTTGGGTTATTTAAGGCAGAATCTTATAAGTGATGTTAAGCATTTGGAATTTATGCTACATGCAATGAGAAGCTATTGATGGATTTTGATCAGGGAGTAACACAAGCACTGTAATTAGTGTTCATCTCATCCAAACTTTCAAATCCAATTACTTTTCCAGTCCCCTTACTGTGTTAGAGGCACCACCATCTTCCTGCTGTCTTAGGCTTACATTTTAAAGTCATCTTTGCGGTCTCTCTTAAATTTATCACCCATATAAAATTAGTCACTAAGCCCTATAGGTTTTCCCTTCCTGAAATCTCTTTAATTTATCCTTGCTCCTGCTTCAAGTACATTGTCACATCCTTACAGGTTCTTATCACCTTGGACTTGGGTTTTTGTGATAGTTTCCTAACTGGCTTCTTTTCTGTTTTCTCTCTGCTTCCAAGTCATCACACATGGCACTGTCAGATAGTCCTTTTGAAAATACCACTATCTTCTTGTCACTCCTCTACCCAGGAGCCTATTGTGGTGTCCTACCATTTAATGAATCATACCCAAATCCCCAGCCCAGAATCTAGAGCCTTCCATCATCTGGCCCTGCTGTCCTATCTAGTCTTATCTTCCCATTATCCCTCCACCACAATAAGACATGGGCCCTGACTCCCCACCTCTTCCATTCCACAAGTGGGGGAAGATGGGCTGTTATAAATTGCTTTGCCTACAGAAGATGATAGAAACTCAGGGAAGAGAAAGGAGAATGTAAGCCATTGTAATAAACCACAACTGTGTTTGATAAAGAAGGGCTGAGGATGTAGTTGTGTGGCTAACCTGAACTCAATGGTGTGGTCAAGCGAGCCTGTCTGAGTGAGCATGGTGGGCAGATGTTGATGCCCAGGAGAAAGGTCCAACTATACATTTTCAAGATGAGGCATTGGCTGGAAGGAGGGTATTTGCTCAGCAAGCCTTTCCAGGGTGTAATACCCACAACCTCTTACACAATGTGTGGGCCGACTCACAGGTTTCTGGTAACTTGCCCAGACTTTTCAGGGTTAATTGGTACTGCAGAGAAATGATGGATTGATTATCCAGAGAGGTATGAATAGTGTCAGGAAACAAGATCAAGCCGGGTGGGATCTTATTACTTATTTTTGCTAAAATAGCTTTTTGGTGGGGGTTTGGAGTGGTGTTTGTAATATTCAGGAATAATATGTCATTACAGTGGGAAGGGAATCTGGCAACTTTTAAAAACCTACTAAAGTTCTAGGGGAAGTTGGGTAATATGGTTTGTAGCTAAATCCTAGGAAATGATAGAAAAGTTAAAAAATTTAACACAGGGGCTAGGCGCTGTGGCTCACGCTTGTAATCCCAGCACTTTGGGAGGCCGAGGCAGGCGGATCATGAGGTCAGGAATTCAAGACTAGCCTGGCCAGCATGGTGAAACCCCATCTCTACTAAAAATACAAAAATTAGCCAGTCATGGTGGCACGCGCCTATAATCCCAGCTACTCAGGAGGCTGAGGCAGGAGAATCACTTGAACCCGGGAGGCAGAGGTTGCAGTGGGCCTGAGATTGTGCTACTGCACTTCAGCCTGGGTGTCAGAGTGAGACTCTGTCTCAAAAAGAAAAAAAAAAAAATAGAAACAGAATTGCTATTTTCTCTACCTGGGAATGATTTGGTGAATTGCTAACTACATTATCAATTACTGGGTGCCAGGAATAGACATAATTTGTTCAAATTTTATAATTTCCATAATACTTGAAGTTATTTTGCAAAATGAGGAGTTTATATTAAGTTTTAAGGGGTAGAAGAGTTTTATTCATCCAAGAGAAACATTTTTAAAATATGATACAAGGTCACAGTAATTCTGTGATAGAAAGAATGATGGCTCCCTGAAGATGTCCACACCCTGAATCCCTGGAACCTATGAATGCTAGTGTACAGGGCACAAGGAACTTAACAGCTGTGATTGACACTACTGGCCTTGAGATGGGGAGATTAGCCTTTCTTATCCAGATGGGCCCAGTCTAATCATATGGGTCTTTAAAGTTGGAGAAACTTTTCCAGCTGGGGTTAGTCAGCAAGAGATGTGACGATGGAAAAGTGTCAGAGAGATGAAATGCTGCTGGCTTACAAGATGGATGAAAGCCAGGGGAAAGGAGATCACAAGCCAAGGAATGTGGGAGGCTGAAAAAGGCACAGAAACAGATTCTACCCTGAAGCCTCCAGAAAGGAACACTTGCTGACAACACCTTGACTTTAGCCGACTGAGACTGCATTAGACTTCTGACCTGTAAAACTAACATAACACACCTTGTGTTGTTTTAAACCACTAAGTGCTTGGTCATTTGTATGGCTGTCATAGAAAACTAATGCATATAGAAAAATAATGCATATTATTTAGTAAATATATATCAAATGAATGGAATTCATTTAAGAAATCAATAAGAAAATCATGTAAACAGTTTTCGTCTGTTTGGATTAGTACTTATACGTATTTTTAATAAATGATTCATTTTAAAACTCACATTGATTGAGCACTTGCTATATACCAGGCACTTTCCTATGCTCTTGTATTAAATCCTCAGAGTAACTGTCTGAAATCATTACTATTAGTTGGTGAATTAATCTTTCCAAAGTCATCCACTTAGAAAATGGTGAAGCTGAGTTTTGAACGAAGGAGGCTACAGAACTCATTTGTTTAGTCACTATGACAGTGGTTCCCACACCTACCTGCACAATAAAATCACTTGGTGAGTTTTTACAAATCTCAATGTGCAGATTACACCCTAGATCAATTAAATCAGCATGTTTGAGTTTGGAGTGAGGCATCAGTACTTTTTAAAGTTTCCCCATGATTCCAAGTGTACAGCAAAGTTTGAGAACCACTGCATTCAGTGTACTGCCTCTCAAACTACAAGATAAATTTAGTGATTTATTGCATGTAGTAGCAAGAATTAGAACTCGATTTGTGTAAAAATACAATACAAATTACCTCTGACTCTAAGTTGGTGGTTTTGTCTTTCTTAGTACAGCAACTGTCATTGGCTGGTTAAAAGGGCGGTCGTTAGTCCAAAGACTACAGTAACATTGATTGTGCCTGTAGACACAATTTGGATTGTCAGTCAAAATAATGGAGGGGCAGCAGTGGGGAAACCTTTCCCAAAATCAGACAAGAAGGAAGGAGAAACAAAGATCTTTATCTGGTATCTAAGCCAGAAGAGAATGGAGAGCTGCCAGATGAGATCTGTGATCAAACTGCATGTCTGGACATTTTGTCACCACTGTTGTTAAGTCTGTGTGCTTTATGTGTCTTCAGCCTTAGTCGGAAGCAGCTCTGCTCCTCCTTTACAGTTGGCACCATGCCTGAGAACCTATATTTCCTCTATTTTGCCATATCCTGGCTTCCTTGTGCTGTAATGGACAGCTTCTCCAGGCTCACCAATCTTGTTAGCAGGGGTAGTGTCCCCCTTCTGGTCAAGGAGCAGAATGGAAGTTGGAGCACTGTTGGAATTTTGGCAGCAATCTCTGTCTGCCATATTGGCAGATGACTGTTTTTCTCTTTAAATGACATTTTTTTTTTGTGAGGTATATTACCCAACTTCTCCTCTGGCAGGAGAGACCCTTTGTGTTTTTTCATCTGCCGCAAAACTTCTTAACTTTCTCAATTAGTTTTGGAAACAGAAATTGGTTCAGCAGGTTTCAACTGGAAACAGGTGTTGATAATGATGTCCAAATCTCCAATTGAGGTTCTTCTCTTCCCTTTGCCAGCCTTTGCATGGAGTAACGAACAGGCCTGTGTTAGATGTAGCAGATGCACATCTCCTCATGGGCCAGAACTCTTGATTCAAATCACAGGCTTGCCGAGAATTATCACAGAGATGAGAATCCTACATTAAAATGCACTTTTGTCTTACTGGTAATGATCACAGACCTCATTACATCATTTATTTGTATACACTAAGCCATAAACTTGCTTTAGCCAGGATTACCTCAGGATTCCTCGCTAAACACAAGGCAATCTTGT
The DNA here is from genome assembly GCF_029281585.2 of Gorilla gorilla gorilla. Taxonomy (NCBI): domain Eukaryota; kingdom Metazoa; phylum Chordata; class Mammalia; order Primates; family Hominidae; genus Gorilla; species Gorilla gorilla. Next base: position 156,452,466 of record NC_073224.2, read on the forward strand.
TGGCTTAGGTCCTCCCACTTGGCTATATACTCTTTGCAATTTCACCAGAACTTTGCCAACACTCTACTCTGATGTGTGCTGTGTAGAAGTAGAAGGAAAATAGCTAAATCAAGAGAAGGAAAGAAGTAATTTACAAATTTTTCATGATTAGCATTATTGTTTTCTGTTGGACTTGGACTCATCTTGGTAAATTTTACAGATTATAATTCAATTTTATTTTTATCAATTCTTATTTTCTGAGTTTTTAAGTTAGTCAGGAAAGAAATTTAGTTAAGAGGGATGATTCCAAATGTGATTGTAGCTCAAGTGGAGTGGAGACCTCATTGTTTATCTAGTGAATTCATATAGCATAAAGATACAGGAGTATCAGCCAAGGAGTCATCTGGGGGCAATTGCATAAAACTCTCTTTTCTCATTGCACAACATCACCTGGAACAAGAACCCTAGGCTTTTCAAGATTAAAACGTGGCTGAAAAATTCTGTGAAAATCAATGAGAATTGAGATTTTTAATAAATCACAAATTCATTAGTACTCTAAAAACTACGCTTCAAGTTGGGAAAATCAGTACTCTTTTCTGATCATTCCTTTATCCTATATTTTCTTTGCAGTTAATTTTACTTTCATTTTCTCAAAGCCAATTTGTCTTCAAGACAGTTGTTAAGTCCTATTCTATGCCTTGCATTTTCAAAGAATTACATGGTTTCCTTCATCCTTAAAGATAATTTAACAAAGCTTACAGACACATTGTGTGTGTGCGCACACACACACACAAATTTATCAGCTAATATCAGTAAATGATCAAAGCCCCATGGAAATTATTGAAAATTAAACTGGGTTGTAGTACAATGGTATCTGCAATGTATTGGTTATTTATCTATGTTTATAAATAGGACACAAAAGCTTAATTTTATCATAATTGAAGAGCAATTTTGAGAAAGTCATGTAATTTAATGGTTTAGCTGTCTTTTATTGCTCTATGTAAATGGACTAAATAACAGCAGTAAATGTTGAACACAATCTAATGCACTACAATTTCTTTGGAACACAATTTAAATTTCAAATTATGTTTAATGCTTTTGTACATATCACAGGTCTCTTTTTTAAAGCTTATCACATGGAATTGATTTATTCAAGGAAACTAGCATTTGGAAAAAACAGGAGAATGGGTCATTTGGAAATATGATCAAATATGCTGAAAAATATGCGTCATTTACTTTTAAATCATCCTTTCCTTTCATTATTATGAACCTCACCAGTGCCTTCCTGTATTATATATTTAGATAGTCTTTGAATAAGACAACTTTTTCCAACTGTATTGTGTTACGTGGCCTCAAACATTTCCTGTTTCTTTTGTGTAATTAGGCTCAACAGGAGAAGGTGATATAGAATAAGACACAATGTGTGTATATGTTGGCCCGTTTTTCCTGTAGAAATGATTCATTAATTGGCATCTACCCTTGGTGCTATATTCACATCCATGCCAACATATCCTTCTGCATGAAATACTGTTCAATGAAATAGGGGAGAAAATGTTCTCTTTGGATTCCATCTGATTTCAGAATGTTGTGATTAAGATACAGATGTGAAGGTCAGATAAAGAGGCTAAAAATAACACATTTTTGTGAGAGGCAGTTAGAAGGCTTTAATGAAATTTTAAGATGGGGTTGTTAGAAATAAGCCAGGATGTCTAACTTGCATTCCCTTGGGCCATCACAACAGGGAAGGATTCCTCTAAAAACAAACTCATTCATGAAATGTATAAATCTTAGAAGGAAAACACTCAAAATATATCGTGCACACAACAATATGCTTTGGCTCTCATAGAATTTTCCAGTTTAAAAAATAGGGTTGTCTGCTCACAGGAAGACATCAAACAAAATTGAGAAACTATGGAAACACACTTGCTGCTAGGTTGAAAAGAAATCTGGGCTGGGCACGGTGGTTCATGCCTGTAATCCCAGCACTTTGGGAGGCCGAGATGGGTGGATCGCCTGAGGTCAGGAGTTTCAGACCAGCCTGGTCAACATGGTGAAACCCCATCTCTAGTAAAAATACAAAATTAGCCGGGTGTGGTGGCACATGTCTGTAATCCCAGTGACTTGGGAGGCTGATGCAGGATAATCGCTTAAACCTGGGAGGCGGAGGTTGCAGTGAGCCAAGATGGTGCCATTGCACTCCAGCCTGGGCATTAAGAGCGAAACTCTGTCTCAAAAAAACAAAAACAAAAACAACAAAAAAAGAAGAAATGTGTAAATCTACTATAATAAAATTATTACCAAATATACTGCACAGAATTATTAATTATCAGTGGACCAACAGACAAATGATTTTTCCTACATCTCTTGTGTTCTCAGGGTGAAGCCTTTTCATGCCTCCTGACAGTTTCAATTTTCAAGTAGGTTGCTTAATTCAATAGGTCTCATCCATTTATTTGTGAATTCCTTCTTACTTTTGACAGACTTTAGGCATTTAATGGTAGACCAACCAGTAATGGAGCTCAAAGCCGTATGAAGAGGACACATAGTAAACAAATAATTCTATGGTTATAATAAATATATAGATGAAGACTGGAGAGATTTACTTCTTTCTGCTGGTTCCTGGTCCTGTCACTATGAATCCAGCTTCTTGACAGTGGCAGCAGCAGTTCGTTCCAGTGGCCACAGATGACATCTATTTGCAGTTTTTCTAATACTCACAGAACAAGTCTCATCTCTTCCTAGTACCAGTGCCTCTCCTCAGAGGACTGAGTCCTTCCCCTGTTTACTTTATCCTGTAAGCTTCTATGTTTTAATAATTCCAACCTCTTCCTTTTGTTCCTGAGAGTGAGAGTTGTTTCCTGAAATTCCTGTCTCTGTGATACCTTAGTGTTCCTATTTGCCTTTCACTTCCTCAATACCCATTAACAATCTTTACATTAAATTCTCTCTGTTAAAATAATTGGTATGGTGAAATCTGACTGAAATTTAGTAGATATTGTTGGTAAAACCCTAACATTAATCACATGTACATTTTTTTTTATCCTAAAGACCTGCCTGGATCCCCTGTAAGCACTGAGAAACACATATTCAGAATATCTAAAGTCATACACAATAATAATTTTTAAAAATGTGATATGACCAAGCCAGGCATTGTGGTAGGCTTTGGGAGATTACTATTGATGAGTTTATAAGTTAATGGAGCAGATGAAAATATAAACAATTGACTATAAAATCACTCAAGAAATGAACCTATGAAAGGTATTTTTAAGGGCATGCCAGCCTGATGATAGAGACAACTGGATAGATAATGAAAAACTCATCATTCCTTAACCTAGTTGTATTTGCTGGTTCACAGAAACTTTATCTGTTAACTTAGGTCCACTTCTGCCTTTGGGTAAGTGAAGATAAATATAAGTCCTAATGGAAAAACAGGAATCGTACTGTAAGTAGAAAATGAAAGAAATGTTAAGTGGACCTGACACAATTAAAGAAAATTAGGGCAAGAACCTAGACTATTGTTGGAGGTACAGAACAACTTTTGTTATGTCTTGGTGTTTGGGCATTTTTGGAATGCTCGGTAACTTCTTTGGCTACCTCAATACCGTTTTTCTACCTTAATGCACCATTATTGCTGCAATACTACATTCTTTAGCATTAGCAACTAGGCCCATAGCCCTTGATATTCCCCTTACAATTCCAGGGTTTTGAGTTTAATGGTAGTTCCTGGCCCCTAATTGTCTTATTAGGTCATAGGTAATTGGATAAAGATAATTAGATAAGCTCTCTGATGCGCTCTGGATTCAAATGTCTATCTTCATGAAATAGCCCACTATCGTATGTTGCCTAATACACAGTAAAATATTAGGTGGCGACAACCACTGTTTTGAAAAGCAAAGCAGGATAAGGGTGTGGAGAATAACAGGAATGTTATTTCAAATAGAATGGTTACTAAAGATCAAACCGATGAGATGACATTTGAGCAGAGACCTAAATGAGGCACAAACCAAGCTGTTGGAAAGATGAAGTGGAAGAGCATTCCAGGCAGATGGAATAGCAAATGCAAAGGCCAAATGTGGACATGGTCTTGGCCTATTTGAGAAAGTGCATGGATGCTATGGAGAGGAAGTAGAGTGAATGAGGGTTAAATGGTAGGAGACTCTATTAACAAGATAGTCAGAGACAGGTCACATTGTAGATCATGGTAAGAATTTTAGATTTACTTATCGGTGTGTGCAAAGCCATTGGACATTGTTGAACAAGGAAGTAATGTGCTCTGATTTAAAATTTTAAAGGATAACTCTGACTTCTATGTGGAGAATAGATGGTTAGTGGCAGGAGCCAAGACCAAGGAGAATGTTATTGTAGTGGACATACTGAAGAAAAAGGATGGTTTGCAATAAGGTGGTTGTGATGCAAATGTTGAGAAGTTGCTGACTGACCTTACTGACGGTTTAGCAGTGAGGCTCCAAGAACCACTGGACAGCTGCTTCAAAGATGTGCCAATTACTGAAATGAAGAAATCTGTTGAGAAAGCAAAGCACAGACACATACCTCCAGCCTCCTGCCCACCCACAGGTTATAAAGGAACGATAAGTTTCATTTGAGATCCAATTTAATATTCAGTTGAAGAGGTCATATATGCAGCAAGTTGAATGTCCAGGGGAGAGTTTAGGCTAGAGATATAAATGTAGCCACTGTTGTGATACTGGAAGTCTTGTGATTAGATAAGATTATTTATGAGATAAGTGTAGATACAGAAGAAAAGAGGACAGAAGATCATGTCTCAGGGTACTCTAAAATTTAGACATCATGAAAAGGAAGAGGCAATGGAAAATGAAAGGAGGGTCAAATGAGGTAGGAGAGAAATCCAAGAGTCGGGTATGGAAAGGCCTAGTAAAGACAGAGTTTCAAGAAAAAGAAAGTGGTCACCTGTTCCACATTCTTCTGAGGGGTCAAGTAAATTTGTGGTAGTGCACTGACCATTGATTTAGCAATATGGAGTCATCAGCAACCAATATAAGGCAATATATGAGCGGAGACAAAAGCCTGACTGGTGCTTCTCTGAGAAAACAGGAGGTTGAGAAACAGTATAGTTAATTTATTTTTATTTTTATTTTTATTATTATACTTTAAGTTCTGGGATACATATTCAGAACGTGCAGGTTTGTTACATAGGTATACACGTGCCATAATGGGTTGCTGCACCTATCAGCCCATCATCTACATTAGGTATCGTGAAATTTTTAAAGGGCTTTCTTTAAAGAGAATCAGGTGAATGGAGCAATAGCTGAATAAGATGCTTGATTAAGAGAATTTCTTGTATTTTCTGTTGGCAGATATGCATAATTTTATCAATATGAAAATGATTTGGAAAAGGGGAAATTAATGGTGGACAAGAAATGAATAAAGACTCTAGGAACAAAGTCCTTGAATAGGCAGGTGGGGATAAAATGTAATATTATCATGTAGGGGTTTGCCTTTCATCCATGATGGAAAGAAAAGTACAGGAATGAAGATGCAAGTAGTCCAATAGATTTGGTGGTGGGAGACAGAAGAAGTTTTTTTCTGGTTGCTTCTTTTTTTAAAATAGACTATTTTTAAAAAGCAGTTTTAGGTTCACAACAATATTGAGCAGAAGGTATAGAGATTTCCTATATATCCCTGCCCCCCAAACCTGCACAGGCTTCCTCATTAGCAACATCCCCCACCAGAGTGGTACATTTGTTACAACTGATAAATCTACATTGACACATCATTATCACCCAGAGTCCATAGTTACATTAGGAATCACTCTTGGTATTGTACATTCTATGGGTTTGGACAAATGTATAAGGATAGGTATAATTTTAGTATTTTTTTTTTCTTTGAGAGAGAGTTTCGCTCTGTCCCCCAGGCTGGAGTGCAGTGGCATGATCTTGGCTCACTGCAACCTCTGCCTCCTGGGCTCAAGTGATTCTCATGCCTCAGCCTCCTGAGTAGTTGGGATTACAGGCGCGCACCACAGTGCCTGGCTAATTTTTGTATTTTTAGTAGAGACGGGGTTTCACCATGTTGGCCAGGCTGGTCTCGAACTCCTGACCTCAAGTGAGCTGCCCTTCTTGGCCTCCCAGAGTGCTAGGATTGCATGTGTGAGCCACTGCACCCGGCCCATTATAGTATTATACAGGATAGTTCCACTGCCCTGAAAATCTTCTGTGCTTCACCTGTTCATCCTTCCTCCCTCCTTACCCCTGGCAAGCACTGATTTTTTTTTTTTTTTTTTTTTACTGTCTCTCTATATTTATACCTTTTCCGGAACATCATATAGTTGAAGTTAGGCAGTGCATAGCCTTTTCAGAGTGTCGTCTTTCACTTAGTAATATGCATTTAAGTTTTCTCCATGTCTCTTCATGGATGATAGCTCATTTCTTTCTTTTTTTCTTTCTTTCTTTTTTTTTTTGAGATGGAGTCTTGCCCTGTCGCCCAGGCTGGAATGCAGTGGCATGATCGCAGCTCACTGCAACCTCCACCTTCCAGGTTCAAGCCATTCTTCTGCCTCACCCTCCCAAGTAGCTGGGATTACAGGCACCTGCCACCCACTTGTCTAATTTTTGTATTTTTAGTAGAGATGAGGTTTCACCATGTTGGCCAGGCTGGTCTGGAACTCCTGACCTCAGGTGATCCACCCACCTCGGCCTCCCAAACTACTGGGATTACAGGCGTGAGACACTGTGCCCGGCTACCTCATTTCTTTTTAGCATTGAGTCCAATATACAAATTGAATGTTCAGGGGAGCATATAGACTAGAAATCTAGAGGCCTCTTCCTCTTCATAACTTCTAAATATTAAAGTGTCCTGGGACTCAGTCTTCTGTCCTCTTTTCTTCTGTATCTACACTCATCTCATAGATAATCTTATCTAATCACAAGGCTTCCAGTATCACAATAGTGGCTACATTGTCTGGATGTTTATTTTTCCATTTACCTACTGAAGGACGTCTTGATTGCTTTCAAGTTTTGACAATAATGAATAAAGCTGTTATTAATATCCAAGTTCAGGCTTTTGTGTAGACATAAGTTTTCAACTCATTTGGGTGAATACCATGGAAAGAAATTGGTGAGTCGTATGCTAAGAGTAGTTTTGTGGCCGGGCGCGGTGGCTCACGCCTGTAATCCCAGCACTTTGGGAGGTCGAGGCTGGTGGATCACGAGGTCAGGAGATTGAGACCATCCTGGCTAACATGGTTAAACCTCGTCTCTACTAAAAAAATACAAAAAAAAATTAGCCCGGCATGGTGGTGGGCGCCTGTAGTCCCAGCTACTCTGGAGGCTGAGGCAAGAGAATGGCATGGACCCATGAGGTGGAGCTTGCAGTGAGCCAAGATTGTGCACTGCACTCCAGCCTGGGCAAAAGAGCAAGACTCCGTCTCAAAAAAAAAAAAAAAAAAAAAAAAAAAGAAACTGCCAATTGTCTTCCAAAGTGGTTGTGCCATTTTGCATTCCCACAAGCAATAAACAATGAATGAGGGTTCCTGTTGTTCCACATCCTCCTTGGCATTTGGTGTTGTCAGTGTTTTGGGTTTTAGCCATTCTAATAGGTGTCAGTGGTATCTCATTGTTTTAATTTGCATTTTTCTTGTGCCATATGATGTGGAGTGAGTTTTCATATGCTTATTTGTCATCTGCATATCTTCTTTGGTGAGGTGTCTGTTAAGGTCTGTTAAGGCCTATTTTAAAAATTGGATTATTTTTATTGGTGAATTTTAAGAGTTCTTTGTGTATTTTGTGTAACAGTCCTTAATCAGATATGTCCTTTACAAATATTTTCTCTCAGACTATGGGTTTTCATTCTCTTGATAGTGTCTTTCAAAGAGCAGAAATTTTTAATTTTAACGAGGTCCAGCTTAACAATTCTTTCTTTCATGGATCATGCCTTTGGTGCTGTCTCTAAAAAGTCATCACCAAACCTAAGGTCATCTAGATTTTTTTTCTGTCTTATCTTCTAGGAGTTTTGTAGTCCCATGTTTTACACTTAGGTTTGTGATCCATTCTGAGTTAGTTTTTGTGAAGGGCAGTGTCTAGATTCTTTTTATTTTTTGTGAATATATGTTCAGTTGTTCTAGCATCATTTGTTAAAAGACTATCTTTTCTTCTTTTTATTGCTTTTGTTCCTTTGTCAGTGATCAATTGACTATAGTTTTGTTGGTCTATTTCTGGGATCTCTATTCCATTCCATTGATCTATTTGTTTATTCTTTTGCCAATACCACACTGTCTCGATTATTGTAGCTTTATATTAAGTCTTGAAGTCAAGTAGGGTCAATCCTCCAACTTTATTCTTCTTCAATGTTATGTTGGCTATTTTGGGTCTTTTGCCTCTGTATATACAATTTAGGATCAGCTTGTTGATACCCCCCAAAAAACTTGCTGAGACTTTAATTGGCATTGCATTGAATATATAGATCAAATTGAAAAGAACTGACATCTTGACAGTATTTAGTCTTCCTATCCATAAATATAACTTTTTTCCATTTATTTAGTTTTTCTTTGATCTCTTTCATCAGAGTTTTGTAGTTTTCCTCTTATAAATCTTATATGTATTTTGTTAGGTTTCTACCTATTTCATTTTTGAGTGATCATTTAAATGGAATTTTGATTTTAAATTCAAATTCCACTTGTTCATTGCTGATTTGTAAAAAAGCAATTTACTCTTGTGTATTAATCTTGTATCCTGATATCCTGCTATAATCATTTATTAGTTCCAGTTTTTTTGTTAATTTTTCTGGAATTTTCTACATAAATGAGTATGTCATCTATGAACGAATAAAGTTTTATTACTTCTTCTTTCTTAATCTATATGCATTTGCATTTTATTTCCTTTTCTTGTCTTATTAGCTAGGACTTACAGTTCAGTGTTGAAAAGCACTGATGAGAGGGTACACCCTTGTCTTGTTCTTTATCTTGGTGGGAAAGCTTTGAGTTTCTCACTATCACATATGATATTAGCAGTAAAATTTGTTTTGTAGATATTCTTTATTCAGTTAAGAAATTTCCCTTCTATTCCTAGTTTAGTGACAGTTATTATCAAGAGTGGGCATTAGATTTTGTCAAATTATCTTATGCATCTATTAATACAATCCTGTTATTTTTTTCTTTAGCCTCTTGATATGATGGATTAAATTAATTGATTTTCAAATGTTGACCCAGCCTTGCATACATGGGATAAATCCCACTTGTTCATGCTGTATAATTACTTGTATATATAGTTGTATTCAATTTGCTAATATTTTATTGAGAATTTTGCATTTCTGCTCATAAGAGATATTGGTCTGTAGTTTTTTGTAATGTTTTTGCATTGTTTTGGAATTAGGGTATTGTTAGCCTCACAGAATGAGTTAGGGAGTATTTCCTCTGCCTTCTGAAAGAGACTGCAGAGAATTGGTATAATTTCTTCCTTAGGCTGGGTTCAGTGTCTCATGCCTGTAGTCCCAGCACTTTGGGAGGCTGAGGCGGGTGGATCACCTGAGGTCAGGAGTTTGAGATGAGCCTGACCAACATAGCGAAACCCTGTCTCAATTAAAAATACAAAAATTAGCTGGGCATGGTGGCATGCGCCTGTAATCCCAGCTACTCGGGAGGCTGAGACAGGAGAATCGCTTGAACCCAGGAGGTGGAGGTTGCAGTGAGCCAAGATTGTGCCACTGCACTGCAGCCTGGGCAACAGAGTGAGACTCCCTCTCAAAAAAAAAAAAAAATTCTTCCTTAAATGTTTGGTAGAATTCACCAGTGAATAGTACTTTGTTTTAAAAGATTATTAAATATTGATTCAGTTTTTAAAATAGATATAGACCTATTTGGATTACCTATTTCTTCTTGAGTTTTGGCAGATTGTGTCTTTTAAGGAATTGGTTCATTTTTCTTGTTGCTGCTTGAACTGAGAAACAAGATCAACAGCTGAGAGTGACAAGGGGGATAGAGGATATTAGCATTGTGAGAATAAAAGTGAAGGTATGGATGAATTGTCTCAGAAGTAGGAGAGTAAATTAATTAGAGCAATACAGTTGGATTGCTAAGCAGTGCTGAAGCTTTGAGTTTGTGAACATAAATATATGGTGATATGATTCTGCCTCTTCAGATACCTGGACAAAAGCAGAGAGTAGATGGAGAGTCCTATTTAACCAGGAATATAAATTTGGTAAGTAATTACAACAGAATAAAAGACAGGTGGAGGAGCTCAGGTATATGTAAGAGAATAGATATAATGATGGTCCGTTGAATAGAATACAAGTGGGTAAAGAAGTAAGTGAAAATATGACAGGACAATATACAGAGACGGTGATTTGGTCAATATTTTTAAGGTTCTGCTGGAGTCAAATAATTGCATAAATATAGTATTGACATTTTTGAGGAGATGTAGTTATTACTGGTATGAACACGGAGTGGTGGGCCTGATATAGGAAGAAGACAAGGTCACTGGAGATGAGGAGGTAAAGGAATTTCTAGGAATTGAATTTCCATTGAGTTTCTGGTTATTGGACAAAGATGACAAGAGAGGCAGTGGAGAGAAGTACAATAGGCCCGTTGCTCCAGTACTCATGGAAGGAGAAAGAGTGACAAGAAAATCAGCAGAAGATCACAACAAGACTGGCTCCAGAAGGATGGTAGATGACTGCAACATGGCACAGGAGTAGAGTCCAATGGCAAATGTTTCAATGGAACAGGGCATTTTTAGGGATGTGAAAGAACAAAAGAAAAAGCAATGGACAAAAGCTCACTGGAGAACAATGAAAATCAATGGAAAAAGTGATAAAAAATACTTTATTGGACCCAAAGAAATAGAAATCATTCTATTATAAAGACACATGCAACACTACTCACAATAGCAAAGACATGGAATCAACCTAAATCCCCATCAATGATAGACTGGATAAAGAAAATGTGGTATATATACACCATGGAATACTATGCAACCATAAAAAAGAATGAGATCATGTTTTTTGCAGGGACATGGATGAAGCTGGAGGCCATTATCCTTAGCAAACTAACACAGGAATGGAAAACCAAATACTACATGTTCTCACTTATAACTGGAAGCTAAATGATGAGAATGCGTGGACACATACAGGGGAACAACACACACTGGGGCCTGTTGGAGGGTGGGAGGAGGGTGAGGATCAGGAAAAATGACTAGTAGGTACTAGGCTTAATACCTGGCTGATGAAATAATCTGTACAACAAACCCCCATGACACAAGTTTACCTATGCAACAAACCTGCACATGTGCCCCTGAACTTAAAATAAAAGTTAAAATAATATAGTTCATTGGAAAAAGCAATTAAGAGCAAGAAGTATATACGGTCCTTCTAAACAGACTTAATGGTAAGTGGGGTGAAGTAGAAAAAATAAATCCCCCTTGGATGCACTGCAGAGGTAATAATATCCTCAAGTGGTGGCTGATTTCAGTTAATGCAAGAAGGTGAAGATGAAGGCAACATTCAAAGAAACGATTAAGTAGAATCTATTCAGATAACATAGTAAGATATGGAAACCAAATAAAAATCCATGTCCAGAATAAAGAACTTTTAAGATATTTAGCTAAGAGCAGTTAGAAAGTCCTGACTAATTAGCTTAATTTAAAAGTTATTGTTACAGTATCACCTACGGAGACAATATTTACTACAGAGAAGAATTTTTTAGGCTGACTCTAGCTACTTTTTAAGTCCCATTGTTTTTTGTTGCTGTGTATGTGTGTGTGTGTGTGTGTGTGTGTGTGTGTGTGTGTGTGTGTTGCAGGTAGTATGTTATGTAAGATAATTTTTTTAGACAAGGTTATATACAAAGGTGTGCTTTCATGTGCTATAGAACAGGAGTCAATTCATGTGTGGAGTATAAAAGCTAACTGTGAGAAAGTCAGTGTTACACAAATGTAAGTGGGCTTCCTTTCTGAATAACTTGTTAATTTCCTGTGTCTAATCATAGGTTTCATTTGGTATTATACTTTTCTATGCCATCTTTCTTGCCTTTTTGTACCTTCCAGACATGGTCAGTATTGACCCTGGTGATAGACACATGGCTATGTTTTACAGATAATAGAATCTTTGTTCATTTGTTGGTTGTATAACATACCTTACATGTTACCGCTTATTTTTTTATTGTGCTGGGCATGATTTCCAGCAAAATAGCTAGCAAATATGTTCACATTGAGGTATAAATATTACTTAAAGTGAAACGTTAATATAACCATAAAAGCTTGGACTTTCCTCAGCCCTTCCTGGATGGACAATTGCTTGAGCTGTCCTTATATCCCATGGCCGGCATGTCATCTGCTCTTTATTATCCTACTCATGCTGTTATGTAGGCATGTTGTCTCTGTTGCAATTTGGGCATGTCACTAAGATGACAAAAAAAAAAAAATAAAAAAAAAGCAGCCGCTTGTTTCCATCATTTGTTCTTGGGAGTGGTGGTTAAGAGCATGTAGTTTCCAGCTGGGTGCAGTGGCTCACACCTGTAATCCCAGCACTTTGGGAGGCCCAAGGCAGGCAGATCACTCAAGGTCAGGAGTTTGAGACCAGCCTGGCAAACATGGTGAAACCCCATCTGTACCAAAAAATACAAAAAAAAAAAAAAAAAAAAAAAAAAAAAGAAAAATTAGCTTGGCTTGGTGGCACATGTCTGTAGTCCCAGCTGCTCAGGAGGCTGAGGCATGAGAATCGCTTGAACCCGGGAGGCGGAGGTTGCAGTGAGCCGAGATTGCACCACTGCACTCCTGCCTGGGTGACAGAGTGAGACTGTCTGAACAAAAAAACAAAAATAAAAAACAAAAACAAGAGCATACAGTTTCAAAAGCACACTGGATGGAAATGTCAGATAGTGTCAGAAAAACATGTTTACTTTGTGAAGAAAGAGATTATTTATACTTTGTGGGGACAAGTTAATTATCCCCTGCCTTAGAGGAGATGTCATTCCATTCTAGATATTTTTGGTAGGTCAATATTGAACAAGCAACTGAGCTAGTGGCACACTAAATGTGGGGGCAGTGAGCACCATCTGTCCTGGGTGCAGGGCCTGGAGAGAACTTGGAAAGAATAATAAAGCTTGCTAAAAGTAGAGTGGTTTTCATTATAACCATGTGCTGGCAATTCTAAACAAAGTCGGTAACAGAATAATTCTTCCTCAAAAACTTTTTGTTTGTCTAAGTTCTAAACAATCATAATTGTAAATTTTAATAACATGTATGTAAGCTTCAAATTAGCACATTTTTATTATCCTTTAATGAGCATTGTTTTTTACATGGAAGTTAATTTGGAGAACTCTCAGTTATTCAGCTTGTTCCATAACACATACGCTCTTAACTATATATGTTTTGAGATGAAGTTTGTTAGAGATTAGAATGTTGAATTTTCTTCAGGCATTATTTGTGTCTCCAATCCCTATGGTACTACATATTCCTGTGTTTAATCAGTAGATTTGAAATAAACAGTGAGAAAATGTGATAATGGAGAATTGGAATCTGAGTTATTTCAATTCTATCATCTTATGTGACCACTTTGAGTTTTAAATCTATGTTTAAAATTTGAAACATTAAATACAAAGTTTTTGGTTGGCGAGTACAAATTTTAGTTCATATATGAAATATTTTATTGAGATAAAATAATATCTGTAAGATTTAATTATAAATGATCAGTTGTTTTAATACTAAAAAACAAATAAAAACATAAAATGTGCACCAGTGGTAAAAATTAGTAGTTATCTAAATTGCACTTTTTGCAGATGTTTCAGTTTCATTTAACTTTACTTATTAGTTACTGGCTGTATACGTTTATGATTTTCAATAAGAAAATTTGATCATATAGAGGAGGGAGTGTTAAAAATGATTTTCTTCAGGTGTCACTTTTGCTAGATTTGCTGCTGAAGCATTTCCATTACTAGAATAGGATGCACGGTTTGATCATTATGGGGGTATGCTCCCACAGAACATCCAGAATCAGATTCCTAAAGCACTTCAAATTTTTGGTAGAGAGATGACCTGTAAGTGTAGAATACCTGTGTTTGAAAAACTAGCATGGACATTCATTGGCAGCATAATTATTTCAGTTTGCTGGGAGCATATTGCAATTATTTTATGTCTTCAGCATGCCCTCAAGGACTGACGGTGAAAACAGAGACAAGATTTAGAATAATACAGATCTGTGTTTGATTCTTAGCCCTATCTCTTACTATCTGTGAGGTCTGAGCAACTCAGCCTCTTTAAGCTCCAGTTTCTCTATCTGCCAACATGTAAGCAAAATACCTATATCTCAGAGGGTCGTGGTGAGAATTCAATGTTCTGTAAGTAGAAATACTCAATCCATAGAATCTGCCCAATGAATGTATTTTCTTTGTTCCTACCGCTTTTACAAACTCAGTTTGGTTATTACGTCATTCTTTTTCTTTTCTTCAACTTAAGTTCTAGGGTACATGTGCAGGATGTGCAGGTTTGTTATATAGGTAAACGTGTGCTGCTATGATGGTTGCTGCACAGATCAATCCATCACCCGGGTGTTAAGCCCAGCATCCATTCGCTGTTCTTCCTGATGCTCCCCCTCACCCCTGACAGGCCCAGTGTGCGTAGTCCCCTCCCTGTGTCCATGTGTTCTCATAGTTCAGCTCCCAGTTATAAGTGAGGACATCCAGTGTTTGGTTTTCTATTCTTGTGTTATTTTGCTGAGGAAAATGGCTTCCAGCTCCATCCATGTCCCTGCAAAGGGCATGATCTTGTTCCTTCTTAATGGCTGCATAGTATTTCATGGTGTATTCATATCACATTTTCTTTGTCTATCATTAATGGGCATTTGGGTTGATTCCATGTCTTTGCTATTGTGACTAGTGCTGCAATGAGCATATGTATGCATGTATCTTTATAATAAGATGATTTAGATTCCTCTGGGTATATACCCAGCAATGGGATTGCTGACTCGAATGATATTTCCGCTTCTAGGTATTTGAGGAAAGGCCACGCTGTCTTCCACAATGGTTGAACTAATTCACACTCCCACCAACAGTGTAAAAGCATTCCTTTATCTCTGCAGTCTTGCCAGCATCTGTTGTTTCTGGACTTTTTAATAATCACCGTACTGATTGGCCTGAGATGGTATCTCATGTGGTTTAGATTTGCATTTCTCTAATGATCAGTGATGTTGAGCTTTTTAAAATATGTTTATTGGCTGCATGAATGGCTTCTTTTGAAAAGTGTCTGTTCATGTCCTTTGCCTACTTTTTAATGGGGTTGTTTGTTTTTTCTTGTAAATTTGTTCAAGTTCCTTGCAGACTCTGGATATTAGAACTTTGTCGGATGGATAGATTGCAAAATTTTTCTCTTATTCTGTAGGTTGTGGAAGAGTTGGTACTATTTCTACTGAAACTATTCCAAAAACTGAAAAAGAGGGACTCCTTCCTAACTCATTTTGTGAGGCCAGTATCATACTGATACCAAAACCTGGCAGAGATACAACAACAACAAAAAAACCTTCAGGCCAATATCCCTGACGAACATTCATGCAAAAATCCTCAATAACATACTGGCAAACCAAATTCAGCAACATGTCAAAAAGTTTATCTGCCACGATCAAGTTAGCATCATCCCTGGGATGCAAGTTTGGTTCAACATACACAAATCAATAAATATAATTCATCACATAAACAGAACTAAGACAAAAACTGCATGATTATTTCAATAGATGCAGAAAAGGCCTCAGATAAAATTCAACATCCCTTCATGTTAAAAACTCTCAATAAACTAGGTATCGAAGGAACATACCTCAAAATAATAAGAGCCACATATGAAAAACTCACAGCCAATATCATACGGAATGGGCAAATCCTGGAAACATTCCCCTTGAAAACGGGCACAAGACAAGGATGCCCTCTCTTGTCACTCTTATTCAACATAGTATTGGAAGTTCTGGCCAGAGCAATCAGGCAACAGAAAGAAATAAAGGGTATTCAAATAGGGAGAGAGGAAGTCAAATTTTCTTTGCTTACAGATGACACAATCCTATATCTAGAAAACCCCATTGTCTCAGCCAAAATTTTCTTAAGCTGATAAGCAACTTCAGCTAAGTCTCAGGCTAGAAAATCCATGTGCAAAAATCACTAGCATTTCTATACACCACCAACAAGCAAGCAGAGAGCCAAATCATGAATGAACTCCCATTCACAATTGCTACAAAAAGAATAAAATACCTAGGAATACAGCTAACAAGGGAAGTGAAGGACCTCTTCAAGGAGAACTACAAACCACTCCCCAAGGAAATCAGAGAGGACACAAACAAATGGAAAAACATTCCACCTCGTTCTTTATATAAGGTTTCATTAGATGAACACTGTCCTTGTATTTTATGCTGTTTTTTTTAAGCGCTAAGGAGGTCCATTGAATATTTGCTAATTGGTTGTAATATATGACATTGGTTTCCTAAGGTCTTTATTAAAGTTTCCAAATTATTTATTAACTGATTTAGTGAGGAAATAAATGAGAAGCATTAATTTTTACTTTATTGAAAATATCTCTATCTTCAATTATCAATGCATCTTTTATCCCCAAGACTGAAGGCCTGTGGAAGGCATGGAGAGTGTGGTGTGCAGGGGTAAATGGCGAAGGGGATTAAACAAAAGTTGATCCATTGTAACAATTTTATATCGCTTTCTTCCCAGGGAAGATTTGTATTGGTGGCCCTGAAGCAGAAAGCTCTGTATCCCATTACCAGCAATGAGTCATTCAGTCTCCCACAGATCCAAATAAAGTTTTACAGAATACCCTATGGCATGCCTTTCAAAATATATGAACACCATAAAATATATCATTTATTTTACCATATGAACTGACTTTGTCCCTTATTCACCATTTGGGATAGCAATCTCACCATGTGCTTTTGGCTCTTAGGTTATCATCAGATATATTGGAGTTCTCTGAGCTTTTCCATTCTAAGTCCCCATGGTATTTTCAGGAGTTTTATAACTTGGTTGTAAAAATTCACTCTAAACTGAAACTTGGCAAACAATATATTAATCTGGGAAGTTAATTTCTTTTATAAAGTCCAGAATCTGTTTAGCCCCTCTTTTGAGTTCTCAGAGACCTTGGAAAAATAAAGTCAGCAATTAAAGTTTTTTTGTGTCTTAAAAAAATGCAATTACATTTCTCCAAAATCCTTTCAACCCTATTTTTACAGGTGAATAGCTTATATTTTGGATCGAGTTCTGATATATTTTGAAACAGATTTTTTTTTCTTTTGGCACAGTGAAATAGAGTAATTAAGAAAGGAACTAGGCTGAGCTTACCCTGTTACATCACTGGAATAACAACGTATCTTTAGAGAGTGGAGCCTGTCTGAATTTACAAAAAGGACTAAGACTTTAATATCATTGGACGTTCACTAATCTACAAATATATCACTGAGAAGTATTTAAAACACATGATATGCCCTCAATCTTAGAAGAATTACTAAGATGCTAAAACTTCTGTTTGCAGTTGATTTATTGGACTTTGGGAATGACTTTGCCGTCATGTAGTGCCAGCAAATGTAATTAGACTTACATATTCTTTTCGGGTACCAGAGAATTCTGTCTCCACCTCCTCCCGCTTACCAGGGCACAGCTCCAGGGATGAGTTATACAAATAGTTTGATTGACCAGATGCAATCTGCAGAAACAACCTTCTCACTTCAGAGACAGGCCCAGCAATAAAAAGTTCAACAACAAATGACAAAATGAAGTAACATTTAAAATGGAGCTTCATGGCTTTACAACACTTTCAGGTATATTTTCCAAAAGGAATGCAAAACAGAATTAAATCATGGTCTTTGGAGTTTCACAGAAGTGATGATCATTAGCTCTGTGGCCTTGGGGAAGCTACTTAATCTTCACAAGTTTCATTTTGCTTTTTCTTCAAAGTAGAGATAATAACAATACATACTTATTTAGGCCCTTGTAAGGCTTAAAATCAGAAGATATTTGTAATGCAATTCACAGAATAACTAGAAAGCTATAATCAATATTACTTTTGGTTATTATTAATGATGCTCAATTTTCTGGTGAGTTTTATGAAGTAGATTTCATTATTATTACCATTTTACATATGATAAAAATTTAGGTTCAAAATGGGTTTTAACTTGTGTCAGATCACACAGTTAATAACTGTGTTTAGCTCGGTCTCAAACCTAGGTTTCCTGACAGTAATCCTAGTACTTTTTCTTTTTTCCTGATACTTTTTATCTTTTGGTAACCAGAATGTCAATTTGAGGAAGATTATTTCTTCCTCAAAAAGTGGGATAGAGAACATAAACATTTTTATATTGAAAAAGTTAAAAATTTTAATGCATAAGGATCAACATGTTTACTAGATGGACTTTTGGGGTCCTTGAAGGTTTCTTTTTTAGATTAAAGTATATTAACTTTGTACTAAAATTATCTGTAATAGATTTGACGTATCTGTTATAGTCTGTTAATAGCAGCTGGGTTTTCCCAGTAGACTAGAAAGGCTTAGAATGAAACAACCATAACAGTTAAATAGCTTATTGATTTCTATATCCATGGACTTCACTTGGTAGGTCCTATTCCTGCATACAATGATCATTATGGCTGCCATGTATACACATACATATTTGAGTAGGGCAGTACTTGAGGAGGAAGGAGAGTCAGGGAAATCTTTTATATGAAGTGAATCTGTATTTATTTGAAACAAGGAGAACTTAGGCTGTGTTCATTATATTAGTGCAGATGTGGTGAAGGTAGTGTTGCACCAAATTTCTTTCCAATAGTGAGCACTCATTCCCCCAGCTGCCCTTACTCATGGGTGAGTTCTTCTTCCTGCAATGGCTGTTAGCTGAAAGGACCTCCTTTGCCCAGGGTGTTTTCCTCTTCCTGGAAGTAGCCTATATCCAATGACTGGTTGATATGCGTCTCACAGGCCTTGCCTTTTGCCCCAGTTTGGATAACTCAGAAGTGCCATTCCAACTTCAGAGCTCCTGTATGATTGGCTGAGGTCCCTGTTATAATGTTATAAGAGCTTCGCAGTTCAATTTCTTCCTCTGGGGTAGCCCAGCCAGTCTTACTTAGTTTACTTCCTTACAAGTGTTGTTCCACAGAGTGCTCCCAATAAACCTCCAGCATGAAGGTCTCCATCTAGGAGGTTTTTTTTCCTGGTAATCCCAACCTAAAGTTGTAGATGGCTATCACAGAGCTAAGGGGGCTTATCAGATGCTACGAGGAGGAGAAGCAACTTTACTGTTATAGGAGAAGCAAGAGACAGAGTCAGATAAAAAGAAATGAGAAGGGGAATTGGAGTAAGCGCTGAGTGTCACAAAGAGAGGCAGAAAAAAAAACAGCCTGGATAAACAGGGGGAAGCTGAGCCTGTGTAAACAAAATACCTTAATACTTTGCTATATGATGATCATAGCTGGGTGAGATATTATCAGTTAGGTCTTTATATGATAACCAATATATTTCTGGTGTGGCAGCTTGGTGAACATAGAATCAGAGATCAGACAGCTATAGGCCCTAGAGATGGCTTCAAAAGAAGCTCTAGCAAGGATGCCCAGATAGCCAATATGATGCTTACATGAGGCATGATAATCAATAAAATTCTTTGTAGCTGCAAGGGTCAAACAATGCCCACACTGTATTGATGATCAAATATACAAGAAACAAGTATAAAGACTAGTCTTCTTCCCACATAGGGCAGAGTTAGCAGAAGTTAGGAAGGGACCAGAAAGAGCAAAACAATGTGCCCAGTCTTAGAATAAATAAGGTAATGAGGGACCAACAGAGGAGCTGACGTACCATAAACAGATCAGGGATCCAATGCAAGGACTGGAGTATAAGCGGGTCTACTGTTTGGTGAATTCAGCAAGGGTAATGAGTTCCTAGGTAAGAGAGAACTGGTCTAGAGTGGTTTTAATTACAACTTATATGCTGATAACTCCTAAAGGTCCAGGCCCAATCAGTTTTTAAAAAAATCTCTGCACTAATTTCTCTACTAGACATCTCCATGTGACTACTCTACCAAAAATTCATATTAAACATGTGCAAAACTCATTTTCTTCTTCAAACTTCACCCTGTAGTTCCTGCTCTTGGTTGATTGCATTACTATTCCCTAGTTATTCTATTTGTCCCTGTCAATATTATACAGAAAGGATAATATTGTGAAAAGGGCCTGGATGAGTGACTTCTGAATTCTAGTGTAGAAGGAGTTAGAAGTTGTAAAAGATGTGGGTGTGCCTAGTTTGGCTGCAGTTCACGCCCAAGCTTTCCAGTTTTGGTTTCTGGTCCCACAGCCATGACCCACTATCACCACAGTCTCCACATCAGTATAGACTGCATGTCTGCCCCTCCTGCGAGCTGGATTTATCCTTAAACCCTTGGGAATGGTATAGGTGAAGGACTTGATCTAACTAGTTATTCTGTATTTTCAACCCTCTGTTTTAACAAATTCCACTAATTTGTTTTACTTTGGCATATTTGATCACAAAAACTAACAGGAAAGTGCTGGAGGAAAAATGTGTTGGACTTCACTGAATCTCAAACTACTCAAAATCATTTGATGATCTCTTTGAACAGCACTATATTTAACTCAGTGGAATCAAAGATGATACAAATAGTGGATCACCTGGTAATTACTTTTATAGCTTTCATACTGGATGAGAATCACCATTTGTCAGTGTTCCCTAATTGATTAAGGTGCAGGGAAGTACTGATGGCAAGGAGGCTCCTTAGCCTGTCACTTTGCCAGAAAAAGTGTGAGCACAAGAAGAACTAGAGTTCCCAGTGGGCTAAATTCGAGAGGTGCCTCAAGGTTATCTTTTATGTATTCATCTATTTACTAAATGCTTATCAGATTCTGTGTTGTTGGTGAAACTAGTCTTCCTATTTGGCATCTTTTCTCCTATATCTTTTTTCTCTCAAGTACTCATTGCTCTCATGTTTCTTTTGCCCTTACTACAATCAAAACCTCCTCTCAGGCTTTTTCACCTATAATAACTTTATAAGCACCTACGATATTACCTTTTTCTGGCAACCTTGCAGTTAAACATAGATGCAAATCTTGAGTGAAAAGAATGACATATTTATCAACCATTGGGTCAGGGAGAATTTAGGACATCTGGGTCTTCCCAGTCTCCTTGAAATCACATTACCTAATTGATCTGTGCAGTAGGCTGGCCTTGGATCCTTGTTTGCAAGGAAATGGGAAAACCAGAAGTGAATTACTGTAGAATGAAAGATGATCATGGAGACTAGCAAAGAGATCTCACTGAGCAGATGGCTGTATAAAGTAGAGTAGCATGGCCTTCAGAGTTTGACAGAGCAGACTTTGAGATTCAGTTTTGAAATCAGTTGTGAATGTCAGCTATGACATTCAGCATGGTGTAAGCTTTAATTATTTATTTGCACAATGAAAATAATAGTACATACCTTTTAGAGTTGTGAAGACTGTGACTTACTCTATGCAAAGTACTGATAGGGCAGTGCTGGCATATATTATCATTGTTCAATAAGTGTTTAGGATGATAGTGAAAAAGACAAGAAGGAGGAAATGAAAGAGGAGGAGGAGGAGGAAGACTTGCATTGGACTGGACTTGAGGAGTTTATATTTATATTTATGTATGCTGAAGCAAGATTGGTTGCCACTGTGCACCTCCTTGTTTTGGCAGCTTAACACTGCTGAGTATGATTGCTCATCTCCATCCCAATCTTCTGGTGTGGTTGCAGTGACCATGTCCTGGTTTCGAGGTTCTGCTTTTTTCCCCTTACTCTGTCTACCCTGAAGCAAGGAACCTTTGTAGTTTAGGCATTCTTTTCATATCCTATTATTTTATTTCTGCAATTTTTGTGAAGTCTCCACTAGAAAGACCTGAACTAAAGACTGGTTCCATAACTTCTTCTTGAATGTAATGTTTATGCCATTCCTGCATTCAACAAGTATTTATTGAAAATCACTAAGTGCTGAAGATTCAGTGTTTAGCATTAACATGGAAGCTTTGTCTTAATGGAGCTTAAAATCAAAAGAAGGTTCACATGAAGAGCTACTAAATGTAATTAGTCATTAGGAAAAGCAAATTACATGAGAAAGGTATACTATTACTTATCTAAAGTTCTGAGGCAACTGGAGCTCTCATAAATTGCTGGAGAGAATGCAGATAGTATAGCCACTTTGGAAAATAGCTTAGCAGTTTCTTCTAAAGTTAAACATACAACTGACATGCGATACATCAAGACCAATGTCAGGTATTTACCCAAGAAAAATGAACATTTAAATTTACACAAAACATATGAAAACAATTATAGTGGTTTTATTCAAAATCACCAAAACTGGAAACTATTCACATGTCTTTCAATTGGTGAATGGATAAACAAGCTATGGTTCCTCCATAGATTGGATGTTGCTGAGTGATATAAAGGAACACATTACTGATAGATGCAATGCCATGGATGGAGCTCTAGTGCATTGTGTTGTATGAGAAAAAGCCAGAATTCAAAAGCTAAATACTGTGTTAGTCCTTTTATGTGGCATACTGGATCAGAAAACAGAGCAACAATTTCCTGGGACCTGGGAGTCAGAGAAGAGGTTGGCTACAAAGGGGCAATATGAAGTAATTTTTGGGTATTGGAAGTCTAAGAATGGAAAAGAGTAAATCTTACTCTTCATCAATTTAAAAAATTGATTTAAAAAGAAAAAAAGCATATATAGAGAGAGAAAGAGGGGAAAGAAGATCAACAGTATGTTACTGGATAATATGTTAACCAAATATTTTCAAGAAAAGATCTGAACTGAAAGATTCAATCCCTCATTTCTTGGAGATAAAATTTCAATGTGGCCCTGCTAATTTCAAGAAATATTATAAGGTAAACATAAATTTTTGATTATTCTAACAGATCAAGTCACTATTTCGTAATGACAAGTCTAAATAAATATTTCATTAAAACAGAAAAAGATAGGTTGTGTAATGTTCACCAAACAAGACTTATAAATGTATCATTTTAGGTGGAGTATCAAAGTTGCAAGAAACTAAAGCCTGTGTGAAGTGTGTGAACTTTCTACTCTTATTGATATATGTAGCAAATATGATTTACTAATAAAAACAAACTAAATTGGGTGACCAGTGGCCTGCGCTTGATTTGCTTTGGGAACAGCAATCTAAATCCAGCCCCGGTCAACAATGAATTCATCTATAATTAAAGTACCTTAACTTGACTGGTCAAAGATGATAATCTTTTTATTTTGGGGCCTGCAATGCTGGAAATAAATGAAAATTAGTAGTTACTCTAGAAAGGTATAATAATAAAAGTAAAGAAATAATTAAGAAATGAGTTAGACCTTCGATGTTGACATTTAAAATAATTAATTGAGTTTATAACTCTTATATTTGTATATGCTTTGTTATTTCAAATGTTTGCAATATTGAAAAGAATCAACCATGATAGCAGTTAAAATCAAGATAAATTATTTACTAAATTTGTAATAGTTGTTTAAATGCTTGAGAAAGATGTGATTCAAAATTGTGTTCACTAGATGAATGAGTTTATTAAACATTAAACAAATAGCCCAAGAAATCTATTGAAGGTGACAAATATGGGACAAATTAAGAAAGATCAGTGGATGGGTTGAAGCAATGACATAGGGGAGGGAAAGCTTGGACACTCAGGGCTAGGAAAGAAAAACTTATTTTCATGAGCAGAGGAGAAGAGCCCAGACTTAGGAGAAAGGATCACAGTTATTTGAAGATCAAAGTTCTCTGATATATCTGATGAAGACTGACCCTGTGATTTTGCCTGAGGCCCTGATAGTAGCAACTACTTTTGGATGATGTAACATAATCTCTGCCTTCTTTTCTCTTTTGTTACATTGTTTTTGTTTGTTACTTTTGTTTATTTTTACAATAGATTATGATGTGTCCTGGAAGTGTGAAACTGTAGTGTTGGGTAAGCACTATCTAAAGAATGCCCATGCAAGTCAGTGGAGGTATATTCATGAATTGTCATTTGATTGCTTCATCTCAGGCTGTCCAATGAGGATTTTTTTATCTTATAGCAGACAAATGGACCCATTCTCCCATTGTGTAGGGGGAGCTCTTGGGTTATTCTAAGTTAGGATGGAAAGCACTGGTTGTTAGACTCTTAGAAGATATTCTTGTCTTTATGGCATTCTCTATACCATGGGAGTCAGGCAATGTCTCAGGCTAAATCTTAATCCAAGAGAAGATTTCACAGAAAATAAGGAGATAAAAAATGAAAACAATACTCCAAATCTCCTTACATCAGTTTTACTTTTTTCTCCAAACAAAGTAAGCACCTATAGTAACATATCAGTAGGGGAGAAGGGAAGGGAACTAAAGAAAGAGAGGTGGCTGAGAAGTAGAGGAAAACTCATCAGGAGGATTTTTTTTTTCATTCTCTACGGTTTTAGGCTGTGAGCTTCATTGTACCTGGGAAATAGCAGGAAATTGTCTGGCTAAACCAAGAGCTCTGAAAGCAGAACCAAAAGCCATGGAGAATGATTCCTGGGCAGATAATACTGAGTCCTAATGAAGGAACTTCTAATATGTGCTTGTCTGATTTCAGAACGTCTACGGATTAGTGACTTCTGTGTGTCTCTCATTTTCCCCCTTTTTGAATGGGAATGCCTACCATAGTTATCTTGTTCTTGTCTTCCTGTTATGGAATAGGTGTTTGGGGGGCAGAATCCCCCCATTTTTTAAGTTTAAAATCTATAGATAAGGGGAAAGATACTTGGGGGAAATGAATCTGTCAAGCGTCATTATTTCCTATGTCTGATTTAGATGAGAAAATTCCAGACTTTGGCCTGATATTATAATGGGATAAGATTTTGGGGGGTTTAGAGTTGGTGAGTATATTTTGCACAAGGGAAAAATGTTAATCCTTGAGGACCAGAGAAAGGGTATACTAGGGTAGCTGGCCTCCAGAAAAGTCTCCAATAATTTCTGCACCCTTGTACACATGCCCTTGTGTGGTCCCCTCCCACATTGTACCGGAGTTGGTCTGTATGACCAACAGAATATGATAGAAGTAATGGCATGTCACTTCCAAGATTAGGTTATAAAAGATGATGCCTTTTGTCTTGGTCTCTGTCTCTTGGATCACTCTGAGAGATATCATCTGCCATTTATTGGGACAGTCAGGTGGCCTATGGAGACGACCACATGGTGAGGAACTGAAGCAGCTGGCCAACAGCCCGCAAGGAACTGATACCTGCCAATAACCCAGTGCATAAGCTCAGAAGTGGTCCTCCTTCAGTCTGGTCTTCAGAAGACTACATCCCTAACCTGCGCCTTGATTGCGTTCTCAGAAGAAGCCCTGATCCAGAACAGAACCACCTTGGATTCTCTACCTACAGAAATGGTGCAACGAAACTTCAGAAAGTGTTGCCAAAACATTACTGCAAAGAAACACTTAAAAACTTTGTTGTCCTGTAATGTCATGCCAGTGCACATAACTTTCTCAGAAGAACCCGCTAGCCCCCACAGCATTTTACTCGTATCATAGTTAAAATGAAAATAATTGGGACCACAGCTCACACTTCCTTTCAGAGGGGATTCTGATATCGCCATGCATCCTGATTCTCTTAGTTCCTGCTAGGTGTCTGTTCTCCCTGGCCCCTCATTGTCAGCAGAATCACACTCCTTTCCCATTCTGCCCCAGCCACCTTGCTTGTCCCTCTTTCCTGAACCCTTTCTACTCTGCCCTCTGGGACCCCTGCTCTTTGCTCAACTCTTCTCTATCCTCTACCTATTCTTGAAACCATCCTTTCTTTGTTCTTTGTTCTGACGCCTGGATTTCTCTGGAGGCCACTACTCTGTAGCCTCCTCAGGGCTAGTCTAATTTTATTCCTTATTACTCACATATCTCTGGGATATGTGAGTTGTGTACTCTCCACTGTCATTGCTCTCTCTCTCTCTCACATACACAAACATACATACACACACACACACACAAGTACACTTTACTCCATTGAGATACGTGGCATTTAGTCATGCTATCATCTTCCTCAGCCCAGTGCTTTCATTTATTGACCCTGTGTTCATTTCATTTATCAAAGACCTTATTCCTTGACTCCAAAGAATTTTCTCTTTCCCAGATCCTGTGATTATTCTGGATGACTTGAATATCCATCTAGAGAAACTGCCTCATACCCTCTATTCTCTGATCTGATCACATGTGATCTCACCTCAGCTACCCAGGACCACACCTGAAAAAATATACCACTTTTGAAATGTTGACTTTAAAAAATCTCTACTCTCTGATAAAACCTTTCATTCTCCATATATATCCCTTATACAACTTCCCTCAATTCCAGGATTCTTCAACAGCATTGAGACTTGTAATCTATTGTCCCCTACCATTTTCTTTCTCCTTTTAGTCTGCCCAGTTTCCATAGAGCATTGCTATGGTTGCTCATTGAAAATATCCTACATACACTTGTCATCCTCTTTCTCTGTCATTCTCCTGGCAAAATCCAACATGAGATGAACTCTTCTATCAACTGCCTCAATGACAACATATGAGAAGGTTAATTTGGCCAGAAAATTCTCACAACTGAACTGAATACTTTAGTTGACATTTATAACTTTTTTTTCAACAAATAACAATGATTCATTTGGCACCTCCTTTATTTATGTGTCAGGAAATATTTTAGACACTGGAGAATCAAAAGAAGCACCAAGCATACAATCCCTCTCACTTATGGAGTTTGCATTTTAGAGTATCACTATTCTCTTTTCTTTACATCCAATTTACTCGTTGACTCACTGAAGTAGGGTTTATTGTTTCATCATAATTGCTCTAGTCAGTGATTGACATGTTACTAAATCCATTGGACAATTCTTTGTCTTCGTGTTTGTCATCATGGGGATAGCATTTTTTCAACTTCCTTTTTTGTTTCCTCTCTTTTGGCTTCTGTCACCATTTTTCTGCCCTTCTGATCACCCCAAAGCCTGCTTCTTTCCAGCCTCCTTTGTAATTGCCCCTCATCTCTTGTTGTTCTCTCTATCTATGCACTCTCTCAGTGATGACTTCATTCTTTTCCCTGCATGTTAAGGCCATCATTATACTGACGACTTCTAAATGTATGTTTTTAGCTGAGAGTTCTTTCCTGATCTCCAGACCTCCATACTCTACTTGACATTTTCAGCTGGGTAGTTCACAGACATCTCAAACTTGACATGTCTAAAACAGAACCCTTTTCTCTCCTAAAATCTGTGCTGTCTCTCTCTCTCCCACTCATCTCTACCTTAGAAAATTATACTACAGTTTACTTATTCAAGCCAGAAATCTAAAAATCTGTAAGTAATTTGTAATTCCATAATTATGCTTTTGTCTGATTCCAAGTCTCTTACTCCCCTCCTTTCTCTTTACAATCCAGCCACCCTAGGTTTTTCCAGTTCCTCAAACTCAAACAGTCTTTACCAGGGACTTGACATATATATACTTTTTCCTAAACTTAGAATGTTCTTTGTCCTACTCACAAAATGGCTATTGAATGGCCATGAAAAAGATAAATTTTAGATTTAAAATTCTCCACAGGATCTATATAATTCCCTTTTGCCTCAAGTAGTATATGTATTTGCATTTTTTGATTCTGATGCCCTATGTAGGTAGTTTTGATGTGACTGCTGTCTCCTTGTAAAACCTGGCCATGGTTACATATGGATTGAGGACACTTGTTTGGGACTATATTAGACAAACATTGAGTTAGATCTTCTCTATTAAATGGAGACAAGGTAAGCTTTTAGCAGTGTTTATAGAATCTCCCCACTTAGTGCAGGCATAAACTGGAGATCAAAAATGATGGGATTCAGTTTTTAATGCTATGGAATTCAAATTAAACACAGCTGATAAATAAAAGGGGGGAATCTCCAGACCAGTTAAAAAAATATATATTTTATATATATATATATTTTTTTAGATGAAGTTTCACTCTTGTTCCCTAGGCTGGAGTGCAGTGGTGTGATCTCAGCTCACTGCAACCTCCGTCTCCCAGGTTCAAGCGATTCTCCTGCCTCAGCCTCCTGAATAGCTGTGACTACAGGCATGCGCCACCATGCCCGGCTAATTTAGAATTCTTAGTGGAGAAGGGATTTCTCCATGTTCATCAGGCTGGTCTAGAACTGCTGTCCTCAGGTGATCCACCCACCTCGGCGTTCCAAAGTGTTGGGATTACAGGCATGAGCCACCGTGCCTGGCCCAGTTAAAATCCTTAAAATGACCTTTCTGAGAGTCCTGTGTCCCATGTTGTATTCTTTCTTCAGGGAACACCATTGGTTCTTGACAATGCTGATCTGTAATAATTCTCAACGAAACAATAAATTTCTTCAAGTGTGTCACTAAAAGCTGCCTGAAAGGCTTTATACTCATTCAGCCCATCATTCTTCATAAACTTCCGCATTGCAATTCCATTTGTTTCTTTGTTATTTTGTACAGTTTCCCTTTAGTGGATGTCTGCTGACTCCTTCACATCTGGATCCAATTAGAGATCACTCTTTATGTGATTCTAATTATCTGTCTCTACATGTGCTCAGCAGAGACACAATTATTAATAAGAATTTGAATGTGGCTTTCCATTTTCAAATTGCTTTTTCCTTTCACTAGGCATCCTCAATAACTTGAATTCCAGCCCTAATCCTGACTCTGGCTTTTAGAGAGACATTGAGAAAATTGGGGCACCAGAAAGTTAAGTGAATTTGTTCTTATAAGTGGGGCAAATCAGGGGCGGTTAAACATGGCTGACTTCTGTGTGGTATAATTTCCAGGATACGAGGCAAGACCTTTGTTGAAAGTGTTCTTTGCCATGATAGTTAATGAGTTCTTGCTGCCCTGCAGCTACCTCACCACCATTATCAAGGGGGATAGTAGATTTAAGTTTATACATTGCTGTTGCTGTGGGATTTTGCTAAGTTTTGACTGCCATGTCTCTATTCCCCCTCCTTTTGTTAACAAAATGCTGATTTTCTTTTGGAGAATCATTTCTTTTTCCATTCTCAATCTTTCTGCCTTAGAGGGAGCTCCATACCCACACTGAGAGGCCAGCATGTGTGATCGAAGTCTGGACACTTAACACTTCATGTCAACTTTGCCGCAGGGCTTGGTTTAGGAATGAGAACATATCCTGAACTGTTATAGTAAAACAAACAAACATACAAACAAACAAACAAACAAACAAACAAACAAAAACACAAAAACTCTTCAGACTGGGAGAATTGTTTCCAGGAATCGGTGACTCATTTTTTCACTAGTATTGAATATGGAGAGACATATGCTAAGGTATCAGAGCCCCTTGTTTTTCTCATGAAAAGATGAGTGATGTCAGAGAATGCAGCCACGTGAAAGCAAAACTGTGAGAAGGAAAGACAGAAGTCAGGCCCTAGTGCCATCACAGGAACTTCTAGATTCCACTGGCATTTTTATTTTTAAGTTATGTGAGTCAAAACTTTCCCTTTGTATTTAAAAAAGTGGAGTTTGGGTTACTGTTGGTTGCAACTAAAGGACTGTTGACACATTGACTGTTTACATTCTAATTTTCATTGTTTTATTTTCTAAAACTAAGATTCGATACTGGGGAATTGAAGTGGAAGCATAAAAGCAATGGTTGTCTGAGAAAACATGGAAATAAGTCCAGTGAGGAAAAAAGGGGAAAGAATGAAAATTCTAGAGGTTTAGGTTTATAATTCAAAGGCCAAGACTTTTGATTTTGTGTTGGGGCCCATTAAATTTAGTCTCTCTACTCATAACTTTTGACAAGTGCAACTATTTGGAAATGCAGCAGAAGGTACAATAGAATAAACAATTAAGACCGTTGTATAGTTTATGTTATGAGCTGAATTATGCACCCCTCCCCCACCACCATTGAAGCCCTAATCCTCAGTACCTCAGAATGTGACTATGTTTGGTGATAGGGCTTTTAAATAGGTAATAAAGTTAAAATGAAGCCATTGGGGTGGGCTGTAATCCAATGATTGGTGTCCTTATAAAAAGAAGATATTAATATCTCACCTGAATTCTTCTAACACAAGCCACTAGATGCCAAAAGAGAAGTCTCCCTAAAATAGGCTTTTATCACATCACTTGTCTGTTGAAAATCATCAATGGCTTTCCCTGCCCATTTTTTTTTGCCTTCAGGAAAAAGTCTGTCTCTCCCTCTATAGATGAGAGGGACACTATAGATGTATGTTCAGAAAGGAAAGGCCATGTGAGGACTCAGCAAGGAGATGGCCATATGCAAGCTAAGAGAGAGACCTCAGAAGATACCAAACCTTTGGACACCTTGGCGTTGGACTTCTAGCCTTCAGAAGGGTAAGAAAAAAAAAATTCTGTTGTTTAAACCACCAGTCCATGGTATTTTGTTACGGCAGCCCTAGCAAACTAATACAGAATATATTTCACATTTATTGTTCACCACAGAAGTGGGCTTTAATTTCAAGAGTAAATGCAACTTTTTGAAACTGTCAATTACTTTAAAAAGTATATCTATTATGTGAAAGAATACAGAGTGGTTGTGGAAAAGTGGACACAACCCTATCCAAGACAAAATTCTGGACTGCAGGAAGTATGCAGTCCATTTAGGTACTTAAGCCATCTGCACATGAAACAAAAAATGGAAACAGATCAAGAAATACAAAATGAATGTAACAAACATGGGTATTCTGGGTAAGCACGGATGGTCACTTCAAACTGGAATTGTTGGAAACCTTTTGTTAGAGAGATGCCATCTCAGTTGGGCCTTAAAATCGGAAAATATATCAGTTAAGAGTGAAGAGAAGGCCAGGTGCAGTGGCTCACGCCTGTAATCCCAGCACTTTGGAAGGCCAAGGTGGGTGGATCACTGAGGTCAGGAGTTTCAGACCAGCCTGACCAACATGGTGAAACCTGGATTCTACTAAAAATAAAAGAATTAGCTGGGTGTAGTGGCACATGCCTGTAATCTCAGCTACTTGGGAGGCTGAGGCAGGAGAATTGCTTGAGCCTCGAGGAGGAAGTTGCAGTGAGCCGAGATTGTGCCACTATACTCCAGCCTGAGTGACAGAGTGAGACTCTGTCTCAAAAGAAAAATAAATAAATAAATAAATAAATAAATAAATAAATAAATAAATAAATGAAGAGAAGACTTCTGGAGAAGGAAAATATCCCTAAAAGAGGAAAGTACAAAAGGTGTTTGGGGAATAAGGCTAAATAAACAGATTAGGCTAGAATAGAGGATTCCTGTGGGGAACAGTGGAAAAATAAGCCTGGAAATATAGTGTTGAAGCAGATTTTGGAGAGTTTAACTGTCAGATGCATTAATTTGGACTTTTTCTTAAAGGCAAAAAAAAAGGGATGGGAAGCCGCTGATGATTTTCCGCAGGCAAGTGATGTGATAAAAGACTATTTTAGGGAGACTTCTCTTTTGGCATCCAGTGACTTGTGTTAGAAGACTTCAGGTGAGATACTAGAGGTGGGTGATAGACAGAGTTGGTGGTAGTCTACTGAGGAAGAGACTGGGGTCTGAACCAACTTTGTGCCTGTAAAAGTACCCTTAACTCTTGCCTAGAAATTTGTGCGGAAGTGTAACTTTTAGTTTGATTTGCCTCAGGCAATGTGAAGAGCACATTAACCCTTTCTAAACATAATCTAGATTCTCTTTTAAATGCTAAGTGGGTCCTTGTTCAGCTAACTTATACATGGGACTTGGCAAATCCTAATAATAATATACTTTCTTGAAATAAGGTCTTTATATTCTTCTGTTACAAATTCCCCCTGGTACTTTTGCATAAAATGCATGAAATCTCCTCATTATTGCCTAAATGCCCTTGCCAATATAAAACTATTTATTTCATTGTGGGAATTTTCCTTCAAACACCTGTTCCTTTTTAAAAGAATCTGCGAATTCTCTTTAGTTCAAGGTTATCTTTCTTCCTCTCTCTCACTTTCTCTCTCTAGGTCTGGTAACAAGTATTCAGTCCACTGAATCAGTTTTCTCATAGATTCCACTGAGGAATGTGCTGATCTGCTTTCTCTTTCCAGATGTGGTTTAATTGTTTAACATAAAGACATATGCTGAGATTTAGGAAGAACTCCCTCCAGAACTCAGTATTATCATTATGTGCCAATTTAAAACCATCAATGATCAACTAGAGATCTTTTCTGCCCTTCAATTAAAACATACTAGATGGGCAGGATATGGTAAACCAGATGCAATAATTAAGAGAATAGTTTAACTGTTCATATTGCACACTGCTGTTTGCTACAGCATGACCATTAAACAAAAAGTAAAGCCAAGAAGGATTGTATGGCCCCATAAAAATTCCATTTGGCTTAGAAATACAGTACCATTTGACATTAATGTTAAACACTCCAAAAGATAATTACACAGCCATGAGTCAAATAATTAAATACAGAAAATGGATCAATGAAAAAAAGTCCCCCTCCTTGACTTTGACCCTTTCCAAATAAATTAAAGAAAAAAATATTCACCACCTGCATAAAAGAATTCTCTTTGGAAGTCTGATCCCTTGGGAACTGCAGGTGGCAGCAGGGAAAACATATTAGCATTTCGTTCCACATACACAGGAAACCATTTCCCCTGGCAACCCCAAGATTTTGTAACAACACCAATTACTAGGAAGAGTAATTGTTTGGCAAATACATTAAGTGATATAAAAGGGATAAATAGCATTTATTAAGTTATATGGTGAGATCAGTTATTACTTTCTATTTAGGTGATAATGGTAAGGCATTCCATAAAAATCTAATGGAAGATTTTCTGATTATACAGCATATAGGAGTATAAATTCTCCAGCTAATTATTTCTGCTGACGATACTCGTATTGCCAAATATTCCGTTTTTGAGCATTTATCTTGAAAATATTCATTACTTCACTTTGAAAATTTCCTTCCCTCTCTCTTTTTCTCTTCACTTCTGGTTTCCACTGCAGAAAATATGTATCTTTCTACTGTCTAGTTTGTTAATGACTACTCAGTTTGGGAGTGGATGTGTAGAAGTTGAAACACATTTGTGATATTTCTCTTATGGGGGACAGAATTATCTAACTTCTCTTTGATAGCAGGTAGTTAAGCCTATTAAAATCTCTTTTCTTTGGGATTTTTAAAGGTCCCTGAAATGAGAGTAGCTCAGAATTCCCTTGTCTCCAATTAAGTTGTTGGGGGAGAAGCTAACCAGGGTTCTCCTAAGAGCCGGATGTTCAGGGCAAGAACTAGCAGTTAACTTAATGAACCTATCAAAGGAATTTATAAAAAGGTGGCAGGCATGGGGGAACTAGAAAAGCAACTGAAAAGGGAATTAATCAGTTATGTGAAAATCAAGAAAGTGAGTTAACTAAAATCTACTGAACTTCTAAGAAGTGATAATTTCATTTGAATTAAATCTTGACCTTAGTTTTTGAGGATTTTATAATAAAGAATTATGTGCTCAGCTGCTGTTGGCTTTAGACCAGCAAGCCAAATCCCAAACCTTAGGGGTTAGAAAAAGTCCTTTTCACCTCAATTATGTGTGATTTATACCTTGATATTTGTATTGTCTGTGGACTTTCATTGTTGTCTTTTAGGGAAAGAACATTTTAATCTAGATCAGCAACTCAACCATATTAATGAGCCACTTGGAGGAAAGCCCAGAATAGTGCAAGATGAAGAGACATTCCTATCAGAAACTTTCCAAGCTAGGGTAATAGGCAGTATAATATACTGATGAGCTGTATATAATGTACAGTCACATATTTATAATACAAATCCATAGGAGCCAACTGGATTATATTCACAGGGTATGGCTTTTTTATAATGCATTGTGATAGTTTCTGGCAGAGATTATAAATTTATAGTATAACCTCATAGCTGGGGTCAGTTGATATTAAGTGTTATCATGAAAAAGACCACCTTGTTGCAGAATAAAATAGAAAATTATTGTGGTTTCCTTCCATTTTTTGGCTCAGTTTATTACCCATTTTAGTGAGCATATAGTTGCCCAGTCATCCTTCTATAATAATTCTGCCAGCCCATATGGTCACAATGGGACTACTACCCCGAGCCCAGTGTCTCCAGGGTTGGGCATGTGATCCAATTCAGGTCAATCAGAATCCTCCCCAGGATTT
The DNA here is from genome assembly GCF_029281585.2 of Gorilla gorilla gorilla. Lineage (NCBI taxonomy): Eukaryota > Metazoa > Chordata > Mammalia > Primates > Hominidae > Gorilla > Gorilla gorilla. The sequence goes on from NC_073224.2 coordinate 156,486,545, forward strand.
CTCTGAGCTCTTACTCAAACATCTGCACTATTTATCCATGTATTTGAGCTGTAAGGATGCTGGTGGCCACTACTGTGGCCATCTTATGGCTACATGAAGAGAGCCAATTGGAAAAAGGAGCCAAGCAGAGTGAAACAAGCACACAAGAAAGGAATAAGAAACAGGACCCTGAAGACGGCATGCTCTTGGAATCATGCTTGAATTCAGCTCCTCATTTCAATTTTTGAGTTATTTGAGTCAATATTTTTTGTTTATTGGTAAGGTTTTTGTCATATGCATCCTAAAGGATCCTGTACAATCTCAAAACAAGGGACATTAATAATAATGTTTGAGACAACATTGTCTGTTTCTAGCTTCCAAGTATAAAAATGACTTCGGAGGGTTTCCAAGTTTCCCAGTGAGTACTAAGTGCTAGTGGGTGGACAGATTCAGATTGTAAACCATTCCAGAATATGTACCTTCTGTGACTTCCTGGGAACTTCCCAGAGATTTTGGTTAAGTAGATCTGGGCTGGGCTGGCTCAGGAACCTACAGTTCTAATGACCTCCTGAGATCTAGGCAATGGTACTGATAACTGATAGACTAAGAGAGAATAATTGCTTAATATTATTGTATTTACTATAAATTAGAGATAGTGTGAACAATTCAAATACTTTTCAAAATATAGACATGGTGATGGTGATTAAAGCCATGGTAGAGATTTTTCTGAATTACCTACTCATCATTTCATTAGAAGGATAGTATACAGAATTTGAAAGGAGTTTGGGATTCTTTAGTTCTAGCTTCTAAGAGGTACATTAATTTATTGTATATCCCTATCAAGACATTATCTAGCTTGTGCTTGAACTCCTCTATCAATGTTTATGGCCTCCAAAGATATTTCATTCCATTTTTGGAAGGTTTTATTAGTTAGAAAGTTTTCCCTTGTACTGAATAGATTTTTTTTTGCTTACCTTTAACATATTATCTAACCTGAAGATCTACAGAATAAATCAGCTCTCTCCTTCATATAACAGATGTTTAAGTATTTGAAGACATCTAGCAGGACTTGATAGCCTTCTTACCTTTAGGGCACCATTTGTTAGATCTTTCAACTATACCACTTAGGCCATAGTTTCCTAAAATGTTTCCATCCTTGTGGTTGTTTTTCTGCATGTGCTTCAGTTTATTAGTGCTTCTTGCAATGTATGCTTAGCAAGAAATACTATTCTTGAGGCACAATTCAGAAACACGAAAAGAGATAGCAATATGTTCCTTGGCTCTGGACATTAGAATTCAATTTATACAATTTAAGATAACTTATTAACTTGTTTTGGCATCTCATGACAGAGTTAATTTGTTTTGGGTTTGTACTTAACTACAACTAATTGCTGAAGCACTGTTGGATTCTTCACTCTGGTTGTGTTTTTAAGAAGTTTTGATACAATTAGCCTTACTAGGCTTGTCAGTGACTCCCTAATTATCACATTATAATATATCACTAGAAACCATCTGAAGTCTTGCAAGGCATTGGTCATGGAAAGCATGAACATAAAATTTATCATCCAAACTTGGACTCTTTTGGGAGTAGAAGAGGGTGCTATTAATAATTACTCCAGTGTAAATAGAAACTGACCCAGCCAAGGTCCCAGACTGTGGAAGGATTAGAAGTGGTGTTTATGCATACCTCAATCTAAACTAGAATGGAGTTAAATTTATCAGTTTGAAAACTTCTGTTAACTATGAAGTTAGAAATCACAACTGTTTGACTTTATTTACTTAATTGTCGTTCGTTAATTTAATAGAACTATTTTAGCTTTTTTCCTCTCAATTCTGTCCTTTTCCTATGGGTGGACTTAAAGTATGCTTTATTTGACCCAGATTCCAGGTTGGCTACCACTTATTCTTCAGAGAGAAATACACTCCAAGCTAGCACCTCTGGTTTCTAGCAAGCTTTGCCAGACATCCCTTTTTCCCTGGCAGTTACCTCATGGGGTGTTTTTCCTCTCCTGTGAAATAGTCTGGCCAGTTGAAGTTACTGGGCAAGCATTTAATTAGCAACCATCAGCTGAATGCTGTGCAAGTAGGCTCCACCCATGGTCTCTAAGCTAAAGATCTGAAGAATTCCAAATCTTTCTACAATTCCCTTTGGGTGCAACAAGGAAGAGCCTTCAGGCTAACAGCCAACTTGTCCTCATCTCAACTCAATGCTCATCAGCCATTTGGGAACAGGCAGTTTTAAAACAAAACAAACAAAAAGCGCAATTCGACCTTTCTTCCAAATAAACTTTGTAAAGTATCAGATAAAAAAGAAATGTGTGTGTGCATGTGTGGGCTTTTTTTTTTTTGTCTTGTAACTTTCTTCTCTGGATGCTGCATATGAGCTATTTCCTGCCTTGTGGTCAGAGCCAGACTCCAGACTTGCACGAAATCTCAGAGTTTAAAAAGAGACTTGCTTTTGGGTGGAGTTGAGAGTTCGGGGAAGGGAAGTGAGGAGTAAGAATAGCTTTGAAGTCAGATACCTGTCTTCCTGATTCTGCTTGGTATTTTGCAGCATCTTACTAATAGTAATTATCTTCTGAAAACGTGTTTATAAGAGGTAAGCTAGATTTGCAGATAACTTTCGAATTAAAATTCATAAAAATGTTGCACAAAAATGTAATTTGTTCCACACCGTGGAAAGTAATATCCTGATTCTCTTTCTCTTCCTTGGCACTCTGAAGACATCAAGGAAACCACATGACCTCCATAATCTCCTCAAATCCTGTTTCTGAGGCCATGGAGACACATATCGCAAAAGATTTAAACATTGAACACTAATGCTTTTATGTTAGAAAACGTGGACTTCCTATTGAAGAGTCTGAGTAACAGGCAGATGAGCTCAAATTATTTACTTGTTTATTTTAAGTGTACCAAATGCTTAAGGGCACCTAAGCTCAGGTACAAAGAATAAATGCTGCAGCAAAGCTCAAGTCAGAATTCTATCCATCCTGCGTGAAGCTGGGCCTAAGAAATTTAATCTTATCTACATTTCCCAAAAAGTGAACACACTGGAACAAAACCTGAGTTTTTGGGAAGTCATAAAAAAAAAAAAAAGAGAGAGAGAGAGAGGAGACAGATGCATAAATCATAGTAAAACACTCAGCATGGTAACACTGTCCCTCTGGCTCAATTGCAGGCCATATTCTCCTAAATGCCCAGTTGGCAAGAAGGTTCTTGTTATAGCTGCTAAATCTTCCATGTATGCCTCCCTTGATACAAGCAAGACTAAATGTCCCCAACCCACAACAGGGATGATGCTATTATTTCATCATTGGCAAAGCTACCCCTAAGAGATGTATCTTATAAGATAAACTGAATGAATTTTTCAGATTCTGAAAAGACTATCTTCAACGATCAAAGCAGGCAAAGAATGTTTCATATCTCATCCAAGAAAGCTACTGTCTCAGTAGGTCATTTTGAGGCTCAAATTTAACACATTAATGGGTTCAAAGCATTAGTGGGATGGGATGAGTATAGAGATTCAGTATGCTCATCATCACCACTCCCCATATTTACACTGCCCCTCCACCAACCATATATACATAAAGGGAATCTGCATAGACTTGAAAAATGCCTGGTTGCTTTTGGAACAAATTCTTTTGGAACTAGGCTCTAGCTCAACTAGATTTTAAGCAATCCACATCTCATAGAAAAGAACACATTTCTCTGTTAGACCACTTGCACTCTCTGAGTGGTCACTATAAATTTAGTAAAGTTTAAAATATATTTTAGTTTCTCAATTTTGGCACTATTCTCCATTTCATTATTACTATTTAGTCATCCAGAGATATAGTCAACTGGTATAAAAATTATTATTCCAGAATGTAGAATAATTAATAGAAAAATACATTTTGAGCTCCAGTTGTTTCTTTTTAAACTTGTATGAAGTTTAACTGCTTATTTATTACATTATTTCTAAAGAAAAGAGCATAAAATTTAGTATTAGAAAAATTAGTTTTCCAGTCTCTTAAGAAGAAGACTATCTGGCTGGACACAGTGGCTCACGCCTGTAATTCCAATACTTTGGGAGGCTGAGGTGGGTGGATCACCTGAGGTCAGGAGTTTGAGACCAGCCTGGCCAACATGGTGAAACCCCGTCTCTACTAAAAATAAAAAATCTGCTAGGCATGGTGGCATGCGTCCATAATTCCAGCTACTTGGGAGGCTGAGGCAGGAGAATCACTTGAACCTGGGAGGTGGAGGTTGCAGTGAGCCAAGATTGTGCCACTGCACTCCAGCGTGAGGCACAAGAGCAAAACTTTGTTTCCAAAAAAATAAATAAATAAAAAAAAGGAGAAGACCATCTAACTAACTATTTATGTGAAACAGGGAATGTATTTACAAATAAAAAGTAGGGAGAAGTTTTATCTATTTTTTAGGGTTATTTTGATTATCAGCTGTATTGGGGATATATAAAAGTGTTTTGTAAACCATTAAGCATTAAATTATTAAACTCATTACTTTCATTCATCACTTATTTAATATATGTTATATTTCAGGTATAGTGCTTAATGCTACATATAAAAATATGAGTAAAACAGTTTTATTGTGAGCAGCATCTATCTTACTGAAGGAAAGAGATGTGGATTAGGACTATCATCATTGTTATTCTCATTTATTACATGTCTACTAAGACTCTGGCTGTGTTCCTGGACCAAGGAAAGAGCAAAGAAGCCAAAGTCCCTGCCCTCTTAAGGCTCAGAATAAACAGTAAATAAACAAATAAATAAACATACATTTTCAGATAGTGATAAGTATAGTGAAGAAAATAAAGAAGGATGAGAAGATAGAGAACTCCCCAAAGGTATAGCACATAAGTTGAGACATGAACTATTAATATTATATTAATATAATATCTTGAAAAACAAGCCATGCAAAGATCCAGGGTCAGAGCATTGGCATAGAGGATAGTAAGCATAAAAATCCTGAAGATGGGTGAGATTGGTATGCTTGCTGAACACCAACTAGACTAACATAGACAGAACAGATTCAGTGAGGGAAGATTTGTAGATGAGGGTAGGGATGCAGGAATGGCCAGTCACTTGTCAGGAGAACAAGCTTACAGGTTTAGTTGGGAGATGGGTTGATGGTATTTGATTTACATTTTGAGTAGATTACTCTGGATATGGTACGGAGTTGAGATGGTAAGATGGCAAAAGCAGGAGAAGGAAATGAGTTAGGAGGCTACTAGAGTAGTCCAGGAAAGAAAAAAGTGGATTGGAGCATGACAATAATATAGAGTTGGTAAGATATTTTTAGATTGGGATATATTCTTAAGGTAGAGGCCGCAGAACTTGTTAATGAATCGAATGTGGGGCCTAACAGAAAGAGAAGATGTCTCAGTAACATCTAGGTTTTTGGCTTAAGCGTTAGGGAAAGCTGTGGTGTCATTTGATGAAGTGGGGAAAAGGAGGAAGCAAATTTGGATGATGGGCAGAATAAAAAGTTCTTTTGGAAGCATCTTAGATTTGAGATGCCTTTTAGATATTTAAATGACAATGTCTTGCAGGTGGTAGAGCTGAGAGTTTAGAATGGTTGGAAATAGAAACACTTACAGTTATTGAATGAAGATAGTTGTTAAGGTCATGGGTTTAGCTAGGATAGAGAATAGAGAAGTGGACCAAAGACTGAGCCCTGAAGCAATGTAAAGTAAACCACAGTCAGAAAGAGAAGGGAGCCAGTACTGTAAATAAAATGGCTCTGGAAGGAGGAGGAGGCAGGAGAAAGACCCCGAGACTGTGGTGAACTAGAGGATGAGTAAATAAAGAAGGAGGGGTCAACCCTTGACTAGTAGAGTGATTAAGATTAGGAGTGAGAATTGATCTCTACATGAATAGAATGGAGGTCATAGATCTCCTGGTAAGAGTAGTTTGGGAGAATTTTGAGGAATAAAATCCCTATTTGACTAAGTTAAAGAAAGATTGGGAGGTAAGAATGTGGAGCCACTAAATAAAGACAAAATTCTAAAAATTGTGCTTAAAAAAAGAGAAACAGACATATAACAGTACTTACTATCTAGATAATATAAAATCAATCTAAAAATTATAAAATTCCTAAGTCAATGGTTGTTAAACTTGTTGGTTTTAAAACTTCATTATATTCTTCAACATTATTAAAAAATGGAAAATTTTTCTGTGAGATACAGCTATTGACATTTACTGTACTGAAAATTAAAATGTAGACATATCTCTTTTATTTTGTTAAAATAATAAACTATCACATGTTAAATAGCATATTTTAATAAAAATATGTTTTCAGAAAAAGTGAGCACAGTGGTATTCTTTTACAGTTTTGCAAATGTCTTTACTGTTTGGCTTAATAGGAAAAGAACGGATTCTCATATATGCCTCTGTATTTGATTTATTGCAATTTGTTGTTTTGGTTAAACAAATGAAGAAATTCAGGCCTCATACAGATATGTATTTTAATAAATATCTTTATCTACCTAGATATGTTCTCTGATAGTTGTGAGTATATCATGTAGCCTATTATTAGAGAATGAGGGTGAAAATGCAAATAATGTTTTAGTGTCTTTATGAAAATAGTTTTGACCTCATGGACATACTGAAAGCATCTTGGGACTCTCGGGTTGCTAGACCACACTTAGAGAACCACTGAACATATTTTACATCCAACAACATCTGAGTTTTGTTTTGTGTGAAATATTGCTATGATAACAAAAAGTGAAATGACAACAGTGGCAGAGAGCTTGTGAAAAGCTGAAATGATTTTTATTTTCTTTTGAACGAACACTAGCTACGTTATTAAATAGAGTCTTGGAGGGTATGCCAGCTGTGAGGTTGGCTTTCAGGCAGTCCGCCCAAATATTAATCAAAGGTGCCGTGAGTTAGATGGTGGCTATTCTTAAAAGAGTATTTCTGATGAGTAGTACTTTCTTATGATTAGTGATAGATTTCAAAAATTGTTATTTGTCCCTTTCTTTCAGCTATGAATTATTTGGGGGTGATAGATGGATATGTGCTAAAATGCATTAATTTTAATGTGTTTCTTTATTTTTCATGTCTTAAAATTAGAGATGGAAGAGACCTCATAAGTTGTGCCGTCCATCACCCTGGCATAACATCATGGCTCTTTCCAGAAAGGCTTTGTCTGGCCCTGTTTTAAATGAGGAAAGCAATTATACTCTCATTAGTTCCCTTGGGAGACTATTTCATTTACTGATAGATCTCCATTTTGAAATGTTGCCCAACATCAAGCCCATGTTGGTTGAATACTATTAATCCACAACTGGATAAACCCCATGTGATAATCTTTAAGGGAGAATTTCACCTACATTACTCCTCTGGTGAACACTCTTCTTCTAGGCATGAAAGCAATCTGGGGTCCATGAACTGTGCAATCCACTGGTTATTGAGCACATTCTGCAGGCTGGCTTGTAAAAGCCCTCCTGTTGAATCATCTGATAAAAAATTTATAATATAATTGTAGGATTTTAAGGAAGGAGTTTTACTGAAAGGGCATTGGGGATTATCACAAATAGAAAATAGTTGAAAGGGTCATCTCATCTGGTAAGAAAACTTTTTACACATCAAGAGAAATGAAGTGTTACTGAGTTATTGAGCATGTTACTCGAGCAATAGCCACAAATAAATTTCAGTGTCATTCTAGGAAAATGACTGTCATCTGAATCAGTGAATAAATATCTTAGGTGTTTATAGTAACAAAGATGAAATAATTTCATAAACTTTTAAAAACACAGATTACCTATTTTTATTTCCATATCAGAAAGTCGAGATGTAAGTCCCCAGGGGCATGGTTTAAAAAAAGGATACACTTTTTTATGCTTTGAGGATATTCAAATGGCTTATTTAAACATTGTTTTCAGAAAACATAAAGTTTGAATTCCCAGTTTGTTCATGCTTAGCTGATTGGGTGATGGCTTGGGAGACATTATGCTGCCCCCTTTCCCTTGCGTTAAAAAATTTACTTCTGTTTACTCTTATAAATCTAAATTATTTTGTCTTCACTTTGAAAGCAATTTCAACAAATCTCTTGATGTAGTCCAGTAAACACACTCATGTAAAATGATCTCCAAGTTATTTTTAAGAGGCAGATATCCCCACTTAATGACATAATTTCATGACTTGTTCAAGTTAAGAAGAGGAAAAAGCAACCAACCAGAAATGGAATTATGCTTGTTTTATTATTCCAGTGCTTAGCACTTGGGCAGAATGTGGTTATTTTTATTAATATAGATTTATTTTTCCTTTTTTTTCCTCTTGCATGGCTTCAGCTGTTTTCTTGTTCTGTTCTTTTTTGTTGTTGTTGTTCTTCAAAGAAGACTAGATGAGTCAGTGAAGCAATAATGAAAAACAAGAAGTTGGAAGTTTCCTCTCCTCTCTCCCAGAGAAAATGATACAAAGCAAGTGCTCTATACGATATTTTGGAAAGAAATCCAGCTTTTGAGATCTATGTTTAATGTACAAAAATAAAATCAAAACAAAAACAAAAAAAGACAAAGACCCTTCAGTGCCTACTAAAATGGGTCTGTCTTTGTTCAATCTGGCAAAGAAACCATTATTCTTTTAGAAATAGTGCTTCCTAACCTTTAGGATTTTTTTCACAAAAATTTATGGCAAAGCCAGTGCTAATACCCAGTAACTCCAGTACATACCCACACGTATTTATGTTCTTCATCAGGAAATTAATTAGAAATAGATGCTAAGATTACTAATCTATTAGAGAAAAATTCAGAATCTCTTTGCTTTTGTAGAATCTGCAAAGCCCTTGCATTGATCTGAAGGACAGCTATTTGTCTCTTGCTTTGTATAACTATCTCTATTAATTTCAGATAGACTACTGACTACCCTATCCTGTAGCCAGACTGCTGAGCTTGGTTCCCAAATTCTACATTAACTAGTAAGTTACTTAAATTCCTCACAAGCTTCTTGTTTTCTCCTATTTTTCTAATATTTCCTTCTCAGTCTCCTTTGTTAATTCTTCATTACCATCCCAATATTTAAAGGCTGAAATGCACTAGTGTATAGTCTCCAGAACCCTTCTGTAGTTGCACTCACTTCAGTGTAAACTCATCTGGTCTTATGGCTTTAAGTACTGTTTATTTTCTCATTATTCTCAAATTTATATTCTGGGCCTGGACCTCTCCCTTGAACTGTGACATATCTATCCAGCTGCCAACTCAACTTTCCATTAGGTTGTCTAATGGCCGTCTCAACAGAACCTGCTGCAAATCAAACTCCTGATCTTCCTTGCAAAAGCGCTTCTCCCACTGTGTTTTCTTTATTAAGTGAATTGCAACCCCCCATTGCTGAGCTCTTGGGTCCAAATACATTCACCCTTCAATGTTATTTTTTTTTCTCATACCCCCATTAAATCCACCAACAAAACTTTTTGGCTTTACTTTCAAAATATGTCAGAATTAGACCATTTATTGCCATTTCTACTACCATCACCCTGGGTAGTAGCATCCCCTCTCTGAATTATTGCAGTGCTGCTGTTCTTCTTGCTTACAGTCTTGTCTCTGGCACTATTCTCTGCCAGCAGTAGTGTTGCTTCTCTACTCAGTGGTATCTCATTTCACTCTAAGTAAAAATCAAAGTCCTCATCAAACACTCTATCCAGCCTTAAAATATGACATGGTACCTAACAAATGGCAAAACAGAGAGATCAATGACATAACTCTTTCTTCCTCTTCTGTTCTTATGCCATGTTACTTTATTTAACCTTTGGAGAGCTATTTTGTGACTGTCACAAACTTCTCTGCCAATACAGCTCAGCCTTTGGCACTGATGAAAAGGGTCAAAGAGAAAGATAAACAAGAGAAGGTGAAAGGGGACTGAGATACGGTTATGCGATAGGGGAATGTAAGTAATGAGTAATGGGAAAACACCTTGTGCCTATGCTCTCAGGACACAGCCTAAGACAAGGTAATTACTGCTAAAGGCCACTTAGGGTACCTTCTTTCAAATTCTGTTAGGTGTCTTGACAGTTAATACACTGGCCCTTAAAAAGATTATTGACTAAACTTAATTATCGTTTTCAGGGATAATCAAATAGTGCTAAGTTTGCACTGATAAATATGATTCTACAAATGTGAGATATTAAATATGCTATATAAATATGACATATAAACATGAGATAAAAGAAATGTTTCTTTTTCAAAATAGAAATTTTCTAGCCCTTTTCTGTAGTAATGGGAGAAAGACAGGAGGCAGATGGCTGAGAACACATAAATTGAAGCAGGGCTGCTGAGGGCACAAAAGCTCGAAACAGAAACAGACTATTTGTTAACATCTCATAAGAGTGCTGGGAAATGATTGTGATTGTTTTCTGTAAATATGGGAGACCCTTTCTCCCATTTATCTTCTTAAAATAATTTTGTACAAACCATTTTCTCCTTCAATCTGGTATACTCAAAGCTCACATTGGGAGTAATTCAACAGAGATTTTAAAAAATTGTTGCTGAGCTATTGTGTCTGAAAATTTGTCTAATGTTATAGATGTAACAACTTTTGTCCAAAGATTTCAAATGATAAAAGTGACAGCAGAGACTCTTCTTTACTGGGCACACATTCTATGCCCAATATGAGGCTAGAAGACTTGAAAACATGATCTCATTTAGTCCAGGCTTGGTGGATGTTCATCCCAGCTAAGCTGTTCCTTTAAGCCTCCCCTAATCATCTCCCTCGCCCTCTCCTCAGCAGTGATTTCAGGACTTCTCTAGTCTGCCCAGACTTCTGACCTTGTCATCTTTCCCCACTTTTGAGAAATGACTTTGCCTTTTACACTACACAGAAAACAGAAATCATGAAAGAGAGCTGTCTCAGTTCCCCAAACTAATGACTATGAACACCCCTAACTCACCGTTTCCTTTTTCTATTCTTTTCTAACATAAACATTCTCTAATCTCTACCGATTCCAAAACATCAACACTAAAACTTGCTTATGGTTCTTCCATCCTTATAATGACAAATGAACAAATAAATAATGGAACTCTCCTCCAACTCTCCTCTGTATCTCTTTACTGTCCTTCAGAGCTGAACATTTTTACTCAGTTTTCCCTTCTTCACCTCCCTTTCTGTTGCTGTTTTTTTCAAGATCTTCCTCCTTTACCCCCCTTATTACTAAGTCCGGTGAACTCTTCTCCATCCTTGTCGCCCATGACTTTTGGGTGTCATTTGATCCTTGACTCCTCTCCTCTTGAAACATTTTCTTGCCTTGAATCCATGACCACATGTTTTCCTGGGTTTCCTTTGGATTTTCCTTCTCATTCTGCTTTGTGGAATACTTCTCTGCCTAGTTTGATGCCACATTGATAATTTTGAAGGTTCTAGCCTAGAGCTTCCCTTTTCACTATCTGTAATTTTTCTTAGCAGTTTCACTTTAGCAACTCAGTTTGTATTATTACTTATTTTTTTCTTTCCCATTTTGTTACTATAAAATTTTATGTTCGGGGATCCCAACTCCCCTGTGCATTTTGTAAATGTTTCTGGATGCCTTCTTTGTAGTAGGTGGAATTAATATTTCTTTCTGATTATAAGAACAAAAGTAGAATTTTCTTGGATGGATTTCGGTTTAAAGGGCTCTCCTCAATTCCTCTAAATCACTTTTCTTTAGGTCTTATTTTAGGTCCACCGTTTATGTCTCCTCTGTCCTTGGGGCAGGGTTTAGCTCACTGATTTAGCACTTTAACTCTTTCATGCATCCTTTATGTAGATTATAGTGATAAGCAGGCTTCCAACCACAGATCGATTATGCAACATGGCAGACAACTTGTCTTGATGGATTTTCAGAAGCATGAATTAAGGTTCTTGTTAAGGAGGATGGACACAATAGATATGAGGACTCAACATGCTCATAGGAAATGAATGGGCTGGGTGGATATTTGGGCTGCAGTTTGAAATGACTTGTAACTTAATCTATAGGAAATAAAACTATACCTAAACTGGGTCCAAATCTTGAAAGATGAATAAATTTATTGGTAAGATGTTACATACTGTTAATAGCTTTGCAATACTAATACTAAATTTAAAAGTTTATTAGTGGCTCTCAATATATCCACCTATGAGGAAATTTAGTAGATTTCACTCAATATAGAACTTACTCATTACTTAGCTTCCCTTTTGCAAACCCTTGTCACAAGGGACTTATCAATAAAAAAAGCTATTGAAATGGAAATAAATGACCTTTTGAGCACATCATAAACACATAGGTCAGGTCTTCCATATATAGGCTTACATTTTTCACACATTACCATATGTTCTTTACACATCATACACCTCTTATTCAGAATCTTGGCCACCACTCAATTATACTTACACCTGCCTAAAACTGCATGCATGCATGTTTTATATTTTTATGTACAGTGTATGTATTTAGGCAAGTCAACATCCACCCCTTCCTTTTCAGAGAGATTTATTCACTTAGGGGAGGTCTACCTTTCATTCACTGTGCATGCACAACTCAAATTAATGCTAAGGTGGGTTATGTTTTTATGTCTTGGGAAGAATAAACTTCTTAAATGCTTTACAAGGCTTTTATTTTGGCACTGGGACAGGACCACCTTGTGCTGAGTTGCTAAAATATGAAATTGTTGATCATTCTGGTTTCTGAAGGCATTTTTTTTTTAACAGCAAAGAGAGGTAATCTCGGTATTGTGATATACTCCATGCCACAGTACATTCAAGGTAATGAGCATGTTTGAGATGGAGGCCACTGGTAACAAGAAGATGCTTAAATTGGGGAAAACATGTCTAGTTCAGAGTCAAAAGCTGTTGTCTTATTACAAGTCAACACCATCTATTGTTTCAAAAAAAAATGTTCAAAATGGTAATATGTGAGGGAAGTAGCTGAGTTTTATAAAAGATGAAGTTTAAAGTGCCTCTCTCATGTAGCAAGTGAACCTTAGATGAAAAATCCCACTGGGGTGAAAAGAAAGGTAAGTTTTCCACATGGCTGTACATATTTTTAATAAATAAACTAAGATCATTTATTCTTCCTATGTCCCAGTAGCCGCCTTTCTGCCACTGTGCAGTTCAATTTACAGAGATTCTGTGACATGTTATTTTTATCTTTATAGTACAAGCATATAGTAGCACAAGGCAGCAACAGAAATGCAAAATCACAGTTTTTTAAGTCCAGACACTTAAAGCTAAAAAATGTCTGGACCTTGCTTTTGTTAGAGCTACACTACACTTTTTGGCCAGCAGCAGGAGGCATTACTGCATTGGAGTCAGAAGAGGCTGTAGGTCTTCTCATGACTTCTTAGGTGTCCCTTCCCATCTGGGTCAAATAATTCCTCTTCTCTGAAACCACCTTTCCCATCTGCATTGCATTTCTCTGCACAAAGGGAGTAGAGTGAGTCTCACATTAGAAGGCAAATTAATTCCCTCTTATTTTACATCTGCACTGAGAATAAGCAGGCTCCAGGCCCTTCATTATTTTGAAACTTATATATACTGTGTTTATAAGGCATCAGTATAACACATTCATTTGGTCCAATGCATCAATAGAGTAGGAGGATAAAAAGAAAAAGTCAGATTGAATTTACCTTTGAAATCCATTATTTTCAACAACCAGAAGAGTTGAATCTCAGTATCCAGTAATTCCATGTCAACAAACACAGTGAGTCTTCAACATTGACTGGGAAGCTGCCACTCTCAGGAGAAAGGACTTATGTCACATTCGTACACATCAGCAAAGGACAGCTTCATGTCAACCCTATCTCGTCTGTGTTGTCCACTTCCATCTTGCACAGATATATAAATAGCATTTTTCAGTGCACAAATATCATTACAGCCCCAACCAAATTAACCTCGCAAATTACACTGTCTCTGGCTAGGAAGCCTGCTTCTTACAGGCTGCAGAAGGTGCCCTGGAAAAATGAGGAGGAATTAGTTTATTTTACTTACTACGAAGATTGGAAGATACTCTTTAAAAAAAATGACATAAGCATGTATACCATGTTTCCTGGCTACATGAAGATTAAATTCCTTTATAATTATGGGTTTTATGTAATCATTCCAGGGCATAGCTCAAAATATTTGGATTCACATATCCTGTGCAAAGGGGAGCTTTCCACATAAAGAAATACTCTAATTGTATACAATGCCTGTCTCAGACAGGTGGGATGAAAAGAAATGGAAAGAAGCTACTGCTTGCTTCCTCAGGAGTTTCTATACCCATTAACCTATTTCATCATGAAACTTCTCTGTGCACAGACCATTAAGGTAAAGAAAAAATACTGTTTCATAGTGTGTATGTCAGCTGGTAAAAGGGCATCCTCTACCAAATAAATCTTAAATCAAACCCATCATGCAGCCTCTTGTCAATGCTGGGCTCGTAGAACTGTGCTTTTCAGATGGTCAGAGGGTGTCTGTTCCTCTAAACTCACCCTTGACCCAAGCGACTGGGCAATGAGGATGATAGTTTCGGACTCCCAAGTTCCCATCTAGCACTTAGCTTTGTGCTTTTCTCCTCTTCTGTTGACATTGACCTCAGACTCAGCAAGGTACTTGGATTCAGATTCATCCCTGCAAGGATTTGATGACATATTTTTGCAACTCATATCTTTCCTTGACCACACCCTGAAATGCTCTTTTGCTGCAGGATTAAGTAGTGGCCATTTCCATCTCTGACTTTTGGGTTCATACGTAGTCATGTGACACGTATTTACTGACTACCTAGTATATGCCAGGTGCCAACTGTGGAGAGTACAATGATGACGAAAATACAGTCTTAATGGAAATGGCCATCTGCTGGGGGATACAGGTAACTAGAAAGACAGTTTATAATCCTTGTGTCATAAATACTGTGGGAGGGAACCATTTGGGTTTCATGACGGCAGAAAGGGAAGAGGCCAAGTCAGAACTGGGGGTGGGGGAGTTAACTGGTAGGTGTCCTTAAGGGAGTCTTCCTGGAGGAAGTAGCATGGCCTCTGTCTAAACAACAGGGCTGAGCAGGGTCACAAGTTAGGGTTCTTGTGCAGTTACGTGAAATGAATTTTCATGGCCGTGTGCATCCAACTTCTTACCTGCCATACTGGTTTCATTCTCGAAATATTTATTCTCAAACATCTTCTCCTTCTTTCTCTCAGTCCTACGACAGAGAACTTAAATAGTTTATTGAATTCCCATGACTTCACCTAAGTAACAGTGGGCCATGTAACACAAAGGAGAGTAAAACTGTGAGGCTCACTCATGGCCGTGGCTGGTAGTGGATGCCGGCAAAGCATCAGCAGAATTTCCTGCGCGCGGCGGCTGTGTTCCTATCCCATTCGTGATATTGTTCATCTGTGTCTTCTCCACCTGTCTTTTTTCTTTAAACTGTCTCCAAAGTTGTGTCTGGTTTATTATTTTTCTTCAAATAACCAGGTTTGGCTTTGCTGATTCTCTGTTATCTTTGTTTTCTATTTTAGTTCATTAAAATTTCTCCTCTTTATTATACTATCCAATCTACTTTCCTTGGTTTTATTTTATTCCTCCTCCCCTCTCAAATTGTAAAGTTAGACTCTTAAATAATTCATTTTCACTCACTGGTGATATAATTCAATGCTAGAAATTTCTACTAAATATTGCTTTTATTGTTTCACAGAAGATTTAATGTGTGATGTTTTCCTTGTCTCTCAGTTCTATGTATTTTTAAAAATCCATTTGATTTATTCTTTGATCCATGTGTTCCCCAGAAGAGTGTTTAAAAACATTGCTATAGCTACCCCAGCTCTTGTTTGGTTGGTATATGACTTGTATTTTTTAACTCTGCTTATTTGTGTCCTTATGTGCTAGGTATGTCTCTATAGTTTATGGGCGGATTATTTTTTAAAGTTTTAAAAAATCCAAACTGATAATCCCTGTATTTCTTTTAAATTATTTCTGCCATTTCGGTTCACTTATTCTTTGCCCCCCATTTCCTGTTTTCTTCTTTTGTATTTCTTGCTTTTGTTTTTATAGATTCTTTTTGCTTGTTTTCATTTTATTTCTTCTCTCACATATTTGGAAGTTATAAACCCCCTTTCTATTATTTTATGGCTAACCTTTGAAGTTTTACCATGCACACCTAAAACTTGAAAGATCTTAAGTTAATAACTTGATATCAACTTGAATAATATGTGCTATGATCTGAATGTTTGCGTTTTCTGAAAATTTAAATGTTAAAACCTTCACCCCCACAGTGATAGTATTAAGAAGTGGGGGCTTTGGGGTGTGATTAAGTCAGGAGAGTAGAGCATTCATGAACGGGTGTAGTGCCCTTGTAAAATAGGTCCAAAGAAACTTCTCTGCCCTTCCACCATAGGAGGACACAAGAAGGCCCCATCTATGAGAAGGCAAGCCCTAACCAGACATCACATCTGTTTATGCCTTAATCATGGACTTCCCAGCCTCCAGAACAGTGAGAAATACATTTCTGTTCATAAGCTACCCAGTTTATAGTATTTTTGTTATAATAGCCCAAATGGAGTAAGACAATACAGAATTTAGTACACTTTAATTTCAGTCAACAGTTTCTTACTTTATATGATGAAAAATTCTCAATATTGTAGATCTCTTTTTTTTCCAATCACATCAACTGGACATTATTCATATTTTAATTGAGTATAAGCATAATTTTTTAAAGATTTGTTACATGCTTACCAGAGTTTTGCTTATATCCTTTTTCAATTTTGGATCTTCTTTCTGGAGTCATTTTCCTGCCACTTGAAGGACTGTGAAGTTTTTAGGGGTTATTTTAATGAAATTCTATTTTCTTTATAAACTCTCAATTTTTGTTTGTCAAAAATGTCTTTATTTTTCTTTTTGCTCTTGAGGGATAATTTTGTTGTACACAGTTCTGAGTTGAGAGTTATGTTTCAGCACCATGAAGATGTCATTAAACTGACTTTTGTTTCCCATTATGGCTTTTGAGACATCAGTTTTCCACTAATTATGTTTCTTTTCTTTTGTACAGATCTGTCTTTTTTTTCTCTGGCAGCTTTTAAGATGTTCTCTTGGTTTTTGTTTGAAGTTTCACTAAAACTTCAAACAAATGTTTAGAAGTATTTTTTAGAAATGTATTTGGCTATATTAGTAGGGCAGTACAGATACGGGTCCACTTATTTTCCTTCAACTATCCTGGCTCAGTGGATGAGTTTCAGGTTTGTTCTGGATTTCGTTGTGGCTTGCATTTGTGCCAAGGGTAACTCTGGGTTTAACATTCCTAATCAGCGTTTGGTTTCAGCTCACTGTTCTAGAGTTTGTTTGTTTGTTTTTAAAGAAACTTCATTCATTAATTTTATTTTAGGGGTTTCCCTTTCTTTTTCAGAATTCTATCAATGCATTAAAGAAGTACACTTGTTATGTAGATCATCTTTTTCTCTCCATTTCATCTCTCTAACCCTCCTTAGCTGGAAAATGTTCTTCACTTTTAGGAACTCATGATTGGAATTGACCCACCTAGAAAATCCAGAATAATCTCCCCATCTCAAGGTCCATAACCTTGATCAAATATGCAAAATCCCCTTTTCCATGTAAGATAACATTCATGGGTTTTGGGGTTTTGGGGCTTAGGGCCTGGGCATGTTAAGGGGGCTGGGGGGTGGATTATTCTATCTAAATGATTTCTTTCTATGCTTCAGTTCCTCATCTGTACAATGAGACTAATACCTTCTCCGTTATATTTTGGTGAAGATCCAGACATTGATTTTTAGTGAGGATCAGCTGATGAGGTATGGGTACTTTGCACATTTTAAAGTAATATGCCAGTATGACATATGAATAAAATTGTTAATAAATAATATGCTTGATAGACTTTCTTATTTGACCTTGGGTCTCCAGTGACCTGAAAAGGATCTAATATTAGATAAATGTTTGCTGAGTGACAACATGCATAATTATTTCTATTTTTGTCTCTTATCTGGGGAAGATCCCATTTTTGTGAGGCTTTAAGAATATATAATTTGTAGCATTCTCTTTAATAAATAAAATATTAAGTCCTAAACATAAAATTAGGCACAGGGCCTTGGAAGGGGCCTGTGCAAATGAGGGGCCCTGAAACTTAAGCTTCTTTATCTTTCCCCCAAATCTACCACTACCTCATCTTTACTGTTTTTTTTTTTTCTTTTCATTTTCTTGCTCCTCACTACCTTATTGACTTGCTCTAGTACTTCATTTCTGGCTTTCTTTTTTTTAAATGTTCCTTATCTTGGAAATAAAACCCCATTTCATTAATGTCCTACTGTCTCTGGTCCAATGTGACAGTAACAATGTAAGCTATAAATACACAATTAATGTATTTATTATATATTTATTGTGTGCCCATGACATGCCAGGCACTGGGTTCAAAGCTGTGGACACTAGGATGACGCCACATATTACATTACACAAGTTGTCTGGTCCTGATTGAGTGAAAGAAATCCTGAGGGCAGAGGGTCCTACCCTGGAGATGTACTCAAAGTAGCCTGAGAAAAGTAACTGGAATGCAATTAGAAGGTATGTTAGAAAAAAGTATATCTCACAACCCAACTAACAGAAGAATAAGCAAACGTAGGAAAGAGGAGCATATTTAAAAGCCTAAAGAGTTGGAAGCAAGACAGGTTTTGTCCACATGAGGAAAGAGTACAGGAGCCCAATTAGAATTCAAGTGCTGAGGCCCCGGAGACACAAAGTTGAATCCAGGGCACCTGATGAACTGGATGTGGTACCTAAAAGAAACTTTATAGGACAACACGCCAGTTCTTAAAATGCTGTTATCAATTCACCTTGAAGTCTTAATTTGGCATCAAATCTCTTTCCAGAGATTTTTTTCCCATCAATCTTCTCTCATGTCAAGAAAAACTTAGGTTATTAATCTCTCATAGACACTGTGATGTTTGACACATATTGTATTACTGGGATAAATGGAATTATTAATAGAAATTCCAGGGAACCTGAAGGCTCCTGGGAAACGTATTTAAAATGAAGGAGACAGGATTATTTTATTTTATGGAAAGACTTTTAACAAAGTTACAGGAAGCACAAGCCACATAACCTTGGCTTTGTCCAATACCACACATTGTGTGCTTAGTATATGTTGGCACACAATAAACACTTGCCTGTTAAAGGTTTGCCTGGGGTTTTACATATTCAAGGAATTTTCACATGATTTTATATTTTTTTTTCTATAAAACTCTCAGCATTTGGAGAGATGTTATTATTTATTTTGCTTGGAGTTTGTTCTTACTGTCATTGATTTATTCTCTAAACTCCTGATACTATCTATTTTGTTCCAGAAGCTGTGCTATGTGCTGGGGATGCTAAGATAAATAGATCATAATCTCTGTCTTTTAGAAGTTTCTGGTCCAGGGGGGGAAAAGACCATCAAACAGAGGAATGTTCATATCTACTGAACCAGACCACAGAGAAGGAAGGGCCCACCTGCCTAGAAAGGCAAGGGAAGACCTCCCAAAGACTGTCATTTTAAAGCTATGTCCCAAAAGGCAAGTGGAGAATTTGTCAGGCAAAGAGAATTAATGGGAGGAAATAATGAATTAATTAAGGTAAAGGAGGGATGGGGTTGGAGAGTAACCATGTGTAAGAATATTAGGTTAGGATTTTCAAGCAGCTTAGGTGTTTGGAAGGACAGGAGAGGGTGGCTATTTAAGTCAATAAGGTTGCAAGGCCTAAGGTCATCAGATCTCTTGACAGTGGGTTGAAGTCTTCTCCGCCACTGAACTGTGCTTTCTTACTGGCTTATTTAGCATTATGTTCTGGAGCCTCAGTCCCTAACATATCACAGGCACTCAAATACCACTTTTTCATGCTTTCTCTTATACACACATACCCCTACCCCCACCCACATACTATACACCAGTTATGACAGCTAAACATCACTTGACTAAATTCTTTCTTCAGGGGGTTTTACCATTGTGAGAGGTTTGACTTAAAGAGTCCTACATTTCAAAACCTACTATTTTTTTTTTCTAGGGATCTTGTACTTTTAAATTAATTAGTTTTGATTGGGTTTTGTGTACCTAAGTTGTGTCCCCAGTTACCTGGTAGTGTCCTTTGTGACAAATTGCTTATCTTCTCAAATTTAAGTGCATTTAGGAAGTCTGGTTAGTTAATACTCTTATAATGAGTTCTGGATATGTGGGCTGGAGAAAATTTGAACAGAAAATCATAAGTTACAACTTTTGACAAATTTAAACTACCCATGAAATATTTGACTGTATTTCAACAATCATTTCTTCTCTGATTGTTCTCAACTAAAGTAGAAGTACTGAGGAAGATAACATAATATCTCCTCTCTGTTTTCCTCCATTTAGAGCTAATTTTCCACTTGGACAAAGCAAGAGAAAGAAGGAATATCTATAAATAAGATATAATAATAGTTCTTTCAACTGCATTGACTTTGATTTAAAGCAGGAAATTTTCTACCATATTGAAGAAAACATAACATAGCACCCTCTTTCCTTGTAATTTATTTGGCTGTGACTCATTTAATGCAATATTTAATTGGACAGCTGGTTTTCAGTAAATTGTTTTAGTTACCATGAGGAACAACTGCTGTTTACCATCTATCCTTTGTATAGAAAGGAGACACTACAAATAGCATTTGAGTGAATATTTTCAGTGCAGATTTGAAGAAGTCCATGACAATTTTCTACCTTCATACTACTTTGTTCACTCTAGTTTTTGATCTGACTTCTCTAGATAGTGTCCCCCTTTTTTTTGATCTTGTTCGTCTTTTCTGTAGTCATACTTTATTGTCATGTATCCCATTCCCTCACAGTTTTACTCCCGATGGAGTGAGAGAATTCAATCTGTAAGCCAAAGCATGTTATTGAGTGGTAGCATGTGAACATGGTAGTCATCCATCTGAAAACACAGGATCATGTCTATCACAGTGGAAATTTTACGTGCTATTTGGGCAGGAGGGAGTGCATTTTTTGTTTATGTGCAGAGCAAAGACTTGTCTCCATCTAATGCATGGATGAGAAGAGGAGAGGTTGACTATAGCTGCAATTATAAGGCCAGATGGAGATGCATAGCACACTTTCAGATTGTGGAGCTTGGAACTAAGTATTCTCTTTCTTCACCCCTGATGAGTATCAATTTTTCCTCTTTTCTTCAAAAGACATATTAGACCTCAGAAAATACCTGTAACCTTGAGATACTGCCATACTGCTAATGATAGTTTAGCTCTATATAGACCATCTGAAAAGATTTCTTTATGATGGTCTTCCCAGCTGCTTCAGCTGCATACACACAAAATAGATGAATCACATTACTAACAAGGATATTTTCTTAACAGCATGGATTGAGTAGGAGGGGTAGAGGGAGATGGCAATGAAAAAAGAACTTGATTGCTTCTGTTTGAAATAACTATCTGATTAAAACAACAGCAACAATAACAACACCAACAAACAGGAAAATATACTCTACCACCAAAAAAAAAAAAAAAAAACCACAACAATTTTCACTTTGGTTGGACCATTTCCTTTGAAATGAAAAGAAAAAATGAAGCAGTTACACCATGGGTGTCCCTAGCACAAGATGTATCCAACCTATAACTTCTGATTACTCAGAAATTCACAGAAAGTAAATTCAGATAGGATTAAGAAAGCCCCTAGGGACTAACAAGTGGAAGAATATTTATTTGTTTGCACCAAATAGTTGACTGAATACTGAATAACTATTAGCTTAAATTGCAATAAACTCAGTTATTTAACTGAGATCTAACAGTTTGCATTTTTCTTTTTTTTCTCCTAAGCAGCCTCTGAATAACATCTTTAGAGTATCTCATGAACAGAATGACTATGATCTTCATAACTGAATAGCAGCTAGCAGGATTGCTCAGCAATTGTCTAATTTTTTTTTTTTGTTTTCTAAGATGACACTTGTTAGAATTTAGGAATAGACACTCACAGAGATATTTTTCCCCTTTTGGAAAAGAGTAAAGGGTTGCTTTATCTAGAAACATGCATGTATTTTATGATGAAGGGATAAAGTTTGAAACAGAAGACCAGGTTCTGACTCAGAATTTTGTTTCCTAATCACTGGTTAATCTCCACCTGCTCCTTTTTCCACATCCTTTGGTAGCAAATATGTTGATATTAAGATTTATCAAGTTACATCAATTGACACATTTAATTTTTTTTTCTGTTGTTTCATGTAGATTATCCCATTAGAGAATACATTTGTAGCCAGAAAACCACCTTGGACTTTTAGGGAGCAATTCCTCCCTAAAAGGGGAGCGATGGTCAGGGCCTTCTGGAATTACTCCTACAAGAATAGGAGCAGGGAAAGAAGATATATTTTGGAGAGGAAGTGGGATATAAAGAGGATATTAGTGCACAAGGATTTAGGATATTAGCTTAAGTAGAGTAAGAAGGACAGAGCTAATAACCCCAATGGGATGAAATGGCTATAATTATTTCTTTGTGTTTCTAGGTGTATCTGGAGAAATCATTTGTAATATTAATCTAGAATTGTTTTCTCCCTGAATCTCTGATTCTCTTCCTTTCATTCAACTCAGGGAAGGGATGTTAAAAAGCAGAAAGAAGAAATGGCATTCCAATATTTCTGGCTTTTTATTAGTTAGTTTATCTGTCCTTTAAAAGCCCCACAGAGAAGAGAGAATTGGCAGGCTGGACAGAGTATCTTGGCCAGAAGCAGTAGGGAGAGCTGGACTAAAGCCCGTAAGACTAGAGAGATGTGTCTCCACTTGCAAGGAGAAAGCAAGATAGTTTGTAAAAGTCCCTGTGTGGTAGAGACCAAGGCCTCAGTCAACAGAAGTAAGGTTGAGTGGTGGAAAACCCCTGAGAGGAAATGACTCTATGGGGTATTTGAGAAGGTGGTTTCCATGGACAAACTCAGAGAAAGGTTTTATGTCCCAAGTGTGCCTGGCAGGAGTGAGCCAGCATGCCAGAGGGGCCATGTGGAGAAAGACAGAGGGTGTCTCAGTAGCTGTCTTGTGTGGACAGATGCTTAAGGATCAGAGAGATCCCACTCCTTAATCCCAAGGCACTCTCTGAGAACCCACTAAGGGACAGAAAATCATGAATGGGACTGAGTTTAAGTATCCCACTACTCATGCGAGAAAGGCGGCTCTTACAAGAAAAAATAAAGTTTTATAATGTAAAGACTGTAGATTTCTTGCTCACCTGAATTTGTGGGCTGAGATTTGTACCTGTAAATAGAGTTAAAAAGAACAACCAGTGTGATATTGACATGATGGCTCAAGAGATGGTGATAAGAAGCAAAAGAAGGGAAGGAAAAAGAGCACTACTCATACGAAGTGACAGGTGCTTGAACCATCCTGTCCTGCTGCCCTGGAACTGAGAACACCCTGAGTTGACTGTGTAGGAGACTGAAAGGACTGAGCACTTACTGCTTCAGTGTGCTTCCTTGAAGAGCAGCTGGAAAGCATCTAGAGCAGTGAGATGACCATAGCAGGAGACCAATATTGACTAATAGACTGTGGGGCCACATTCCATTGTCCACCATGCTGCAACAAGACCCAATGGAAGTGCTTACTTGAGATACTGATCTTTGCAGGCTTGAGTGTGGAAGTTTGTAAGGTTCTTGTTTTGGTTTGTGAAACCCTCATGATTATGAACAGTCCAGAGGAGTGAAGAGCATGAAGAAGGAGAAACTGGACTTCTTGCTTATAAGGCAGGTAGATCTGTTCCACACTGCCGTGCTGATTCTCTGAATAGCAGGGCATTTATTTAGGCCAGTTGGTCTTTAATTATTTAATATAGCAGATACATAGTCAGTTCAGGTTGAGGATATCTGATTTATTGGGCAAAGTAGATTTTTAAGAGGGCTAGGTTGGAGTTCCACACTCCAACTTTTAGGAATCATGTAATTTCTGGCATGATCTATCTGACTGTTTCCTGATTTGTTAAATGGAGATTACTGCATTGCATAGTGATACAAAGGTGGAACCATGAGTACAAGTTGAAATCTTAATCTCCAAGGAAGTATTATGGAAGTACAGGGGAGGAATCATTAATTCTTCCTCAGAAATGGAATCAGAGTGACTTTTGACATTGGGATTAAAGATTGAGTAGAATTTCACTGGAACAACAACAATGAGAGTTCCTACACAAGTAATAGTTTATGCACAGCAATAGTGTATACGTGAGGCTGTGTGGTATGTGCATAAAATCAGTCCTGCATCAATGCCTACCTATGTCATTCTGGCATTCTGCTAGAATCACCTGTAACTCTCTACCTGAGACTTTCTGTTTATTGGGCAGGCTGGAAATGGTAAGTGATGAATGTATGCAGTAGCAGTTTTTGGCCAGTGACAAATGGATTGGAGAATACACACTCTACCTTCCTTGCCCTTGGAGGCAGGAGGGGTTGGGGTTGCATAATAAGGAAGAGTGTTCCTCACTATCTTTTAGGACTCCCCAATGAGATTGAACTCAGTTGCCCTACCTCTAACACCTGCTTGACAAGGCACAAATTATCGGTTCTCTTTCCTTCTCTTTATCTCTCTCCAGACATTTGTTGTTTCCCAGGATCATTTCCCAAATAATATAGCACCGGTACTCAAACCTTTGTCTCAGAATCTGCTTCTGGGGAAACCAACTTAAGACAGAGACATTTGTTGGTCATATAAGGCATAACGAGAGTCTAGGCAAGAGCTGGTCCGGGAGCTGTTATTTAAAGGTAGTAGTGAAGTCCAGTAGGACATCCTGAGCATTTAGATAATACAGAAAATTGGGAGCCATTAAAAATCTAAACAGAGGGGAAACTGGGAGGAAAGCAAAAGCATATCCACTTTTTAGAAAGCAAGCACAACTAGCTTTATAATGAAATAGGTTGGAGAAGATAGAGAAGGTGTTCTATTGGTGACAATGAAAGAGACAAAAGTAATATTTTGATGAGTAATAATGAAAGGTAAATTTGTGTAGTAATAGAGAATTTGCAGAGAATCTGTAGGACTAGGCAAATAATAGGGTAAGAATTTCAAAGTGGGGAGAGTGTACAGCCACTGATGAAGCCAACATTTTTGACCTTAACAAATGGGTAGGTGGTGAAGCAATCAACACAGATAAGTAAGAATGGGAGAATGAAATGCTGAATTTGCAGTGCTTATGGAGGGTTCAGATGGCACCATCTAAACTTGCCATTTAACAGTTGTTGAACTTATTTTGAACCAGGCAATGACTATCTGGCTAGGTCCTAGTGCTGAGAAGTCACAGTTTCTGCTCTTATGCACCTTAACTGAGTAGCGGAAATGTTGTAAATGTGATATAAATGGGAAGACTATTTGCACATAGGTGTTGGTTAAAACTGCAGGAGTTGATTTTTTTATTAGTAGAGAAATATTCTACTGTTTTGCTAAGGTAATGTCTGAACTTGGTGGAATTTCTTTTCATAGGCAAATAGTGCTTTGAAAGAATAGATTGCAATATTGTAGCCCTGAAAGTTTTAACGTTAATTAAAAAAAAAAAAAGAAAATGGAAAAAGAGGAAGTGCATAGTCAAAAGAATTAGAATTCCCCTGTTTAAGTTGATGTAGAATAATAAAAATCATGGGGCATTGAATGTGGCCTTATTATGTATTAATGGTCTTCTCTGCTAGTGTTAGTAGATCTTCAGTGGCAGAAAAAGTAAAAAGAAATATATTTTCTTCTCTTGATGCTATTTGCCTAGTTTGTAAATAACAATATTTGTTTGACTTGGAAAGGAAACAATAACTGAATTGTGTTTTAAAACTCAGGGAAAAAGACTCAAAAGTATGTTCCATGCATTGCCTAATTCTTTTAAAAACAATGTTTCAATACAATTTAGTATTTCAATAATATTTTTTTCCTAAAGGAACATAGTATAGAATCCTGATGTGATAAGCACCTACTTTTTCAGCTTGTTGTATAGGTCTTGTGGGCATTTATTTGTTTAATTGAAATAATGCTATTTTTGAATCATTTAATATCATCTTGACTGCCTGGGCTTTTTGTGTCCCAGTCTAAAATAATTCAAGAGATATAGGACATCTGCCTTGTAAATTACATAATCTTTTATATCTTTTACCATTGGGCAGTAGTTTTTAAAATTATTGAAACTATCTTCAATTATTCATTTCTAATATTGTGTATACTTTAAAACCTAACTCACAACCAAATGATCTCTTTTGGGATATTTTCATCCATTGTGACAATAATACATATTTTACATTTCCTCGATTTATAATTATTGTTATTTTTTTCATTTATTTCTTTAGTCAATCAATTAATTACTTAGTAAGTATTTATAGAGCTTCTAAAGCTCAAGCCTCCCGGGGGAATCATTCACATGGGAACAAAAACTCTGATTTACCCATATTTTCAATAAATCCTTCATCAGATTGCTGGTTCCTTGCCTGTGGTGAGCAGGCGTTGCTATAATGAAGTCCCAGAACAGTTTAGACTGGCAAAGGAACACTTTTCAAAGAACCTCGTGGGGCTTCACACTCAGCAGCTGGGGGAACTTGTAGGAATTGAGACCTTGGTAGATTTCTCTATTCTCTGCGTTGCTGTTTCTTCTACGAGGATAAAAATCTAAACCTTACTCACGTTAAAGAGATTCGTGTCTTTTTTTTTTGAGTTGGAGTCTCACTCTGTCACCCAGTCTGGAGTGCAGTGGCATGATCTTGGCTCACTGCAACCTCTGCCTCCTGGGTTCAAGCAATTCTCCTGCCTCAGCCTCCCCAGTAGCTGGGAGTACAGGTGCCTGTCACCATGCCCAGCTATTTTTTTTGTATTTTTAGTAGAGACGGGGTTTCACTGTGTTAGCCAGGATGGTCTCGATCTCCTGACCTCATGATCTGCCCGCCTCAGCCTCCTGAAGTGTTGGGATTATAGGTGTGGGCCACCGCGCCCAGCTGAGATTCATATCTTTTATCTCGTGGTGCCTTTCTCAGAATCACATCCTCATCAGCCACTTGACAACACATGCTCAGGTTTTGCCAAAACACCATGTAAGTACTGGAAATACAACAGTATGGCAGACTGCAATATGGACCTCTCAGGAACCAGGAGCATGCAAGATTGCGGTGCTTCTCCCCCTTTTGGTGTCAGGACCTCTTTATAGTCTTAAGATATCATTGAAGACCCCAAACAACTTTTACTGATATGGGTTATATTCATATTTACTGTGTTGAAAAATAAAGCTAAGTACTTTTTGAAACTATTCATTGCTTAATTTATTAAAACAACAATAGTAATCCCATTACAAGTTAGGCCTTTGTAGGTGAGGCATGTAGGTGATGCTGTGTCCATTTAATTCATTTATGTCGTTCAACAAAAATTGAGCATTCTACTCTGTGGTTTGCAATGAACATATAACAACAATTTTATGTTGTTCTATGCACTGGGTATACAACAACATTAACATTTAACCTATGTTTTGGTTATGTTGCAATAAAACTGTCCTGTCCTATGTGCTGATACAACAATAATGCTATTCTCTGCAAAGCATATACAACACTACTATACTACTGTATGCACTGAGTACACATCACCAATACCACCCTGTTTGCTGTACTGGGTATACAGAAATTATTGGGCAGATGCCCTCTTGAAGTCCTTACATTTGATCCTTATAGATGGATCACAGGTGAAAGTTCAAGATGCTATTTTAAGAGAGAAAATACAAGAGAATCAAATTTGACCCACCTAGACTTGAAATGAAGATACTGATTTCCACAATGTCTATGTAGTTTGAGACGAAGAAACATCCAGAAGAGATTGGAAAAAAGAGAAAGAATTGTAGAGAAATCCTTCTAACCTACGAATTAGGGAAGGTGGGTAGTTGGTGAATAAAAAAAAAAGGAAGAAGAAAAATAAAGGGAAGGAAAAGAAAGGGAAAGAAAAGAAAAGAAAGAGAAAACCACAAAACTGTGAGTGAAAAATGATAGGAAATTATAAATATACATCATAAAAATTTTACTTTGTCTTAAATACATAAATGCACATTGAAGCACATGGAGGCACTGCTTTCTATTTTCTTTTTTTAAGAGATAGGGTCTCGCTCTGTTGCCTGGATTGAAGCGTACTGGCACAATCATAGCTCACAACAACCTCAAATTCCTGGGGTCAAGGGATCCTCCTGCCTCAGACTCCCTAGTAGCTAGGATTACAGGCAAGTGACACCATGCCCAGCTCTTTCTTTTTCTGTTCTTTTCTTTTCTTTTCTTTCTTTTTTCTTTTCTTTCTTATTGTAGAGACGGGTCTTGCTGTGTTGCCTGGGCCGGTCTTGAGTTTCTAAGCAATCCTCCTGCCTCAGCCTCCCAAAGTGCTGGGATAACAGGCATGAACCATCACACTCAGCCTGCTTTCTTGATATGTAGTCTGGGTATTTTGATCTGATTGTTCAGATACTTGGAGTTCCACATTGTCTGCTTTATATGAACCATGTACATCATCACTCTGATAATTTGCAGATTTGATTCTATTAAAGTAGAACAAGAATTTAGACACTTGCAAAAGCAAAAACAGTCTTGGTACAGAATTCTTCCAGATTTTTATCATTTTTTCAATTATCTTACAATTTCCTTATCTGCAACAATTCAGTAGCACCTTTTGTGGGAGTAAGAAAGGGGAAAGTCTTTCTGCTTTTATTTCTACTCCTTACAAGTGTTTCCAAAGCATTCATTTAAGTATCTGTAGAAAATACAACCTCATTTTCATTTTGTTTTTTTTTAACTAGCTAAAATTTAACATTTCCTTAATTTATGAATATAGGCAAGAAACCATGGTGCTATTAGCAGTACCAGTGACTTTGTTCACAATGGAAATTACAGATGCATTCGTATCACATTAGAGTTATTACAGACATCTTGAAATATCATTCATAGACATCAGTACTTCAAAATTATGGTCGTTATTAGAACCACTACCAGATGTTGTCAATTAATGGATAACAAAGTATGTGTATTACTATTAGCTACAGATTTGTTTTATAATTTTAAAAATGTTCTGATAAAATAATTTACTACATTTGTAGTTTATTGATTTTATTTTGTACACTTAAAAATACTAATCTGTGAAGGGGTTCATAGGCTTTGACAGACTGCCAAAGAAGTCCATGGCACAAAAAGTTATGAACCCTTTATCAATGACTATTCCAAAGAATGTTGATTTTGTTCCTGGGGATGTCAGAGACTGATTTCTCCAGTGACTATAAAGTATCATTTTACAGTCACATTCATTTATCATCACATTCATTTATCAAATAATTTGATAAATACTTGGTGAGTTTCCACTGCAAGTTGGATACTGAACTATGTCCTTGGGATACATCAGTGAACCAAACAAAAATCTCAACCTTTGTGGAGTTTACATACTAGCGGGGAAGGCAGATGATAACACAAAAGATACATAGATTATGTAATAAGTCCAAAGCTAGAAAGGAAAGGTGCCAGGAAAGCTTTTGTTGCCATTTTAAAGGTGGGGTGCCAGGAAGGATTTTGCTGCCATTTTAAATTGAGTGGTCAGAGCAGGTTTCATATACAGACTTGCCTATATAGGTGAGCAAGCCCGGAAGTCTCCAGATGGAATTTCCCAGGCAAAGGAAACAACTCAAAGCTCAGAGGAGGGATCATGTTTCCTATGTTCAAGAAATAGCCAGAAAGACTGCGTGGCTGGAGCAGAGTAGGATGAGGAAGAAAAGAAGAAGGGAAGATCAGAGAACTAATGGAGGGAGGAGAGTACACAGAGGTCTTTAAAGGCCATATAAGAACTTGGACTTTTACTCTGAGGTAGGCGAAGAATTTAGACACTTGCATTTCTTTTTGGGAAAGAAATGCCGTGATCTGACTTATGTTTCAAAAGGATCACTTATACTTCTTTGTGGGCAATAGAATGGAAGGAGGCAAGGGTGGGAATAGGAAAACAGTTATAAGACGATTGCTAAAATCTAGCAAGTCTGACAAAAGTGATAGCCATGGAGGTGGTGAGGAGTAATTGGTCTCTGAATTATGTTTAGGGTAAACACAGGAAGACTTCCTGGTGAATCCGATGTGCAGTGGGAGTAACAAAGAGAGGAAACAAGGGTGACTCAAAGATTTTTGACCTAAGCACTAGAGGGGTGAATTTTTCATCTACTGAGATGGAAAGCTTTGAGCAGCTCAGATATTTGGGAGAAGATCAGGAGTCACTCTTGAAAAGTTTGAATGATCTAAATGAGAGACTCTCAATATAGTTTTGGAGTCTGAGGCAAAGGAGCATCCAGGGCTGGAGATGTAAATTTGGCAACAAAGGGCATACAGAGGGAGACTGGATGAGATCCCTAAAGGAAGGAGAGTGGATAAAAAAAGAAACTAAAATCTGGGGCAAGTCAGTCCAGGACTAAGAGGTATAAGCAAAGATAAGTCATTCACAAAGTTCTGAGACTAGCAACCAGTGAATTAGGAAGCCTTACAAGCAAAAAAAAAAAAAAAAAAAAAGTATCAAGGAGTGGTGTCATCTCTGTCAAGGGGCGTAAAATGTGAGAGGACCAAATGTGGGCCATGAGATTTAGCAACCTGAAGTTTATCTGAGACCTCAGTAAGAGCAATTTTGTTGAGAGTTAAGACCTGATTTCAGTGGGTCTGTGAGAGAATAAGAGGAGAGGAACTGGATAGAATTAATACAGACCCCCTTTCTAAATGTTTTTCTGCAAAGGCAAAGAGAAATGGAGTCACACCTGGTAGGGAGAGAGGGTCCAGTAAAAGGTTTTATTTCTGTTTTTTCTTGTTTTTGTTGGCTTAGTTTTTTGCTTTTTAAGATAAATGAGTAACAATCTTTTGTGCTGAGGAGGATGACTCAAAAAGTGGAAAGAGTTGACAAGGTAAGAGATGGGAGAAGACATGCAGGGATGCCCTTGAGTGGGCCGCAGGGCTTGGAATCTGGTGCACATGTGAAGAGATTGGCTCTAGAAAGACCACAGACAATTCACCTTTCAAAACAGCAAGAAAAGCACAGTGAGTACACGTGCTTGTGGGAGGGTGAGCAGGTGCAGTAGTGAGAGACTGGGGAAATTCTCTTTTAATTGTTTCACCTCTGTCAGTGAAGGAGAAAAAAAGATTGTGCATTGAGAATGAACATGAGGGAGCAGGTGCTGGAGATTTAAAAGGGAGGTGAGAAAGGACAGTTGATTGGGAAAGAGATAGAATAGTGGCTCTCAAAGGCAGTCTCCAGATCAGCAGCATTGGTATCACCTGAAGACTTGTTAGTAATGCAAAAATCTCAGGCCTTACTTCCAGCTTGATGAATCAGGAACTCTGAGGTAGGCGCAGCAGTCTGTGTCTTAGCAAGCCTTGCAGGGATTCTGATGCACACTGAAGTCTGAGTGTCACTGGAATGGATGGTGTCCATATGATTGCTGGGTCACTCCGCCTATCCTGAATGTCAAGAACATGCCAGGTGAGACCAGCCAGTTTATTGTTGCTCTTTCTCCAGCCACAACCAGGTATTTCTTATGGGATGGGCAGAGAGTTGGATGTACAGGTTTTGATCATTGGTTTATAAGAGATAAATGGATCTGAACAATTACAATAATAGAGAATGTGATGGACTGAGTTGTGCTCCCCCCAACTCATATGTTAAAGTGATAACCCTCAATACTATAGAACGTGACTGCATTTGGATGTAGGACCTTTATGGAAGCAATTAAGGTTAAATGAGGTCATTAAAGTGGGCCCTAATCCAATAGGACTGGTGTCCTTGTAAGAAGAGATTAGGAAGCAGACAGGTACAGAGGGAAGATCATATGAAGACAAAGGAAAAAAACAAGCCAGATAGAGAAGTCTCAGAAGACGCCACCTTGATCTTGGACTTCTAGCCTCTAAAAATGTGAGAAAATAAATTTCTGTTGAATAAGCCACCCAATCTGTGGTACTTTGTTAAGGCAGCCCCAGTGAATGAATACAAACATACCAGAAAAAGGTTAAAAGGTCTGACTTCACTGGGTAGATTAGTACCTTGGCCAGCCACATGCTCTAAGTCCCTCTGTGCCCTTCTGTGAAGGGGGATGATAATAATGATAGCACCTACTCAAGAGCTGATATGGTTAGGGTTTGTGTCAACACCCACATCTCCTCTTGAATTGTAATCCCCAGATGTTTAGAGAGAGACCTGGTGGGAAGTGATTGGGTTATAGATATGGTTTCCCCATGCTGTTCTTGTGATAGTGAGCAAATTCTCATGAGATCTGATAGTTTTATAAATGGTAGTTTTTCCTGCACTGACATACACGTTGTCTCTTTTCTTCCACCATGGGAAGAAAGTCTTTGCTTCCTCTTCGCCTTCTGCCATGATTGTAAGTTTCCTGAAGCCTCTCCAGCTGTGCAAAACTGTGAGTCAATTAAACCTCTTTCCTTTATAAATTACCCGGTTCGGGGCAGTTCTTTACAGCAGTGTGAAAACGGACTCATACAGGAGTTATTGTGGAGATTCAGTAAGGCAATGCATGGAAAGCCTCAGCTCAGTCCTGACCCATGATAGGTCCTCAAAAATGTCGGCATGAAAATGGCCACTACCTCAAAAGAGCATATGTGCTTGGTCAGGATGGCTCTCCCTTGTGAATCCACATTTAGAGCCAAAATTGCCAAGTCCCTGGGGGAATTGAGCTCTGCAGCTGGCAATTTGAGGCATGTGTTCCTGAGCCCCATGGCAGTGACCTTTTATCCTTCTCGGGAATTGATTTCTGAAGCAGCCCTAAAGGCCACGAAGCAGGGTTGGGACTCCTGGATTGATTTTCTATGTTGACATAGCAGGCCAAGCCCTGTCTGGTTTATAAACTGATGTTGTATTATTTCCAAGTCTCTTATAAAACTGAGCCAGGAAAATCATTCTTACAGAATTATTGAGTTTTCTCTTGTGTAGTTTGGGGGGCTGTGGAGGCGGGGGATGAGGGGTAGGGAGGAGACTAAGCAATTTCTTTTCTCCTCCCAATTTTGTGTTTAGCCATTTCAAAGTGTCATCACACTGAGAAAATACTTGTTAATTGGCAATATGATAGTTTCTTATATAAGACCCAATCTAGGCTAGGGATGCTATTTACTGTGATTATCACTTCCAAGTGTGGTGCTTTGTTGTATATTTCCTCCACAAGCAGTTATTTGTTGGTAATGGATTTCTGTAAGCCAAATTATATCCTCCCTTTAAGGATCATTTTGACTGTGTATCTACAACACCCTTTTCAGAAAGGGCTAATTATTATTGACAGGGATGATAGAGAGACAAATTCTTCCTGTTCTGGGCAATTGAATAACCTCTTGTCCCAGTTTACTTCGTGCAGATTTGTCATTGAACTAGCATCCTTGAATTGTGTTTAAACTACAATAAAAATAAATGTGGGAAGTCTCAGTTTATGTAAAGGGCAGTACTCCCACAATCTCAAAGCTTTTTCAAAATTCTGCAAGTGTGCTGTTTGTGGATTCCACAGACTTTGTTCATAGAGTCACTCTGTATAAAGTAACCATCTGCAAGTGCCTTTGTCCCATTAAATCAGAGAAACAAACTGGTGGTTTATAGTTGAATCAGTTCTACATACTTAACAGCTTGGTCTATTTACTAGAGTTTTAGTGTTTTTCATTAGTGACCTTGATTTAATAAGGATCTCAACCTAATGTCTTTATGTTTGTTCAACATTTTTTCTAAGACAATATTGGACTTTAAATTTTATTTATGATGTTTTCTGTGCTGAGTGCTATGTTTCATGTTCACAAATCTACTCATATTTTTATATATAAAGTGAAAATTTACATTGTTTTACCCTGTCTTTCCAAAAGCTAATAGTTATTCCTATATCCTTCTATTTGTCACTGATTTGAAAGGTCTCTTTTGTTATGTGGTACTTTCTTACATATGCTAAGTAATCTATATCAGATATCTGTCTAGTTCCATGATTTGTAGGTCTGTTCTCTTATCAGTACCATTCTAATTGAATGATTGGAATCTTATAGTGTATTTCCATGTATGTCAAGGATAGTCTTCATCTATTACTCTTTGTTATCAAAATATTTAATTGTTTTCTGAATGGTTTATTATTCCAAATAAAAATTTTAACATTGCAATGACAAAGACAATACTCTTTAAGTATTAAATTTAGCAGGTAATGAAAAGATATCTGATAAAAGGTAATAGCTGTCTTGATTTTTCAGTCACACCCTAAAATCAAACACTGTTAATAATTTGGTGAGTGTACTGCCAGATCTTTTTCTATACATTTGCATATACTTGTTTCCAAAATAGCTTGTGGTTTTGTTTTAAAATGAATTACCGTAATGCACATACTAATATTTTCAACCTGTAACTACTGAGCACCCACATGTACAGGCACCAAGATACATTGGTCACCAGAGGAAGCAAAAACTACTGGGCTTGTGGAATTTCCATTCTAGTGGAGAAAAGCAGATGATGAGCAATAAGTGTCACATATCAAATCATGTAACATCTTAGAAGATGGCAATGCGGTGAAATTGCACAGCAGAGGAAGAGGGGTGAGAAGTTTGTGTGTGTAGTGAGGAGTGCCGCAATTTTAAATAAGATGGCCAGGCAAGCTTCACTGAGAGAGTATTTGGGCAAAGACTTGTAGGAGATGTTCCAAACTTAGTTTAACACTAAACATATGGAAGACTTTTCTTACCAGCATATGAAGAGATCTTCATTCTTTTAATTGCTCTTTAATATTCTATGGCACTTTAATGCTTTTTTCTTGGAAACTAAGAATACAGGAAATTTTTAAAACATGATGAACAACATATATTTACTAAACATAGAAATATGTTACTTAAGCTAGAATATACATTATTTTTAACATTAATGAAATATCTAAAATAATTTACTAGACATTAGTCATTAATCATCATCTCAGGAAATTAAAAACAAAATACCAAATGGATATAATTCAGACTATATCATTAAACTACATGCATAAATTTAGAAAAGAACAATGAATTAATAGCCAATTAAATCCATTTACCATAGAAATTTAAAAAATGCATAACAGTGACAATAAACAGAGAATCAAAATTGGTGTTAGAAACTTTTTAAAAACAAACAGTGAGAATATTAACCATCAATCCCTCCGAGATACAATAAAAGCAATATTCAGAGTTAATTTCACAATCCCCAAAATGCTTAATTGAAAACAACATAGTTTAATATAAAGTATTGTACTCTAAATCAAGGAAAATAATAAGTAAAATGCAAGTAAATCAGAATTTGCAAAGAAAAAATTATGAATTAAACAACATTGAGAAGTATCTGGTAATCTGTACCAATCTACTTTGTAAGTTAGTTGAAGAAAGAAGATAAGGGGATATAATTACAAATAAAGAGAACTTTTTAAAAATAAAAAGAATAACATATCATTTTTATCATATATGTGATCATTACACATGTAACGAAACGTATGTAAAATAGCATATACATTTTAAAAAAATCTAGAATCCAGATGAAATGCATAGTTTCTAGAAAAATGTAAATTACTAACATTGACTCAAGAAAAGTAGATAACCTAAATAGACCAATTACAATATAAGAAACAAAATATAGTTAAAATATTCCCTTAAAGAAACATTAAAAAATTTAGTTTTATGGTGGCTGATTAAAATGACCATTTCTTATTTTTTTCTTTCAATTATTATTAAAAACTAACCAGAAAAATAAAAAGCAAAAACGTTAAATTTTTGGTTGAAACCAGCAGACTACTTAAATCTCTGAATTGCAAAATAAGAACCGAGCAGCCCAAATCAGTCAAAGTGAAACAGGTGTGAGTGGAGAGAGACACTGGAAAAAAATGGTCATAACTTCAGAGCTCAGAAAATGTTGGCAAAGCATTCCTTTCTAACTTAAGTGGCAAAACCTATTGCAAAACAGCACGTTTTTCTTTACAACAGGACCAAGGTCTAGGGACTCTTAGTGGGAAATTCCCTGAGTCTGATTCTGAGGAGAAACAGAGAGGGAAATCTGCATGGGCCATGTTCACAGATGAGCTGCATTTGCAGGTAGAGTATCAGTGAGGTAGAGGACATAAGGAAATTTCACATTGTGAGCAGCTCTGCAGAATTGATTTTGGTAGACTGGGGAGAAGTAAAATTGAAATAACATATATAATTCTGTCTTTTTAGACTTGAACATGACTCTGTTCCCCTACCACATTTTCTGGAAAGAGCTGGTCAAGGATTTTTAGTCAAATGAAAAAGGTATATTCTTAAAAACAACAAAAACTAGCATAGTATGTATTGTCATTTTTAAAGAGAACATAAAAACCAAATGGCAGTTACAGAATAATCTCTGGAAAACAAACCTGTTTTTCACAGAACAATAAAAGTTGTTCCTAAATGTATCAATGAAATTAAAATAAGACTTAAAGCAACTGCTTTCATAAAATAAAAGCACAAAAAATTCACGTAAGAGTTCAGGAAAGATATGAGAAGACTACGGAAAGAAATATGAGCTTGTAGAGTTTAGAAAAGTGGTGGATGATTCAAATGTATTTGAAAATATAATTCAAGAGGACTTATTTATAAAAGGAGACCTAAGTCTATATATTTAAAGGACATATTCTGTTAACACTACTGGACTTGAAATATAATAAAGGACTCCTCAAGCTGGCAAAAGGTTAAAGACCCTTCTAGGGGAAGAAAAATCAGGTCATCCTTATTAGCTCTACATTAATATAAAATGCTAGAGTCTTTTGAAGCAATAACCACAACCTGTAAAGAATGTGATCCCTAAATTTTCTACCCAGATAAACTGTAAGTCAAGTAAAAAGCAGTTGAAACTGTAAGGGAATACTACTTTTGCTTTTCAGATTGGCAAAGATCAACAAGTTTGATAATACACTATGTTGGCAAGAATATGGGGACAGAGGCCAGGTGCAGTGGCTCATGCCTGAAATCCCAGCACTTTTGGAGCTGAGGCAGGTGGATCACCTGAGGTCAGGAGTTTGAGACCAGCCTGACCAACATGGTGAAACCCCGTGTCTACTAAAAATACAAAAATTGGCCGGGCGTGGTGGCAGGTGCCTGTAATCCAGCTACTGGGGAGGCTGAGGCAGGAGAATCACTTGATTCTCTTGATTCTCTGCCTGGGAGGTGGAGGTTGTAGTGAGCCAAGATCGTGCCACTGCACTCTAGCCTGGGTGACAAGAACAAGACTTCGTCTCAAAAAAAAAAAAAAGAGAAAAGAATATGGGGACACAGGTGTTCTATACATTGCAGGTGGGAAAATGCATTGGTGTATCTTCTATGGAGAGCAATATGACAAGATCTTTCAAAATTATATATACAAGTGCATTTTGACTTGGGATTTTTCTAGGATTTCTAAGATTTTTTTCTTTTAGAAATTCTTGCACAAAATTACAAAGATATAAATACAAGTATTTTCATGTAACATTTTGCTTATAGAAAATGATTGGAAGCAAATCCAGGTGAGGTGGCTTGTGCCTATAATCCTAGCTACTCAGGATGGTGAAGTGGAGTGGGAGGATAGCTTGAGCCCAGAAGTTCGAGACCAGCCTGGGCAATATAGTGAGACCCTATCTCAAAAAAAAAAGATTAGAAGCAAAGCGATACTTGTCAATATGGGAATATTTAAATACCTTATTGGTATTTACATGCATGACATAAAGAATACTTTAAAACAAGATAAATAAATTTCTATTGTAAAAGACTAGATGAAAACATTTTTGATCAGGAAGGGGCTGTTTGGCTCCTAGCTATACAACCAGATTCCTATAAAGGTCTTCCTTTTAATCTATGAATTAAGCTACTATAACTTGTCTCTTCACTTCATCCTAAATGTCACCCCTAACCCATGCCATCTTCCACTAAGTACTCTCATTCTTTCTCTGTCTTCCAAACCCAAAAATCTCTATCTTAAGAAAGACTTAAAAATTCATTTCTTTAATGTGTAAATGCCTCATGTGGCTTAATTTGTAAATCTTGGGATTATTTGCTGTTCAAGAGAAGGCCACATTTAAGTCAAAAGTACAAATATGTAGTTGTAGAGTCTCCGTATCAGCTTGCCTGTGGATGAACTGGTTTGTGGGTGGTAGGTGGTGGGGAGATGTAACCTTTCCTTTTGCTTTTCAAATCTTATATTCTGCCTACTTGTAATCCTGTCTTTGCTCAGAAAATACATGTTTGCATACATTGGAAAATGAGATTTTTTTTTCTTTGTTTTCTCTTTTTGAAGTTCTGTGAGGCTGTTCTTCCTTTCCCATGGGTATTTGTGTAGCTAGTTTGTTTGTTTCTTTGTTTTATGTCCCTTCTACCACATTAGTGTGCCACATTGCATTCTACAAGTGGCTTGGGAATTCAATATAAGATTTTTTCAAATTCAATATTTTGTGTGCAAATCATGTATAAGCATTCTCCTGAGCATTGTGAAGATCACTGGAGGTTTCGCCTGAGCTCTTCCCTCAGTTTAAGATTTACTGGTACCCTTCCCACCACATTTCCTCCAAATTCCTCTTTCACTGTCTACATACTTCTGTCTTTTAAAACACCAACTAATTTGTTCCCTTCTCCACGAAGCCTTTTTTTGTTGTTGTTGTTAAGTCTCCCCACACACAGAAATCTTTATCTGGAAACAAATGAACTCATACAGACCTTATTGAATGGGTCTATAATGTGATACTCTATTGAAAAAGAGCATACGTGTTCTCTCCCTCTGGGCTTGCTGGCATGAAGTTGGCAAAAAGTTTTAACGTTTTGTGAATATGCTTCTTTGATTACAATGTGTTGTGTTAAGGGATATTTATTTCCTGAAACTCAGCAGTGTGTCTCCCACACACGTTTTGTAAGCACTATTGGCACAGTATTATATTAACATGTTTAATTCTTTTAAAACATAGATGCTTAACCCGATGCTTGCAAATAGGAAGCTACCCAGCTCCATCACAGCCACATTGGGAAATTACTGATTTTGTGAAAATTTATCAAGTGGTTGAAGATGGATCAAAAAGGGGGAGATCTCACTTACACTCTTTTTTCATGGAGGCAGGCATTCCCAAGTTCCAGATGAAGTCTGCTCCACTTCCTGTCCTGGGTTGGGTGGTCTCTTCCCTCCTTTCTGACTGTGGCCATCAGCAGCAGGTTGGTCTTATTCATTTAATCTCAAAATTTGGAATGCACATTCAGAAGCCTTCAATTATTTGGAGTGGAAGGAATAGACTGTATGTTTTGCTCTTAAGATACCACTTCCCTACTTTTTTTTCCCTCATACTATAAATGCCTTTCCTCTGTCATTTCACTGCCAGGCACAATGCCTCTTCTAGTCGTGTGTGTGTGCATGCACACACACACATTATTAGCTGGCTATACATGTAGAGGGCCAGTAGCTTGTTATGCATTCAGATGTTACTGTTTCTTGTGCTGGCTCCCCGACTGGATTCTAAGCATTTCCAAGTGTCCAACATAGCTTTGTATCCCCTTCCCCTAGAACCTACAGAACCTACCACAGGCTTGCTCAGTGGGCAGTATTTGTCATCAAGGAGGATGGTGCACAGTCAGGCTTTCAGAGAGGGGGAGTCAGGATGGCACAAGCATTCTGCTGCAAGTGGCATGTGAGTTTGTGTTCCCTTCTGCTTTTCTGCCTTCCCACATGGGTTTCTAAAATGACGCTGATAAATGTCAGAACTGATGGCTGGTCAGCTCATGGTGAACGTCATATTTTCTACTATAAACAGAAGCATTTATGAATAGAAAATGTGTCAGCAGCCCAGTTTCTTCTCCTTTCTGTGCCTGAATCTCTTGAAGAATGGAGTAGAGTTGTTTTATTTGACCCATCCTGGAAAGGAAAGTGACACTTTGAAGCTGCTTTTGCAATGTCAGAAAATACCCACTGGTCCACCTTGGCTAATGAATCCTGCTAGTAAAACATTCTCTCCTGACATATCAAAATAGGACAATTTCCAAAATTCATGTTAGTCATAATTCAGTGGGTGAGATCTATGTCTTAAAAGAGCTAGGTACATTTATATTTGATAAAAACAAATATACAGAAGTAGCATTTTTGGGGGAAATACATTTTAAAATAATGGTTTCAACAGGTAGATCAACAGGTCATGCATAGTAAACCAATAACTATTATGAAATACCACCCACCCATTTTATAAACAATTTAAATAAATGTTTTGGCTATCAGCTGGTTTCCAGAAGACATAATGATTTCAATGTGATTCTGAAGTAAGATTTTGTAAAAAAACTGTTGGATGATCTCACACAAAACACAGTTCAGCTCTCTAATTTCCAGAGAAAACAGAAATCTCATTGGACTTAAAATTTATGGGTATTTTTTTTTTTAGTTCATGGGAAGTTTGGTAATATCAGATTAAAATAAGATATAATAGGAGTGAGTTCTGTGCACAGTCCTGAAGCTTGTTTAATACTCCACATAAACAGCCCTTGTTGCCAGGGGATAACTTGGAAATAAAAGAAAGTGAGACCTACAAACCTGTCTTTAAAAGGACACTGCACACACCTTAAAATTATATCCTCCTGGAGGAAGATTATTTATTGAAATAATTATAGAAGTTGACACTTTTCTGAGAAAGTTAGAAAAGTTCCTTTGTGTTTTATTCATAGTAAAGGCAGTCTGAGAAAAAGGTCTCTGTTGACCTAGATTTGCTGTTTTCCTGTATGCCAGTAATTCAAAGAACCCAAATTTATGCATCTGACACTATCTCATCACAAATAGCAGTATTCCTGAGTATGTTTTCTTCAAGAAGTTCAAATCATTCCACACACATTTTCTCGTGAATCCTCCCATACTATCATGTCCAAATTTCAGGGCTGTGGAAATTAAGATTGAGAGAGGTGGAGTTATTTACCCCCAAACATGTACTATGCTAATTAAGGAGCTTAGGCATGGAGTCCCAGAGTACTCTTTGTACTGGGTGGAAGCTCCATTCTTCCACACAGGACCACTGGAAGGTGATCTACATCAAGTGCCACGTGCTTTAAATAACTGAGATTATATTCTTAGGCCAACTACACATCTATTGAATTTATTTACAGTGGCCACAGTGTCTCATTTGGAAGATCAATACCTCACCAACACTGAGCCATAAAACATACATTCTTTTGGATAAAAGAAAGCTGCTTCCCTATCACTTTATGGAACTTGGCTCTTAGCATCATGGACCTGCCGTCTTTCCCATTGGCATGAGCTTTGATAATTTATTTTGCCAAGGGCAAGATTTATACACATGAACCACTTTTATTCCAATAATGAGTGCATTACTTTCCCTCAAAGGTACAGGGAAAAATTACTGTGAAGTCATTATTCTGGCTCAGCTGATGGGACTGGGGATGAGAAAATAGTCCTTTAAAGCTTGTTCAAAATTTTTTAGCTGTCTTGAAGCCCTCATTCTTTGTCAGGTATGGGAGATACACATGCCAGACATTCTAGGGAGAAGCCTTAGTCAATCTTCTGAAGAGAAGTCTTACCAATCTCCATTTGATCCTCCTATTGGAGAGGTTAAAAAGTATACTTCCCAAACTCCTTTGCAGCTAGAGTCATTTACATGCACTTGTAAGAGATTTGGAAATCAGAAGTGAGGCAGAGACCATTTTCATGCAGCTGTAGCTACAGGTAAAATTTGACAGTTATGAAGTTTATAGTGGTTCAACATGACATTCTGGGGAGCCATTGGTGTGAGGAGGCTATGGTGGCTACAGTGGTAGGAACTGATAGCAGTAGCCACTGCCTGACTTTTGGATTTCACATATAATGGTATGACCTAGAAACTAAAAATTCAAGGGCAGTCCACTGACATCCATTCCTCCAGCCCTTCAAAAGACTTTCTAAGTGCACACTTCCCTGCATGAAATCATTTTCTGTTTGATAGGCTGGTGGTGGGT
Source organism: Gorilla gorilla gorilla (assembly GCF_029281585.2). Classification (NCBI taxonomy): domain Eukaryota; kingdom Metazoa; phylum Chordata; class Mammalia; order Primates; family Hominidae; genus Gorilla; species Gorilla gorilla. The sequence continues at coordinate 156,528,355 of NC_073224.2, forward strand.
TTGGAACTTTACTGAAGCAGCTACTGTTCTTCCACTTTTAAGTGCTGAGGAATAGATAATTGGGAGTTGGGTCATCATAGAGTAGAAGATTAGACATATTTAGGTTCAAATGCTGGTTTTTGAACCAGTATTTTCAAAGACTCTGAAACTTTGGTTCTATTTTCTTATCTTAAGAATGAGTCTACTAATATCAGCTTTATGGGAGTTTTGTGAATATTATGAGTAATAATGTATATAAATGCTGAATTAATTATATGGATTTGGTTTTAGTAATAACATTTAAAAATTCTCTTACTAAAGCCAGTTTAAATCATAAGGAAATTGATCATCTCAAATATTGGGAGTTAATGTGCAGGATAAGCTCAAGGAATGATGAAATATGTGGCTCAATGATGTCAAAAGGGTTCAATGATTTAAACAGCCCGATGACTTTTTTTTTCTTGAAAACAAAATATTACTGAACCATAGCCATGTCATTCTGGTGACTTTTGCACTATAATGTCTGAGTCGAATAGTTGCTGCAGGAACCAAGGACCATCAGATTGGCAATGCTAAAATATTTACTATATGATTCTTTGCAGAGTTTACTGACCCTTAATATAAATATAGACATTACTATCTTCAGCAGTGATTTCATTCTAAAGATGAATCTCTTTATGGCCACAAGATGGCTACCAGCAGCCATTGGGCTGTAGATCTGCCTGTTTATAACTAGCAGAGGAAAGGGGAAGGTGGGAAGAGAATCATGTCCTCCAGGCATGGCTCATTTCTGTTCCTTCAATTCGATTGGACCGAATTAAATTACATGGCCACCCCTGGACCAGTGGCTGTTGTAATGGGACCTGCTAAGCATGAGTTGACTTAGACTAGACAGAATCTGACTCTGGAGCTACTGATGGGATGCTTACTTTAAAAATTTGAGATTCTGTAAGGAAGAAAGGAAGAAGAAATGGTGCTTGGGTCAGCAACACACATTGTCTACCACAAGCAGTTAACAAAGTGCCTAGAAACGTGTTAGGTACTCAATCATTGTTCATTCCTTTGCCCAGCAATGAAGGTATCTTCTTGGCTCCAGTAAAATGAGCACCAGGCTAGGAGTTCAGAGACGTGGCATTTCATACTGGCTCAAGCTAAGACTAGCTTGTGACCTTGGAAAAAAAAGCCATTTAATTTTAATTTCTCCATTGCTATATATAAAGGGCTGTGAATTAGACAATACCTAAGGGCCATTCTGGTTATTAAATAAAAGTATTCATTAAAAGATCTGTATTTGTCTAATGCATTAGAGTTTCAGAGTTTTCAATTGCTCTCTGTATACATTACAAGGAAATTTTTTGCAACAGTCCGAAGAAGAATGCCCCAAAGATGTAATATTAGAGTGTGTGCTTACTTCTTGATAGCTGCACATCCTTGCTGGGACTGAATGTCAACCAGAGGTGGGAGATGAACTCTGCCATGGAACATCTCATTCACTCATTCATTCACCACATGTTATTCAATGTCTAGTATGTGCTAGACAGTAAGCTAAATGGAGAAGAGGCTCTGATTTCAGTGTCTACATTGAAATGGGGGATGAGGAATTGTCAGTAATGGTGCAAGCAGAACAACTATTTCAGATACTGACAGAGTGCTATGAAGACAATAAAGCAGGTGAATATAAGAAATGATTGTGAAAAAAGTGACTGTGGAGTTTATGTCATGTCAGGGGGTCAGGGCAGACTTCTATCAGAGAAGCTTTCATCAGTTAAGATGTGAATGTATAAATCTGGAGGAATAACATCTCTTTCCCTTTTATGTATTTTGCCTGATTTTTAGGTTTCATTGATATGGCTATAATTTTCCATTTCTTTCCTGAGAGTTTTCTCTGTTAAGAAGCTTTTACAAGCCTTCCCTTGGGAAAATGTTATGTGTTGGAAGAAGGAAGACTGGAGAAGAAGAAATTTTAAAATAGTTTTTGAGTTATTTCAGAATTACAGAGCTATGTCTTCTAAGGTTGTAAACTCTTCTTCAGCTGTTACGAGAGTTAAGCTCATATTTTCTAATTTTGGAAGCATATTTTAGGCAATAGAAACTGAAGTACCCAGAGACCTATAGCAATATCTTTATATGCCAATCAAGTTGCGTGAAGAGGCACAGAAACAGCACCCTAGATTCACGCACTCCTGGGTAAAGTGACTTTTCAAGCTTCAGAGAAAAAGAACGAAGTACTTCAAGAGGCAGCAGCAGTATCTTCCTGCTTGGAGTCTAAACTGAAAATGGATTCCTTATTTGTGCAGGGATATAGCACTTCTGTTATCTCCACTCCTCTGTCCAACCATAGCTGATGATGTTACTGCTCAATTAATCCTTTTGCCTCAATAACAAGTGTCTTATGCTATGTTTACTAAACCCTCATTCATGTTTCCTATCTTTGCTTCCCTAAAACCTTGTTTCTACTTTTGAATGTGTTTTTCAAAGCAGCTTATAAGCATTTAGACTTATGAATATGTTGCTAATGCCACACTTCTTAAAAAAAACAAAACAAAACAAAACAAAAAACGGGTTAATCTGGGAAATCCAAAATTGGTATAGGAAAGAGTAATCCTGCCTTCAGGTGAAATTGACCCAGTTAATGTTTGTAATGATGGGTTTGCAGGGATTTTATAAAAGTCAGTTTGTCTTATCTGTGGTATATATAGTGGTGAGGTAAATGATTAATTCAATTGACTTGGTGACTCTCTCCTCTGCCCCAGAAAAAAAGTCAACCAGTTTTGTATCACTGCTTCAATAGCAAAACTCTGAAAAAAGTCACTTTTTTAATATGTGAATGACGAAAATGTGTTTTGAGATCGTAAAGCCCGAAACTTTTGAAGATAAAAACACAAAAGATGAAATTGATTGGGAAATAATATAACTATATAAGTAACATAAACAAGCAGTAATAATACAAAGATATTTTGCATAGTTACTTCAGGCTCCACCAGACAAAGCATCAGTCATATAAATAAATTCTTTTAAAATTATAAATCCAGTTGATCCTAAATCACACCTTCCTGTCTTGGTGCCTACCACAATCTCCATATTGACTGGGGGATCTGATAGAGAGATTTTGAATAGATATGCCGATAGAAAATGATTGTGATTATGAAATGATGATATGAAATGATCATGAAAACTGAGGTTTAAGGAGAGTCCAAGTAACTCCTTCAAAGCCACTTAATCCATTCAAGTTGGGTTTCAAGCCCAGGTCTGCATAGTCCTGAGCTCTCTCCACTATAGCAGGATACCTGCTTTGCTAAACTTTTGCATCTCCCATGTTTCCTTGCACATGTTATCACAGTTATTTGCTGATTGAATGAAATAATGACAATACACATCACAACTGAATGGAATTATTGAGTTATCCTTCCAACTCCTAATCCTTAATTATTTTCACTGTAACAGTCTAGATTGGTTCAGTTAACTTTCTTCAAAGGGCCAGAACATTGAATATTTTAGGCTTTTCCAGCCACACAATCTCTATCACAGCTTCTGAGCCCTGTCTTTGTAGAGTGGAAGCAGCAACTGGACAATAGCAAATGAGGAGACATGGCCGTGTTCCAGTAAAACTCTACTTGCGGCCAGGTGTGGTGGCTCACACCTGTAATCCCAGCACTTTGGGTGGCTGAGGTGGGCGGATCGCCTGAGGTTTGGTGTTTGAGACCAGCCTGACCAATAGGGAGAATCCCCGTCTCTACTAAAAATACAAAATTAGCCTGGCATGGTGGTGCACACCTGTAATCCCAGCTACTCGGGTGGCTGAGGCAGGAGAATCGCTTGAACCTGGGAAGCAGAGGTTGTGGTGAGCCAAGATTGGGCCATTGCACTCCAGCCTGGACAACAGGGCAACAAAAGCCAAAGCCAAACTCCATCTCAACAACAACAACAAAAAGCTGTGTTTGCAAATCCAGGACCACCCTGTGGGCCTATTTGATGACCCCTGGTATAGATATTGAAACTAATCCACTGTCTGTTAATAATGAGCACTTTCTCCTGAGTATAGTTTTGGTGACTTGCAGTACTTACATCCTGTTTATGCGTAGGCTGTGCTCACTTTGATTGGAATTATCTCCGTATGTACCTTTCTTGGTATTTGTGACTGTTCCTCTCATGGCCTGTTAACTGAAATTATGTGCAGCAATTACAAATTACAGACTACAAAGGATTGCAATTGTTCTTAGGACTATTTACTCTGTGTTATTCTTTTTAACAAGGCATTAGTTAGGATAAATCCCTCCCCTCACTTTAAAGTAATGCCTCCTTATTAAAATTTTAATTCTCCAAGTGGTTCTAATCTCAGTTGTTCCTCAACAGTTTCTTCATCAAAATCCCCTTCACTACATCCAGCATTCAAACTAGGATGGCATTTTTTACTGGTCTTTTCTATTTTTCTGTATGACTCCCTAAAAGCAATACCCAGTTAATTGTCACCCAGGCAACCAGTACACTTAAATCACCTTCTTCCTTGCCCCAATCCTACCCTCAGATAAAAAGATGCACATCCAAAAGCCTCATTTGAAACTTCCAGACAGAGAGCCCAGCATTTGGAGAGTCTCTTTGGACAGCTTTAAACACAATTACAGAAAAGAAAGCAATGTGAGTAGGGGACAGAAATGGAAGGTAACAAGTAAGTTGAGACACCTGTATTTGCTAGCATTTTTACTCTCCAGAATGTGTTTTTAATGTCTTATTTGATTTGTCCCATACAGCTCTCTGAAGTTTGAAACCTTTGATATTCAGAAAACATGAAGACTCAGAGAAGAAAAGTGATATGTTAGCATGCTTTGTAAATAGTACAGCCAGGACTCCTTTTATATAAAAATCCATGATACTTTCTATTTTTCCCATGGGTGAATTTTAGCCAAAGTTTCAATATTAAACCTGAAATCATCAAAAAGACTATGGTAAAATTAGATGTACAGGTGACCCTTGAACAACAAGGGCTTGAACAAAGGGGGTCTGCTTCTATGCAGATTTTTTTTTTGCCTCTGCCATCTCTGAGACAGCAAGACCAATTCCTCCTCTTCCTCCCACCTCCTTAGCCTACTCAGTGTCAGGGTGATGAGAATAAAGACCTTTATGATGCTCTACTTCCACTTTATAAATAGTGAGTATATATTGTCTTGTGATTTTAATATTTTTTCCTCTAGCTTACTTTAATATAATAGTGTAGTATATAATACATATAACATGCAAAATATGTGTTAATTGACTGTTTATGTTATTAGCAAGGCTTCAAAGGAACAGTAGGCTATTAGCAGTTAAGTTTTGGGGGAGTCAAAAGTTATACACAGATTTTTGACTGTACTGTAGGTCAGCCTCCCTAACCTTCGCATTGTTCAAGGGTCAACTTTGTATACATATCTAATTTTGAGATAATACACTGTGGTTAGTATATACATCAGTACTAGCCATAGTGTATTATCTCAATATTTGTTGAGCAAATAAAACTACATATACTTGTCATGCCTAGTCTTGTTTCTATGGAAAAAAAAAGATTTTCCTTGTAACTCTAGGCACAAAATATGTCTTGCTATATCACAGGGGGTAGCATCTTACCTAGTGACATTGGAACAGTCTCCAAAAAACAATGCACAGAGGGGTGCAGACAGCCTAAACTTGGTAACACATAAGGAAAGACACTGTATACCTCTGAGTAAATGAATGGCACATGTGTTACATTGTCTCCTCCCATGTTCTGGCAGGGATTACACTACTTGCCATGAGCAAAAAAGGAGATGGTATAACGTGAATGCCATTTATTTGCTATTATGAATTTTTTTTTTTTTTTTTGAGACAGAGTCTCGCTCTGTCACCCAGGCTGGAGTGCAGTGGGGCGATTTCGGCTCACTGCAAGCTCTGCCTCCCAGGTTCATGCCATTCTCCTGCCTTAGCCTCCCGAGTAACTGGGATTACAGGCGCCCGCCACCACGCCTGGCTAATTTTTTGTATTTTTAGTAAAGACTAGTAGAGACAGGGTTTCACCATGTTAGTCAGGATGGTCTCGATCTCCTGACCTCATGATCTGCCCACCTTGGCCTCCCAAAGTGCTAGGATTACAGGTGTGAGCCACCGCACCTGGCCACTATTATGAGTTTTAATACTAGAGAAGTCCTGTGTTAACTATTTACTAAGTGTGTTGACAGCATTCTTTGTGATTTACCACTTCAGAATCCATAACACAGCACTCAGCTATCAATGCCCAATGAATAAGATTTTTCATCACAGTGGAAATCTGCTCACCACTCCTTTTGTAGATGTTCTAAATTGGGTACCAGAAGTCAATTGTCTCATTATTAAGATGGGTTCTAAAGTGATTCATTTTTTTGACACTTGACTGTTAGTTGAGGTCTAGCTGTATGGTGAAAAATGTTGATGAAAAGTGTTGTCTACAGAGAGGATAGTCAACTTATATTAACTGTGAGTTATACTAGGAGCAATACATAATTCATTTGGACTTTATTTGGTCATCTGCTTTTTATATTTAATTTCATTTCTTTTGACCGGGATGAAGTAAAAACAACAACCATGAAGTTCAGTCTCATTTATTTGGCTGGACATGGCATCTAGAGATAAAATGAGAATAAATTATTTTCCATTAATCTTATAATGGCTTATTCAAATGATTCCCTTATTTTTTACAATTTAATTTCTTAAGCAGTATTCTGCAAAAATCTAGTTCCAAATTTATTTTAGGATTATAAGGCATTTCTCAGAGACATTTTCTGTTTGTTACCTGTTTCATGTTTGTGGATCAATTTCTATTTTTGCTTTCATCTGTGTTCTATTTTGATATAGTCATTAGAGATAACTTGAACATGGAGAGTAAGTAGCCTAGCAAAAATGTGAAGAATCTTGACACTGAAGTCAAATAGAAAAACTGAATTTGAGCTTTGTGACTTAATACAGTTATATAGTATGTCTCCAACTTAGAAATCAGTTATTTTCTAAAAGTTTCCTAGTGAATTAGTTGTTTGAGCATTGTAGTTAGATTTTTAAAACTAATTTCTAAAGTCTCATTACCATATAATATAGTTTGAGAGTTTATATGTTATGAGAAAAAGGCAATTGCTATGGTCTGAATGTTTGTGTCCTCACCAAATTCATATGTTAAAATCCTAACCCTCAAGGGGATGGTATTAAAAGGTGGTTACTTTGGGAGATAATTAGGTCATGGGGTCAGAGCCCTCAGGAATGAGATTAGTGCTCTTATAAAACCTGCTCAAGAGAGACCCCTCACCCCTTTGACCATGTGAGGACACAATGAGAAGGCACTATGTATGATCCAGAAAGTGGACCCTCACCAGACACCAAATCTGCCAGTGCCTTGACCTTGACCTTCCCAGCCTCCAGAACTGTGTAAAACAAATTTCTGTTCTTTATAAGCCACCCAGTCTGTCATATTTTGTTATAGCTGAATGAACTAAAACAGCAGTAGTATGGTAACATAATAATTGAATAACATAGTATTTTATTTATTTTGAATATGTATGATAAAATATTCACTTGAAGAGGAAAAGAAATAGCTGAGATAGTTTATAAAACTTCCAAAATGCAATTCAGGATATTTCTAGAAATGTTTGAGCATAAAACTTTTTTAAAATTATATTTAATTACATTTGAAAACATGACTGTGTTTTTATTAGCATTATTCTTAATATTTTCTGCTCAAATCAGGGCCATTTCTGAAATATGTAGGAAAAAAACAGGAAAAGGAATAGAAATTTTAGTCAGGCAATTGGAGAAGAGTTGGAAGTGAGAAAGAAAGGTGAAAGATGATTAAAAATATTTGTCAATTTTCCTCAGGTGAAATCAACAAAGTTTTAAGTGATGAAAGTCAGAGGGAAAAGCAGAGCATCTTCAATATACAACACCCTTAGCTGAGAAGAGAGGAGGTGTTGAGAGAAAGATACTGGATTACAGTTCACAGTACAGCCATGGTTGATATCATTGGCCTAGGATGAGCTGCTATGTCTCAAAAGAGTGATGAGGATAATTTAGAAGCCAACAGAAATGACTACATATTAACTGTTCACATCTAATGAATGTGTCTAGCAGTTAAGCTTCGTAACCCATTAAATGTCTGCATTTCTAAAGACACACAATGAATAGATCAGTTAGTATTTTTGTGCATCTATGGAAGAATTGGGGAGTAGATCACTTAAGGCCCCTAGTGGGGCCTTTAAAGAGTTAGTTTGCCGACACCTAGGAAAATTCAGTTTGTCACCAAACACATTTCCAGGTTAGGTTGATTTACTGCAATGTTGATATCTTCTTAAAATTTTTTTACTCCACCACAGTTTCCTTGGTGATGACTAGTACTGTTCAAAAGCTTTCATCTTTTTCTCCAGAACAAAAATCTGGTGTTTGTTTATGAGTTTATTATCTATGGTCCAGTATAAACTTACTGAGGTGCCCTTTGGTTGTCCCTATGTTTCTTGGGAACACCAGGCAGTTGTCCAGCATGAGTGGCTGCATCTTTCATGTGTGATTTACAGGAAAATTTCTTCTAAAATATCACAGACTTACATCACATCTGCATATTGCAATCATTCTCTGTTGACTTTTACTGCCTCTAATAAGCTATTTATGAATAATCTAATAATTCAGGTAAATATATGATTAAATTTCTATTCATTGCATTAATTTTATTTCATATACTCTATGTTTCATGCAAAAATACATAGAGAGAGATATGATTTATGTGCATAAGTATCTTAAGATAGTGAATATAATCTAAATTAATTTTGTTAAAAAGAATCTATACCTGCTATCTTGGTAGTCATGGTTCATCTTCTAATAATCACCTCCTTATTAAAGCAAAAAGTAAATAATGTGATTTTGTTCAAGTCTAATTATTTTGAGCCTGTTTTCTGGCTGTGAAGGCTCAACAGTGAAAGGGTCTCGACATGCAGAGCACAGCTTCCATATTATATTTTATTTAAAGAATTTTTGAACAGTCAAGAACAGCAAGGTCTTGAGATAGATTATTTCTTTCACATTTTCTGAGCAGAAGCTTCCTTTTTAAAAAAAAAGAACACCTCTAACAAAATAAACTCAGAGAAGCAATGCCTTCTTATCTCAGTTACAAGTTGTTAACTTAAAGATATAATTGTATTTCTGTATGTTGTAAATAAATGTTCTAAAATGGTGTGATAAAGAAGAAATTTTCCTTGGTATAGTTGGAAGATGGGAATTATTTTTATTAATTAAATATAACTGGATAAAAGTAGAGGCTGTATACGCAAAGTAAAATATGGATTGACCAAGCAGGAAATGATTTACTAGTGCTAAACAGATACTGGAGCTTTCAAAATTTCTAGGGATAGGCAGGAGTGTCTGCGGGTTGACTTTGTGTGCCTGATGCTTATATCAGGGCAAATGATGGAATTCTCTTTGAATAACATTAGGATAAGAGTTATAGGGGAAGGGTGAAGCCAGTTGGGAGTAAAAGCCAGTCCCAGATGCTGCAGCTTCTGCAGCAGCTAGATAGGGCCACCAACTTAGCAAGGATTAGCCTACTTTTCCCAGATTTTTCCAGCTGGTGTTAATCCATTCTGTGAGCTGCAGAACAGAGCTTCTGCTTAAAAACTCTTGAGCTTTTCTTCTTTCTTATTTAGCAAGTGAGTAGAAAGAATGAACACATCTTTAAAAAAATACCTGATAGAATTTGGTTTAATAGCTCTTAAGTGATAGTGATCATTTATTTAGTGAACGAGATAGTGTTCTTCCTGTTCTTATTATTCCATGATTTACTTAATAACACAAAGAACCATATTGTTGTCGCTAGGAATCATTTTAAAGTCCCTTAATGGTGATGGAATGTCTTAGACATTAGCATAATTCCCTGAGCTTGCAAACCTTTTCTGTGGAAATATGGATGCCAATGAGCAAAGAATGAGAGCCTTTGGAATATGTAGGCAACTACATCATGTGATTTGGAGTATGCTAGAACATTTCCTTAATTTTCCTAAATCTTTTTGCCATCAGCTGAGTCAAAAATTCTACTAGTGAAGAAAAGTATCCTTAGTTTAAAACTTTATTTTATATTAAAATTCTGTCTTCTTGATTTTGGGGAAGCGAATTATTTCTATTAATTATATATAATTATTATTGGTAGAACTAATAATGATAAAAATAGAATCATGTTTCAAGTGCTTTGTCATATGTCAGTCACTGGGCCCAATTTTCCATACACCTAAGTCTTTATGAAGACAACAATAAAGAATGCCCAGGTGGAGGAGAGGTTCTTCTTATCCCCATTGCATAGTTAGGGGTATTACAGAGCATTGTTAATCCCCACAGTTTAGGCCACGCCATTAGTGATTAAAGGCAGAATGTTCATCCCCAGAGCCCCTTTCTTTTGATCATTGTGTGCCTTGTTTATTACCTAGTTTAATCATTTAACATCGGTAAAGATAATGTCCTGTGAGAATATGAGAATATAAGAATATAATTAGAATGTAAGAATGTTCCTGCACTGGCTCATGCAGTCTCTTCCACCATTGTTTTTGTCAATTAAAATCCTTTATAATCATCCTTCCAGATCAGTTCAAATGTTACAGGCATCAGGAAGTTTGCCTCAGTCCCTCTCATCCATTCTCCTCTCATTGTTGGAGTTATTTCTTTCTTTGTGCATTAAGAGGATGTGATCTGTGCCCAAATTATAGCACAGCACATTCAGTCTTACTTGATCCTGTCTATCCCATTGCTGAGCTTGTGTATTTGCTTAGGAGCATAAATTGTGTTTGCCATCTTTGAATCCCCAGCCCCTAGTTCTCCTACCTATTGTAGGTACACAACTATTGAACATATTTTAATTTGTTCCACAATATTGCGTGGAGGGAGTGCAATATTTCTTGATCTTCTCTGAGCTACACCCACCTACAAGTGGAAAGTTAAATCAGTTGGAAGTGCAGAGGAGAAAGGGACACACACACACACACACACACACACACACACACACGAAGCTGGCAACAAACACACTAATGTCTGATGACTCTACATTTTTGCTAAAGAGCACACCAGAAGAAAAACTTGTTAGTTTGGTTCCCTGGGGACAAGTGACATACCAAAGAGATTAAATGACCAGATCTGGAGTGCTTTTAGGCAGAGGAGGGGGCCACTCGAAATCTCAGTTCTCTAATTTGTTCTAAGAATTAGAATAGAAAATACCTGGCATTTAAAAAGATATTTTAGCTGTAATAGTCATAGTGTATTCTTACTGCACAGATGACTATAGGCAAGATTCTTAGCTTTACTGAGCTTGTTTCCTCCTGTCTAATCTCCTCCTGGAGTTTCTCATACTTAATTTTGAAATGTACTGTTTATAACTGACACAAAGTATGTGCCTGATGAATGATTCTGGCTTCCCCTTTCTCTGGTCCCAATTGAATATCCCTCAATGACTATTTTAAGCAGCGAAAAAAAAAAAAACAGTCATCTTAGGAAGAAGTTGCCCTTTTTAAAATAGCCGCATTTTACCTTGTGCTGGATTTACAGCCAACCTTTGACAGCTTGCTTTGCTCTGATTTTTTTTTTTCTGATTATCAATTTGTTTATTTTTTAATGACAGCTTAACTAACTGTATCTTAAACAAAAGAAAAATATTGTTTAACATTGTTTCAACGGCCAAGAAATATATATACCAATGTAACTTGGCTATATTACAGCATGAAATATGGGGTCTTTAGCAATAACATACTTCCACTCATGAAGTCACACTCTGTAAACTTCTTTCAGAAGAAAATCCAATTTAATTTTTAGTAATATGCTTCCAAGGACTAAACAGTAAAGTTCGCAGAAAATTTATTACATGAAAACACAATCCAATAGGGTCACTTTCTTTAACAAGTAATGGCAAAAATTTTAAAAAAAGACAGAAAGATTGTAAGAGTTCATTAGTTTCAAGCAAGATTGTTTATACATTGTTAAAATCTTTGTAAACCGCTTTTTGGTGGGTGATAATGACCCCTTCATTTGTGGAATTTGGAGATAAAATGGTTGGCGTTTGGTATGTCATAAAGGTTATGAACAGAATGAACATACATTTGCTCATCAAATATCAGAGTATTTGAAAGTTTATATAACTTTATGGATTCCTAAGATGTTTGTAATAGAAACAAATGAGGATTGAGGCGCATACCTGACCTTTTGAAGTTAACAAAAGGATAAACTCAGTTCTCCCACAAAACATTGCAGAATGTACTTGTCAAAGTTAAAAATGTACAGGGTAGCCCATCTGTCTGAAAACAATCACTTTTTAAAAATAGAAATGAAATAATTTTTAAAAAGTGAAAACAATATTTTCTCTTGCATGTATAATTTGCAATTCTTAAGGGAGGGGGACCCCTATGTGAATTATAGCAGACCTTCAATGGAGGCTTGTTGAATAAATGAATGAATGGAAGGAAGAATTGAGGGAAACTTCAGCAATAGGAAAGCAAGGTGATCCTGTGGATTATCTATGTAATATTCCAATTCATAAATCTCAAGCAGTGGCAGCAGTTCCAATTAAACCACTTAAACAGGTATTATTTTATTGCAAACCAGAATGATTGCTGATAAATCAAGAAGGTAAATCTTACAAAATGTTTACAAAAATTACATGAGGTATGTAATTTGGATGGGGAATTGATGCATTTTGACATTTGCTTTTGCTCTTTATTTTTATTCATTTATCTAATTTGTTAATTTTATTTACTTTATTTACCATTGTTTTTACACGTTTTCTTTGTCTGCCTCTTGGCTGTTATCTATTGTCTTCAGGCAAAGCCCACGTGGCATGGCTGAGGATGTTGCCCCCACTAAGTTGCTGGTTGCAGCAGCTACTAGAAGAGCCAGTAGACTCGTCATCTGGTCAGACTATTTGCTATGTTCAAATGGACACTGCCTGTCTTTCACTGTCTTTTTCTCTAAAGAAAACATTAAATTTACTGAAAACTTGAGATTTAGAAAGGTTGGAAAGGCTACATAACACAGGACTTTAGATTTGGTGGTTGCATATGGTACATGCAAAAGGCTGCTTAATTATGAAATAATGCCAGAGTGCTACTTGAACCATTTTTTCCTGGAAGGAAACTTCAAATAAATGTCAAAAAGTTATCAATTATTGAATGCAAATTCCATGAGTTCACCTGGGTGTGTGTGGTATCCTTTAAGGAATAATATTCAAAAAAGAAGCTCATCTTACAAGCAGTGGGCTTTGAAGGTCTCCTTTTACTTTTGTTTTAGTTTACTAAGACACTGTGTCTTTTAGGTTCATTCCTAAGTTTCCTTTGCTGCATTTTTCTTTGTAGCATTATCATCAATCCACCCAGACTGAGGCATGAGGTCTATGTTTACAAAGTACTAATGCCTTCATTTGGGCTCCCAATCTTTCTTTCTGATCTTCATACCTGCTGTTACAGACAAAGTCCAGCTCTTTAAACAATAGAGTTTCAGACAAACATCTGTCTCCCCTCAGAAGCATTTCTTCACAGTCCAGATAGCCACGAAGCCATTAAATTCCAAATCCAAGGTTGCTTCCCAGGACAAAGCGTGAAGCCAGAATCTCAAATCTATAGTCTGTTCACATTTTCAAATGAACATGGTTGCCTTTTAAGGAGAGGCTAGTGCCTCTGAAAAACTTCACTTAAGAATTAATTGCATATATGAATCAAAAACAGACTAATCAACAAGTAAATGTTGAATTTTTCATAGGCTTTTGGCAATTGTTATTATAATAGACATTAAAAGACAAATGCATCTATCAGTCCATTTAAATTAGTGTTATTATCCATATTGACTTACAAATATTAAACACATCTTCCTGTAAAACATAATAACATACCCTGTTTTGGAACTTTTTGAAGGTCCGTGTGCAGCTGAAGAAATGTTCGTTAATGCTTCTGGTACTTATCCAGATTTGAGCCAATAAAAGTTAGCTTATTTATAAACAATGGTCCCCAAAACTTGCCTTTCCGGAATTACAAATTCTACAATGAATCATCTGTATTGTCTGATATATTTTCTAAATTTAGGATGCAATTCATTATCTAAATCCTTGCATATTTCAAGACTTCTGCCCTTAGTTCTTTAGTGTGTAAATGTAAAATAAAAAGTCCCTAAATGCAAAGCACAATGTAACATGATAGAAACCTCTTTGTGTTAGAAAATTACATGTCAGAACTGGGTAATCTATAATACCAATTAACCAGCAATGATAATCATAAGTTCTTAAGAGCTAGCAGATTTGTTGCTCTTTCTTAGAGATGATTTTTTTCATGTACTTTTGACATTTTTCCCCTTACCTTATTTTGTAAAGTCCGCTTTGTGAAAGACACAAGACTATTTATAACAATAGATGTTTTAGGAATTGGCAAACTTTTAAATCCTAGATGGAATGGCAGAATAGCCCCTCAAGGACGGAATGGACTTTATTTATTCTTGGTGAGTTCTGAATGCACAAAAATAAAGGGATTGCCAGTTGCCAGTGGGAAGTGAACATAATTATGACTTCACAGCTGCTTTTCCTAAAGTAAAAGGAGAGAAAAAACGAAGAGTCATACTTTTTTTTGTACTGTATCTAAAAAGAATATGCACAAAGGGAATATATTTATGCCAGATATAAGAAGCCATAATCAAAGTAATACTGTACTACCAAACTTATGCCAAGAAATTCAGAAATCTTGACTTGGTGGACTGTAAATCAGAGATATGCATCTATAGCACTCTAGTAATTAGAGCAATGTATGGAAAATTGAGGTCCTCAAATATATTCCCAATAGCTTGTTTCCCCTGATGAAAGTGGAGTGATCTTTCAGCAAAATCGTCATCATCTACTATGCTGGTTTGACATTTGCAAAGCTCTGTTCAGATAATTCAAAACTTGGTGGATCTGATTCTATAGTGTGTGGTCTTAAGAAATGGCTTTTGGAAAGTTTTGTTTGGGAACTTGAAAATTACACTGCATACATGCTATGAGATACTCAAGGTAACCAGTTACATCTGCCAGGGCTGATATATTGTTTAATGTAGAACAGTTGTTGACAAATTTTTATGTAAATAGTGAAGTTGTAAATATTTTAGACTTCGCGGGCCATATAGTCTCTATCCCAGCTATTCGACTGTGCCATTGTAGCATGAAAGCAGCCTAGACAATATTTAAATGAGCAAGCAAGACTGTATTCGAATAAAACCTTACTTACAAAAACAGACAGCAGTTGTATTTGGTTCTAGACCATCGTTTGCAGACTCTTGATCTAGAAATTTCTAGTCATAAAGCTGGACTTGCAAAAGCCAAATAGTTATTGGAATCTTTGTCAAAACGGAGGTCTCTTTTTAATGCCAATAGAGCTTTTAAGGATAATTTAAACATATGGATATTTTCCTCAAGATGTTTTGTCAATTAGTAGTGGAGAGGAGGACACCAGCAAAGAGCAGTCCTTTATCAAAAACACTGCAAAAATACTTTGGTTACTTGCTTCCTTACAAAATCATTATATCAAGCAACTGCATGCAGGAACTTAGATTGAACACAAGGCTCCAAATATTTTTATCTCTATTGATCCCTAGCAGATGTAACAGAAAGAAAAGATGAACAGTCAACCTGATTTCAATGTAGATATTTTGTGGCAGCAAGAAAGGAGATGCCAGTTGAATCACAATTAATTGTGAATCTGCTTCAGGCAGCCTCATGAAAAAAAATAATCTTTTAGTCTGCCTCCTACATTCAGAGGCTACCTCAGTCTTCTGAAGAAATGTTAAATTATCTGAGGGATAACTCTAGGTGAGTCAAGGGTGATACCTTTCCCTGGGTCTTCCAGTAATCTGCCATTGACCTCTATATGCCACTTAACTTCTATTTGATCTATTTCCCAATTTATAAAATAAAGGAGAATAAAGAGATGTCTGTAAAATGGTTTAAAAGCCCAAGTGAAAGGCCATCTGAAACATAGGATGGCTGAATTTCAAAGAGTCAGGAGGACACTTTGGCTATTGAGAATACATTTTAAATCACATAAGTGGACACAGTAATATTCTTGTGAATGACACATTACTCAGCAGTATTCCAGAGGGTCAAATAGATAAGGAGGACATGAAAGATTAATATTCAAGTTAAGCCTTTTAATTAAAATAGATGTGAGAAAAATATATAGAAGGAATGAGTTTTGAATTGAAAGTTGTTATTTTGTGATGTCAACATAGGTACATAGACAAAAATTCACCTAGACATTTTTCAAAGGCTCTTTTGTATATAATCGAGGTACTCCAGTTTTTTATTTTTATAATATGTTTTAGCTACTTTTAGTCTTACTGTAGTTTTATATAGTTCTCTTTCTATTGGTATAAGACCCAAACTTGAACATTTTTAGCAATCCAGATCATGCTATAAAGTTAATGTCATAGAAACAGCATAAGGTGGTAGACTTGTGCTGGGCTCAGTGTTAGAATCTTTGCTTTCTCTGGCTTAATTTTTTCCACTAGTAGGGGCAATAATAAGAAGCTTGCAATTCTTTTAGGAGATTAAACGAGTATTGAATGACAAAGTAAGTGCTTAACGCTTATAGATGTTGAGTAGTCAAGACTCAAATTTGAGTTTGAAGGATGCTGATTCTGAGATACTCAGGCTTGGCTTGGTTGATTTCTCTAATAGGAGAGAGAAAAGGTGTAACTAATTGCAGTTTTCCCAACGAAGGGAGCATTGACATGACAATTTTCACTGTGTGTTAATGTTCTTATTGCAAAGTATTTAACATTTTTGTCCCCATCCCCAAATGCCAGTAGCCCCCTGCTGTGGTCAAAGAATATTCTTTCATTTTTTTAAATATAGTCAGCCCTCTGTATCCCTTGGTTCCACATGACAGGTTCAAACAACTATGGCTTGAAAATATTCAAAAATTTTGCATCTATATGAACATGTATAGACTTCTTGTTTCTTATCATTATTCCATAAACAATACAGTGTAACAGATATTTACATGGAAATTACATTGTATTAGGTATTAAAAGTAATCTAGAGATGATTTAAAGGAAAGGGGAGAACCTACACACAGGTTATATGCAAATATACACACAGGTGTGTAGGTTATATGCAAATACTACACCTTTTTTATGTTGGGGACTTGAGCAACCATGGATTTTGGTATCCAAGGGAGGTCCTGGAACCATGCCTTGATTGATACCAAGGGATAACTGTTACCTCTTTAGGAGGGATCAATACAAAAACTGGATGACCATCTAAAACACTTGTGAATTCAGTGGGCAAAATATTATTTTGGCATTGGAAAAACACCAAAACATGCTGGCATACCTGAACTCTCCTCAATGACCTGGGATCTGCTTAGAGACTAGGGCAGAGATTAAGATGGGAAATTTTACAAATTAAAGTCAATACTCAAAAATAACTAATGATCAAAAGGATCCACTTGCCCCACTGCCACTCACACCCCCACCTGGTTCAGCAACATAGAGCCATGGCAAAATGGTCACACGTCCCTATATCTCACCAATGACAGAGACTCAAAGGAAGCCTGGCAGCTTAGGGCTGGTGACAGGCTATCAGAGTTGGAGGGCCCATCGTTTGCTGGTTGACTTTAGATGAGCTTCTTTACAAACAAGGTGTACATAGGAAGTTGTGGGCCAGAATCAAAAGGAAGTTCTGTTGCTCTATGCAGAGAGGTGTGTTTATCAAAGGAGAAGAAGAGAAGGAGGGACAATCGGATTTAGAAGATTATTTAATTGTATACAACAACTGTAGAAGTATTGAAGTTTTTGTCCCATTTAATAGATGGTAAAAATAAGGGCCGGGCGCGGTGGCTCACGCCTGTAATCCCAGCACTTTGGGAGGCCGAGGCGGGCGGATCGCGAGGTCAGGAGATCGAGACCAAGGTGAAACCCCGTCTCTACTAAAAATACAAAAAGTTAGCCGGGCGTAGTGGCGGGCGCCTGTAGTCCCAGCTACTCGGGAGGCTGAGGCCGGAGAATGGCGTGAACCCGGGAGGCGGAGCTTGCAGTGAGCCGAGATCGCGCCACTGCAGTCCAGCCTGGGTGACAGAGCGAGACACCGTCTCAAAAAAAAAAAAAAAAAAAAAAAAAAAAAAAAAAAAAATAAGATGGTTTTACCATCATTCTCAGCAAACTATCGCAGGGACAAAAAACCAAACACCGCATGTTCTCACTTATAGGTGAGAATTAAACAATGAGAACACTTGGACACAGGAAGGGGAACATCACACACCAGGGCCTGTCATGGGGTGGGGGGAGTGGGGAGGGATAGCATTAGGAGATATACCTAATGTAAATGACGAGTTAATGGGTGCAGCACACCAACATGGCCCATGTATACATATGTAACAAACCTGCACGTTGTGCACATGTACCCTAGAACTTAAAGTATAATAAAAAGAAATAGGATGGTTTTAGTGCTCATACTGCTTCAGGGTGGGTACAGCGGAAGCTTTGATTAAGAATTTATGAATAAATTTTTCTTTCACCTGATTATTTTGATTCTACTATGAATAAGCTGAGAATTGCTTCGGAGAATCTGTGCAGGCTGCCTTGAAACAGAAATACAAGACTGATTGGTCTAGGGAAAAATATGCCAGCTGCCTATACTAACAGCACCCATTCATTGGGATTTTAGTGTGCACAACGTTATGGTGTAACTGAGTCTTTATTATAAGAATCATAAGATGTTTGTTTTACTTAGTTTTCTCTTTTCCTTGCCTTTTTCTGCCTCCATGCATGCTTGCTTGCACATAGTCATTTTGGTAGAAGGTAGTCACTAGTAACTTCATATCCTTACACCCCTGGCCTGCAAGATTGATAAACTCCATTTTTTTTGGAGAAGAAAAATGAATCTTAGGTCACACAAACCTTGATGGCATCCAGAAGTTTGATCAGGCCAAGAGACATAAACAGCTTTGGTCTTTGGGGTATCCCATTTCCTGTATACCTACCTGACTCATAGAAGCCCCCAATTATGTGTAAAGGAAGGTTGGACTTTAGAGACTGTCTTTCCTGCCCTCTCACTTTGGCCAAATTGAATAAACATTTATGCTGATGTGTCAGTGTTTGGCTTACTGTGTATCAGTTATGTGAACCTAAATTTTGATGTTAGATAATTATCCAAAGCATTTTGTATACTTTGTCCTTCTACTCTGCACAATAAATCCATAAGGTTTGTATTTTCATTATAATCTCCGTCTTCAGATGAAGACACAGAACTTGTAAAGTCAAATATCTTATTGAAATCACAGAGTCAATAAGAGAAAGAAGCTGGAATCAGACCAGGGCTCCTTACTCGGGGCTCATACCTAGCCTGGTGGGAGTGCTAAGGAAGGAGGGCAGAAAGGCAAGTCCCATGCAAGCAGAGGAGAGTGATTCCAGGATGGATCAATTGGTACCCATAGGACTTCTTGAGATGCTGAATGCAGAGGCCTTGAGAAGCCCACAGTTTCTAGATTATGTACATGCCCAGACCCAGTGGATATCTATTTAGTTTTAATTAAAACCCTCCCTTCTCCAGAAAGGGAATGTGAGTCTGTATCACCCACAATAGGACAAATCAACAGATGAGATTATCTGCATGGCCGTTTAAGGAACCTTCCCTACCTCCCTACTCTGTTACACTCTACCTACAAGATCAGACTTTCAAAGGAACATCATTTCCCCTTGACTCAGACAGATAAAAGAAATTTGACTCCTAGTCACCAGGAAACAAGAAGTCTCCTCCACAGTCTTTTGACCTTTTGTTGCTCCAAGAAGGACCACATGTCACTGCTTTGCCACTTGAGGCCATTAAACCCATTTCGCTCCTTTATATAACTGCTAAACATAGACGCTGAAATGAAGAAATACAGCCTAAATAAAGACACCAATAACAGCTTGCAGGAAGTAGTAAAAACAGTTTTGCAGGTTAGGAGCCAACGCTTTTTCCACTGTCAGCTTTAAAGGTGTTCTCTTTGACCAGCCACAAGGCTACTTCACCACAGGTATGACATTAGAAATTTTGAAGACTATTGCACACAATTTTCACAGTGGATCAGCCAGAGGTTGTTAAGCAAAGAGAATGCTGAAGCCATAATATACTGAGATGACAGAGGGGGCTCATGAGTATTCCTGCTTCCATGCTCTGTGGGCCAGCCACAGCAGCAGCCACTGTTTATGGCATCCCTGACTTGGATATGTGGTTTGTGCCTGTTGAGGGAGTGCTAAGAGGAGAAATCTACAGAAAAGCCGTGAACTAGGTGGTTGAGCCAAGTGGGCCAAATAGACAAGAACTTCAGATGCAGGAAATTCCCTTCCAAAGGCAGGTGATAATGGGCTCTGACTTCTTGTCAAATTATCCATCAATCAGGGCTTTAACACCAAGCTAGTACAGCATGGTGGTCAAGCCCAGGACTTCTGTAGATAAGTAGAGCTCAATCTAATCTGACTCTGTATGGACTAATGGTGTGGCCATTGGAAAATCACTTTAGCTCACTAAGGCATAGTTTCCTATTCTGTAAATTGGAATTAACATTAGTACTTACTATCTAGGGTTGCTATGAAGACTAAATACTTAACACAATGTCTAGGCCATAGTAAATGCTTCATTCATGGGAGTCATCATTATTGAGAAGCTTTCTATGTGCACATCACTGTTCAGAGAACTGAGTATGTATTAAAGTAAAAAGCATGTGGTTTAGTCCTAGGATGCATATAATCTAGCTGGATTGACAAGAAAAGTACATGCACAGAAAAGTTAAATAATATAAAGTAGCATACAACAAAATGTTAATTGTGCAGCATGGATGATAAGTGCTTTATTCATTTATTCATTCATTAGTAAAACACACACCGAAGACTTCCTGTTTTGAAGCAATGTGATAAGCACAGAGAAGGGTAGGAGAGCTTAATCTCATAGGAATTATTGCATGAAAAGTACTATTGTTATCTTATCTTGAAATTTTTTTATGGGAAAACTGAGACTTAGACACAAAAAAGGAGCATACCGAAGTTCTCACTAGTAGTAAGTTAACAAGGTTGGAATTGCAACCCAGACCTGCCTGACCCCAAAGCTCATGATTTTGTAGAGCAGTTGTTAAGAGAATAGAATCTACAGCTAGAGAATCTGGGCTCAATCCTGACACTGCCAATCATTAGTTTTGTGATCTTGGTTAAGTTACTTAAATTCTCTGGACCAGAGTGTCCTCATCTGTAAAGTGAAGGTAGAATATTAGTATCTACTTCATGTGGGTTTTGTGATGATTAAATGAGTTAATCTATTTAAAAACATATCAGTGCCTGGAACACTATCAGCACTGTAAATATAAACTCTTATTATTGTAATAGTGAACACTATAATTATTACTATCTTAACTGAGCTATGGCATGTGAAATGTTTAGAACATTGGTACATAATAAGCATGCAGTAATTAGCTGTAATAATAATTATAATTATAAAGAGAAGGGTAGTCAAGGCAGGCTACTTTATATCAGGGACTTGAGCAGCCACTGATTTTGGTATCTGCAGGACATCTTGATTCATAGTCGAATCAAAATAAATAATAATAACAATAGTTATTATTATGACCTAATGAGTTACACTGCCCCTGATTGGTTTACTTGCCTTCAGTCAAAATTGTCCTTTTCTGCTCCTAAACTTCCAAACTTTTTCACTCCTGTCAATGGTATCATAATACCCCCATAACACAAAATTATTTAAAGAATTACTGTTTTCATTGTCTTCAATAGGTAACGAAAGAAATCCTAGGATTAGAACGGGCCTTCGTTAAATTCTAAATCATGGTGCTATTATGAGAATTAATCTATGATTACATGTAAACCACTATAGGACACAGTATATGCTCAATAAAGTTAGTTATTGTTGGTATAATCAGTTCATATACTTTATTTCAATATGTCACAGAGAACAAGTCCTATCATTTTTCCTTTAGAACACATTTCATATAATTCTATCTTTCTACAAACCCTAGCTGAAATCCTTGGGTGCCAGGCTTTCTATTAGGTGTAATTCATCCTGTGTACCACTGCTGTTACCTTCAACACTGCTTAGACTAAGAAAACCACCAAGATTTTCTATTTTCCAACACCAACATGTCAGACACTTCTCTCCAATGGCTAACTCAATCTTCTCGGACTTCTTTTACTGCTCATAGGGTCACCATTCTGGTTGAAATTGTCCCCTCATTATCTACAATGCCTTTTGTCTTATGTTGACTTTGGACTACACTCACATGCTTTCCCATTCCTTACCTGGGAGCCTTTGATTTCACGCTCTGCTGACTCAAATCTGCCTCTTCTTCAAAGCTAACATCATGTATCACCTTTTGCCTAAAGCCTGTCCTAATTAACTCCCTTCAGCCCTTCCCTTCTCTGAAACCCTATAACCCTTGAATCTTCTATGCCTAATGCAGATATGATACAGGGATATGTTATAAAGAGGTTTAATACATGGCCTCCTGAGTAATATTACCTGAATTCTAACATAGCTCTGCCTCATCTTAGGACTGGGACTTGGGCCTCAGTTTCTTCATCTGTCAAGTGGACATAACAAGAGCACCTATCTCATAGTATTATTTGTGATACTTAAATGACATAAACCATGCAAAGCACTTAGCATAGTAGTTGATGTGTGATAATCATTCAACATGTTAGCTATTATGATGTGGTTGTTATGATGAGCACTCACCACCTGTTTGTTGAATGAATGAATTAAACTATTGATTTCCACACAGCTTTATAGTCTCCATGTTTAGAGGAATAAAATAGATTGTACAAGATATCTGAAAATCCCAAAGGGATGCATAGTTACATTTACCTTTAGAATGTTGCCAGTCTTTGATGTCACAGAACACACAGACTGATGGTTTAAATGCTCTCCTCCTCAAATTCTGTTTTTTTTTTCTCTCCCACCCATCCTTATTGCCAACCACCCCTTAGTTGATAAGTGGAGAAAGGAAGAGGGTTATGAAGATTTCAGGTCACTGCAGATGAAACATACAAAGACAAACCCAGGGCTTCCCATATTATATTGAATATAGAGAATGCCTTAGGGGAACTCTAAGAAGCTTGAAGTCATTTCCCCTTTAGAAATCATAAAGAGGTCAGTGATTTATAATTCAGAAGAACAATGGACAGGAAAAGTTCTCTACCTGCCCGTGCAAGCAACGACTGTCTTTCGAGGCTTTCTAATGTAGTCAGAGCTTCAAGGTAGTTAACAGCCCTTTTTCCCTAACTGCCTGCTATGCTTTATCCTAGAGGCACTTCTGCTCTTCTCTGATTCCTTTTGGCTTAAAAAATTATTTTTTCTGCCATTCTCATTTCTCCTCTGCAATCCTGTCTTTCTCTCTTTTTCTCTTTAGTGGTCTGGCTTTGGTGCTGACCCCACCGTGCCCTCTCAAGGGCACTTAGCAGAGCTGTTGTCTCAGGCTCGGGTGTGCTCCCTATCCTCTGACCGGTAATAGAACAAAGGACAAAAGGCCATCTCTCCAAGTCACAATATCTCTTTATTGAAGCTTTGTTCTGCTGCTTTGAGCCTTTTCTCTCTGATTCACTGGACTTGCATTTGAGCAACTTTCCCATTTCTCTCTTTTCTATTACCTCCCAATTCTAGAATGACTAGGTTAGACTCACTGTTTTCTTGTTTCTCACTTCCAATAAATTCTTTGACACACTATTAACATTTGAAGGTTATATCAGAAGATGGAAAAATCAAATGAATGCCAATATTCTTTCCTGGGTCCCCTGCTCTCTGGCTTGGCAACTGAAATCCTGGGTCCTGCATTTTCCCTCCTAAACCACCTCCAAGGTTGGCCTTCAGAGCTCTTAGGACTAGACTGGCTGGTGGAGGGACTGGTGCTCTCAAAAGGCCTTTCTTCTTCACAAATCCTCCCTTGCTCAAATGGGATCTAGAAGCAGATTTGGAGGCTTGTGGAAATGGGGCCCATCAACATTCAAGCATGTATCCTATTACCATTTCAGGCATTCTTTGTGGCTCCATCATTCTGTTTCTAAGTCTCATTACTTCATTTGTCCTTTAGCAAATATATCCCTGGTCTACCACATACCTCTTCCTCTCCATTTTTACTGCCACTGCCTTAGTTCAAGTGCTATTTGTTGAAGAAGTGTTCCAATACTTGTGTTAGTTTCCTTGGGCTGTCATATAAAAAGTACCATAAGCTGAAATTTATTCTCTCACAGTTCTGAAGGCTAGAACTCAGAAAAGCTGTTGACAGGGTCTTGCTTCCTCTAAAGGCTCTGCAGGAGAATCTGTTCTGTGCCCTTCTCTTAGCAGTGGTGTTGGTGACAGTCCTTCATGTTCTCTGGTCTGTAGCTGTGTAACCCCATTCTCTACCTTCATTGTTATGTGGCATTCTTCTCCCTGTTTCTCCGTCTTTTCCTTTTTTTATAAGGAAAACAGTCATATTGAATTAGGGCCCACCTTAATGAACCCATCTTAACTAGATTTCATCTGCCAAGATCCTATTTCCAAATGAAGTCATATTCACAGGTACCAAAAATAGGGCTTCAACATATCTCCTGGGAGGACACCATTCAACCCATCACAAAACCCTCGTAGATCTCCCTGCCACCCATATTTTCCTTCTCTAATCCACCCTCTTTATAACATCCAGTCAGCTTTCTAAAATACTTATCAGATTATTTACACTTGAATTTAAAAATTATCTGCCAACTTGCCATTTCTTTTAGATGAAATCTTTAGAATTGCATTTCAGGTCCTTTTCATTTTAGGTACTTCCCATGTTCCTTTCCAGCACATCCTGTCATCCACTCTCATGGATCTGGCAGGGTATGACTTGCTTATTATGTTAGAATGTTCAAGGCCTTGTGTATATTTTTGCTTTTTTTCACCTAAGCCCCATTCTCTTTTAAAATGAATAACCCATCCTAGATTTTTTTTATAACCCTTTGTTTATTCCATTTTCTTATTCATTCTGAATTTCTCAATGCCTGGTACCTATTATCTGCAAATAAATGATATTGAATAAATGATTTCAGAAAGGAATAAACAATTTGATAATTAATGTTACAAATAGTTTTTTCTTCATCATGATCTTCATAAGTTCTAAAAACTTCATAGTTATTTGTCAGTGTAAATACTTTTTTCAAATATTTATAGCATAATAGCTAAGAGGCAGGTTTTGGAAACTGCCTGGTTCACTTAGAAGTTACGAGATTTTTTTCAGCCCTTTATTTGACCTTCTTGTCCTTCAATGTCTTAATCTGTTAGATGGGAACATGAATTCCTAATTAACAGAGTTATTAGAATAAAATGTATTAGATAAAAGAACAATCCTTAGGGTAGTGACTGATA
Source organism: Gorilla gorilla gorilla (assembly GCF_029281585.2). NCBI lineage: Eukaryota > Metazoa > Chordata > Mammalia > Primates > Hominidae > Gorilla > Gorilla gorilla. The sequence goes on from NC_073224.2 coordinate 156,553,697, forward strand.
TAAATTAAATGGTTAATATTTATTTGTCATATTGTCTTTATAACTATTATATTTATAATATAGTTATTATATTTATATTTATATATTATTATATAATATATAAATATATAATATAAATATAACTATTATATAACATATTTATAAATATAATAGTATATAATATTGTAAATATAGTATAATAGTAATATTTATTATATTTAATAAATATAATTAAGACATATAATACTATTATATATCTTTTTAAAAACATTTATTTTAAGTTCTTAAATTAATTGTTATTTTAAACCACATGATCACCTGTTTTTCTAGTTAATTATCTCTAGGCTACAAATACATTTTATATCACCATTCTCAATTATAATTGAGAATATAGTATATCATTGTCTCTCTCCAACCACCCCCCGATTAAAGTATTGAATCTATTTTATAACCCAGGTGAATCCTATGAGACAGAGGTAGATAAAGTTGGCCTTGATATGTGGCATTGGATTTAAGAATAATAGCTGTGCTGGGCGAGGTGGCTCACTCCTGTAATCCCAGCACTTTGGAAGGCTGAAGTGGGTGGATCATAAGGTCAGGAGATTGAGAGCATCCTGACTAATTCTGTGAAACCCCATTTCTACTAAAAATACAAAAAATTAGCCAGGCGTGGTGGCACGTGACTGTAGTCCCAGCTACTCAGGAGGCTGAGGCAGGAGAATCGCTTGAACCCGGGAGGCGGAGCTTGCAGTGAGCCGAGGTGGCACCACTGCACTGTAGCCTGGGCGACAGAGCAAGACTCTGTCTCAAAAAGAAGAAAAAAAGAATAATAGCTGTAACATGCTCTTTTTAACAATACTGTTTGGTTTTGGATGGGAAGCTAATGACAGCTACTCAAGTTACACTGTCTGGCATATGACTATGAAAGACACTACACCAACAGAGGACAATCTAGGAATGTGTTCTTATGTGACTATAAACTTTCGTTCATGAACCACTTTCACTCATGGTTGCCATAGAGTGGATTCTCAACAAGTTGTAAATCTGTGTAATAATAATAATTCTGAAAGCAACTTGAAAACAAAGTAATAATGGATGATGTTGACTCTCCTCCTAAATAAGCACATGTGCCTTCTGAGGCTGTAAATACAACTTATAAATTATATGGATGGACTCTATGGAAAAATTGTGCATGACCATATAGGTAGTACTCCTTCTTAGGAGGAAAAAAAAAAGCTGCATTCACATAGAAGATAAGATTCAGTATCTAATTTCAACAGCATTTAACATGGGGCTCATTTTGGTTTTCCCAAAAAAAGAGGAGGCAGGAACTAAAAATTTGATCTTACAGTCTCTCTTTCTCTCTCTTTCTTCTTTGATGTACATTAGTTCCCATGGAAACTACATTGGGATGGCTTGAGAGTGACATCTACAAATGCAGTGTAAGGTCATTTTTATCTAATGCTTTGAAATTTAAACCATGATTTGTGATATATAGTGAAACCTCCTTAACATATTCTGAAAGACTATGAAAGGACAATATTCTGAATGCAAAAACAAGACATGTGACTGCATTATGCCAGGTCTTAGAAAGTTCAGCATTGCGATTTGCATAGAAAAACAGAAAGAGCTTCATTTTTCAGTTTGCCTCCAGGAGAGTCCTGGCAATGCAGTTGGCCTCCTTAATATGGAAGGAAGAAAACCCTTCCTTCTACCTCCTTCCTTGGCACGATCTCGGCTCACTGCAACCTCTGCCTCCTGGGTTCAAGAGATTCTCCTCCCTCAGCCTCCCAACCCAGTAGCTGGGATGACGGGCACGTGCCACCACCATGCTCGGCTAATTTTTGTATCATTAGTAGAGACAGGGTTTTGCCATGTTGGCCAGACTGGTCTCGAACTGCTGACCTCAGGTGATCCACCTGCCTAGGCCTCCCAAAGCGCTGGGATTAGAGGTGTACCATGCTGGCTTTTTTTTGTTGCTGTTTTTTTGAGATGGAATCTCATTTTATTGCCCAGTCTGGAGTGCCATGGTGTGATCGCAGCTCACTGCAACCTGTGCCACCCGGGTTCAAGTGATTCTCCTGCCTCAGCCTCCCAAGTAGCTGGAATTACAGCCATGTGCCACCATGCCCGGCTAATTTTTGTATTTTTAGTAGAGATGGAGTTTCACCATGTTGGCCAGGCTGGTCTTGAACTCCTGACCTCAGATGATCCGCCTACCTCGGCCTCCCAAAGTGCTGGGATTGCAGGCGTGAGCCACCATGCCCAGCCTCCTTCCTTGTTGCTGGATCCAGTGAGGCCACCAGGTAAGGGACAAGGGTTTAAGGCTTTAAATGCTGCAATAAGTAACTGCATGTGGACTGTGATAAAGCTGCAGGGGTTTTCTTGCTTCTACGGTTCCTACCAGCACTCTTGGCCTGCCTTTCTTAGGGCACTGATGTGATTTCCTTTATTAATTTGCCAGTGTTTCACCTATAAATTCCAGGTATATTTGAAGGGAGATATATTTCTAAAGGAAGAAACTGAAGCCTTGGGCTCAAAATGACTTGAGGTTTAATGGAATATGATCAGCTTAGGCTTCTAATGTACTCTCCAGCGAAGAAAAATGTAGATGCTGAGCAGGGAGATATGGATTCAAATCTTGACTCATTTAATTTCTAACTATGTGTCTTTAGCAAGTCAAAACTTTTCTAAGCCTTAATATACTGATCTGAAGAACGCTGTCAAATTTTAAATGGGTGAGCATGTGAAAAGGGAATAATGTATAAGAAGTGTTCAGTACTAGTTACATGCTGGGATCTCAATACAATTGTGTTGCGTAAATGAACTTTGTTTATATGTAACTTTGTTCTCATCAAAATCCTTTATATGGAAAGCTGTGAAAATAACTATCGCTTATCTTGTATCATAGTTAAATGTGGGTCAAATGGCTATCTCTCCAGTTTACAGTCACCATCTGTAATATGTGGGCTGTAAGATCAGTTTTGGCAGCAAAAGTGAGGGCCGGAGGAGGCACACCTGGGTTGCTGCATCACCTCCATTCTGGCTACATTGGCCTAACTGCAAGTTTAGGCTTCGAGATGCCAGCTAATATATCAATGATTGGTACACACTAACTCTCTCTTCCCCACTTAAAAAAATGTTTAATAAATCTCATTGTTTAAAACTGATGATTGTAATAACAAAGAGAATCATCAAGCAAGCACATTTGAAAAAATGGCTGATGTTTCTGATGACATTCTTGTGTGATCTGCTGTTCCAACACTGTTAATTTTATCTACCCGAAGAAAAAGAACAATACATTCTTCATTGATATAGTAAGTCACATTGCTTCATGTCTCTTGCCCACAGACTTAAACTTTAAGAGGCGTGTAAATAAGCAACTTAGCATATGTGACCTCCTGACCGTGAAGTGTTAAATTCCAGGAACTATATTACTCCACCACTTTTATTTGTCTGTGGGAAATCAGTTGATTTATGCCTGTTCCCAGGATACAATAAAAATGTGCAGGTATGCCAAACTAGAACTATTAGAACCTGTCAAATAAAAATTTTTGTTGCCTTTAAAATCTGCAAATAAAAGTAACCTTTGATTAAGGATAATACGCTTTATATCATAGTTTTATCAGTATTCAGCAAAACATATCCAAACAATTTAATTTCAATATAGTATAATACATCACAGCCTTTGAAGAGAAAGATCCCCTGCCTGATGAGAGGAAAAGTTTCTTATTTACAAAGGAGTTATAGCAAAATGGCAGTTCTACCAGCACAGACAAGGTAGATTAACAGAAACATTCAGCCAAGCAGGGTCTGAAGTTTCTCAAATTTGGCTTATTTACATTGTCCATTCATTCTTATTTTATGGGATTTAGAACTTCAGATGGGGTCCAGCTAGGATTATAAACCAAAGTGCCAAAATAACCCACAAAACTGTTACAAAGGAATTCCCAGCTCGGTTTTCAGACTCAAGAGTTTGGAATCATTTCAAAAGGATTCTCAGCTCTTACATATTTTAGGCAGGTCTACATTGATATAGAGTGAGACTCAAAAGCAACTTGGAGAATTTCCATCTCATTAACACTTCATTTACAGTACACCTATGTCAAGCCTCAGCCTTGGAGTTCTGGTCTTGGCTTAAATGAGGGAAAGAGAACTTCTCTAGCCAATACTGAGCTAAGTACAGATTCTGTTGTGTATAGTCATGATTGAAGCATGCTCACATCACCTTTGAACTCAGATTTCTCAGTATTCTTCAAAGGATGAAATATTTCTTTAAAAAACTGTATGCCTTTATTTTTCCTCTGTTGTTAAATGTTGTATATTTGTATTCTGGTTCATTTTTCAAACTGGATTTTTGATGGTCAAAATTATTAAACAAAATCACTTGGGTTTGAAACATGTACAATCCCACTCTGAAAACACCCTGTATAAGTTGGGGTTTAAGAAAATGTCACTGTGGAAACCTCAGCAGCAGTTAGACAGGGATTGTGCTTCATTCACTTTTGTGACCCCAATGTTTAATGCAGTATCTGTAACATTGCAGATGCTCAATGTTTGAGAATGGGGAAATAAATGAATGAACGAGAAGGAAATTTTCCTGAATGCATTCAGTTTATTCCAGACAGACTTTGTTCAACACTCCGCTGTGAATCAGAACAAGACCTCAGTCAAGCTGTGGACTACATAACATGACATAGGTAAATCATCACTGGGGCCCTGTCAGGTTCCAGGGAAGCAGGAAAGCAGGAAAGAGCTGACAGCCACCAGAGTCATTGTGCAGAGTATATCAGAAAGTGGTTTTAGCTGACTAGTGGCTTGGAGGTCTTGTGGTGTCGGGAGTGCACAGCTTTATGCTTAGTTTCTAATAACTTTCAATTACCTGTAATTGTGATCAGGTAATGAAAAGTATCAGGGACCTCCAATATAATTTATATTATATAAACATATGTATATTTGACATGCTATGCTTCAGACTTACATTTTTAATTGAGATTCTCATTAGTCAAGACTAAAATCGGTTATTCTCATTGTTATAACTCACTTTCACTAAAGCTTATTTGAGATTAAAATATAATGTGAAAAATTCAAAGATAAAATGACTATATACATATATGTATACATATACACACGTGTATGAAACATACTTTTATATGAGTATACACATACTCACATAGCAACAACACCTATATGATTCTGTATTATTTATAATGATATATAGCCCATTATATAGATGAAAATATGTGTGCATATACATACATATGGATTAGGTATATATAAAATTGTATACATTTATGGAATGGTATGGGTGCTACTATTATGTGAGTATATGTACTTGTGTGTATATGTGTGTTTTGTGATGGCACCATTCTTTTATCCACCAAATATTATTGAAAATTTACTGCATTTAGGGACTCTGCTGGGCACTTAGGATATAAAAAGTGAATCCGTCTAGACCGTGCCTTTAAGAATGTCCTGCTATAGTGAGGAAGCCAGATTCATGAACCCATCTGTGCACTTTAAAGATGATGTAGGAAAATACTTTATAGAGGGGCTTAAGAAAAGAATGTTCCAAATATTCATCAATGCCTTCCACTTACCACATGCAGGCCTTTCCTCTTTCTTTCTAGTCCTATTCATCATCCAAGTAATGAATTTTCAGATAATTTTTTTCTTTAATAAAACCTCAAAATGGTTGTAAGTGTTAGTGGGAAGGTTTTGATTTACGCCTCTAAAAGCTGTAAAACATTTTGCTTTTCCCAACATCACATGAAAATTTGTTGCTTGAACTTTGGAGAGAATTCTTCCCTTTTAAATTTCTTCCCTTTTATCATGTTGTAATTTGTTAAATGGAATGAATCATTAATAGATTTCTTGTGATTTTTAAAAGTAACCACATTTATATATCTTAGCAACATTCAGAGAGTGTGTGCAACTCTGTAGACACCTTGGAAGTAAATATACACACATAAACATGCATGATCAGACTGATGAAAAAATAGCATTGTTGTTTATGTCATGATCTATGAGTGCAGGTATGGTTGGAAAATCTGATGAATTATGAACATTCTGTTTCAGGGTTTTCATCTGGTAAATGGAACTAACAATACCTTCTGTCCCTGCTACATAGGATTGCCATGAATTTCAAATAAGATAACATGAGAAAGTGGTTTATGAGATAGAATTTACTGTATAAATACATGTCTGGCCAAGGTGTGAGGGCCATCTGGCTGCATATCAGACTCTCACAGGTTCCTAACTACCAGGATGGCTTCTGCAGGTGACTAGGATATATTTTACATTTGTAGATCTCTTCCAAAACACTTTTCCACCTCTTTCAAAAGCCTAATTCTGTCCTCCTTTCTTGACCATTCTCTGTGCTCTAGCTTCTATCTTTGCCTCTGCCTTTGATTTTGATACTTTCTCTGGTAACAATATCAGTTCCTACTAAGCTACTTTCTGTTGTGCCATCTGTTCCGAGTTGCCTCTCCATTGCCTTCCCCAATTTGATGCAGAATTCTTCTTCCCTGAAGCTGTCCTCTCTTTTTAAGCTCAAGCTCCTGTGATCACATGATGTCCTCATTGGGCTTGCCTGTGCGTTTTTACAAGGCAGCGCTAGTAGAAATTTTTACAATTATCCAAGCCTATTTAATAATGGCAAAAGTGCTGAGCATTTACTTTCCAAAATGGCTGAGGTATCAGAGAAGGGCTTAGATTTTCTAGGCATACTCACCTGAAGAAAAAGAATCTTGTACTCTAGATGCACTTAGGATAGAAAATGTATTGACTCGTTGAATAGTTTTAACATTGCTTCCAGTGCTCATTTGGAATAAAAAGGAAAACAGTTGGGTCTGACTAGAACTAATTAGACACCTCAAATACGTACTTTTGATGAGAAGATTACACAATATATATTGCAGTGTGATGTTTAAGACAATAGGCTTTTATTTCAGAAAAATCTGAGCTTAAATATTGGCCGTAACATTTAATAGATTACGATACACGGCAAGTTACTTGGCCTCTCCAAGTCTCGTATTTCTCATATAAAATGATACTGGTTGTCTCCCTTTTTGCTAAAAATGTAGAAAGCTGCAAGAGAATGTCATTTTACTCTACCAACAAAAATAACAACAAAATCTCTGAAAACATTACTCTTTTAAAGAGACGGCTGGGCGCAGTGGCTCACGCCTGTATTCCCAGCACTTTGAGAGGCCAAGGCAGGCAGATCACGAGGTCAGGAGATCAGGACCATCCTGGCTAACACGGTGAAACCCTGCCTCTACTAAAAATACAAAAAAGTAGCTGGGCGTGGTGGCGGGCACCTGTAGTCCCAGCTACTTGGGAGGCTGAGGCAGGAGAATGACATGAACCTGGAAGGCGGAGCTTGCAGTGAGCCGAGATCGTGCCACTGCATTCCAGCCTGGGTGACAGAGTGAGACTCCGTCTCAAAAAAAATAAAAATAAAAAATAAAGAGATGAGGCTTCTAATCACAGAATCTTATTTTCAAAGGCTGAGAAACTCCCTCCAAAAAGAGATTAGTCAAATAAACCATTTCACCTTTGGAAGATTATGAAAGAAAGAGGTGACTGTCAATTACAGCCAGTAAGGAGAAAATAGCCAAAATTTTTAACACGTTTTAAAAGGCCAAGTGTAAAGTTAATATGATAGAGTAGAATCCCCAGGACTTCAGATATGTGTGAAGTCTGTACTTTCTAAGTATTTTTTAAATTTACAGGCCCTACTTGTGCCCACAGAAAGTATTCAGGGAAGGGGAGGAAAATTAAGTGAACACCCTCAATGGTGCATCTTCATATTTCTCTCAAATGAATACTGGTTGTCTCCCTTTTTCTGATCCCAGAAAAGGGGCGGTAACTCCTTCTACTCCTAGCACCCTGGCAAAGAACTACTGCCTGTGGGAGAAGGTAAAAAAAGCAAAGTAGTTTGCTTCTGGAGGAGGAGTTAAAAACTCAACTACTTCCAGTCCCAGGAAAAGGAAAGGAGGAAGGAATAGAAGGAAAAGTTGCCTGTTCCAACCAGGTTTGTATTGAGTAATAAGCAATAGCAGTGTACTACTGCAGAAGTGCTAAGAAAACCCCTGCCAATAGAAATAGGCAGGGGTAAATTGGAACCAAAAGAGGAATGAAAACAAAATCTATATTCCTTGAGAGAGAGGAAAAAACACTGCTAGGACCCAGGATTTTGAGATGATACAATGCACAAGGGGAAATAACAGTATTCTCTCCCACCCAGCTCCCCCACCCTCCTACAGAAATAAGGGAAATATTTGGCTACCATGAGGATGGGCAGGAACACTGAGAGAGCTCCATTCTCAAGGTCTAGACACCCAGGACTTACATAAGTGTGAGGCTGGGTCAAGATAATAGAAAACTACCCACTTTACCCATCACACCTTGAACGATGTACAAAATAATAGTTAAGACAGAACAATAGTATAAAGAGATACTCCTAAATGGCATAAGCATACAAGGACTGTTAAAAATTGAGAATAGAGCAAGAACACAGGGGAAAATCCTCCTACGACAAAATCCAATTAAGCACAAGGTATCGACAGTGAAATGTTAGTGGAATGTGAAGTTATTGCTGGAATGAAGGTTACCATGGCAATAACAAAACACAAACCAAGCTCAAAAACTGATTAGACTGACTAAACCTTCCCAACATGACATGCATATGAATGGCATGAGAAAATAAAAGGCATGCCTATTTTCCAGGATAAAGACTGTTTACCTCAGTCTATATTATTTTAAACACAATGTTCAGCAATAAACCAAAAATTACAAGATACACACATACTCATTGGTCATGGGTGGGGAGAGAGAGAGAGAGAGAAAGAGATATTGAGGGAGAAGCAACCCACTGTCAAGGTATAAAGTAGCCAGCAAAACCAGATTTATAGATGATCCAGGATAGAAACGTTAAATAAACTATGTTTAATATTTTAAAGGATTTCGTGGATAGATGTTATACATACATAAGCAAATGAGTAATTTCAGCAGAGATGAAAACTATATGAAATATGTGTCATGTGCAAAGGGTCAAAATAAAAAAATAAAATGTCACAAATAAAAAATTCCTTCAGTGGGTGTATGAGCAAACTGGACAGAGCAGAGAATAGACTCAGTTGACTAGAAGGTATATCAATGGAAACATAAAGAGAAGAAAACATAATGGTGCATCCAGCTGCTATGAAGCAATGTCAAATAGTCTAATATGTGTGTAATTGGAGTCCTAGACAAGAAGAGAGAGAAACTTGGCGGAATAAATTTTGAAGAGACTAGGTAAGAATTTTCTAAAATAATGAAAGTCAACAAATTTTCAATTCCAGAAGCCCAGGTGATCCCAAGCAGTATAAGTATAGATCAATCAATTGATCAGCTGATGATAGATAGATAGATAGAGAAAATAGAATATACCTAGTCACATTACACTTACACTACTGCAAACCAAAACAAAGAGAAAATGTTATGGCAGTCAAAAGGAAAAACAACAAAACACATTATACATAAGGTAACAAAACTAAGAACAATAGCAAATATTTTTGCAGAAATCATGCAAATTAAAATACAATGGAGTTACAACTTTAAAGTACTTGGAGGGGAAAAACCTGCCAATTCAGAATTTGCTATCCAGTAAAAATATCTTTATAAAAATAAAGACAAAAAATAAACAAAACAAATCTGAGAGGACTCATTGCCTGTAGACCTGTACTATAAGCATTGTCAAAGTAAGTTCTTCAAGCAAGAGTATAATACTAGGTGAAACTTTTGATCTGCGTAAGACATACAGAGTTCTAAAAGTGGTAAAAATGAAGATAAATACAGAAGAATTTGATTTAATTTTGAACTGTTTTAATAAAAATATAAAAAACTTAAGAAAAAATATCAACATTCAATATGGGGTTTATAACTTATATAGATATGAAATGCATTACAGCAACTTCATAAAGAATGGACTGGATGAAATAAAAGTATACTGTTTCAGGGTTTCTAATGGTATCTAAAGTGGAGAAATATCATTTGAAGATAGACTGGATAAATTTTAAAAATATAAGTTAAACGGTACAGTAATCATTAAAAAATTGAAAAAATAAAGATGTTTACCTAATAAACCAAAGTGGGAATAAGATGGAGTCATAAAATAAAATACAGCAGAAGAAAACAGAGAAAAACTAAAAAGAACAGATTAGACAAAGAAAAAATAAAACAAATAGCAATATAATAAAGGGTTAAAATACCCCAGTTAAAAACCATAGATATTAAGATAGAATCAAGAAGTAGAAATACATCATATGCTGTCTATAAAACAAAACCTTAAAATATAACAATGTAGATGGGTTGAAAGAAAAAGAATGAAAAATATATTGTAATAGCTAATCAATAATTTCAGAAGTAAAGAGACATATAACATAAACAAGCGAATTCCCCAAGAAAAAATAATAATTTGTAAATTTGTATGCACTTCATAACAGTGCTTCAAAATGTGGAAAGCAAAAATCTGATAAAACATAAAAGAGAAATAGGTATATCCCAATTATGGTTGGATATTTTAACTTTGCTATCTAATTGACTGATGGAATCAGTAGACAAAATTTTAGTAAGAATATAGAGGACCTGGATAACAGATTCTAATAACACTAACCTACTTGATAATATGAATCTACTTAACATTTAGAAAGCACTCCACCTAACAGTTGCAGGAAACACATAATTCTTATGTACACATGAAACACTCACCAACATAGACCTATTCTAGTTAACAATGAATTATGCAACTATTGAAAATAGTTTTCAACTATAAAACTCTCAGCAAACTAGGAATAGTAGGAGACTCCCTCAATCTGATGTAGGATATCTACAAAAAGTCCACAGCTAATATTAGATTTAATAGTAAAAGACAGAATACCTTCCTCCCAAGGTCAGGCATAAGGTAAGGGTGTTTACTCTCACCACTTCTTTCCAACATTGCACTGGAGGTTATACCAAGTACATTATAACAAGAGAAATAAATAAATGACATACAGATCAAAAATAAATAAATGAATGTGTCTCTATTCACAAACAGGATAATTCTTTCTAAAGAAAATCTCAAGGAATTTACAAAAATATCTACTAGGACTAATAAAATGAGGTTAGCAAGGTCACAGTAAATAAATCAATATAAAAATCAATTGTTAGCAGTAAACAATTGAAAATTGGAAATATCATTTAAATATTATCAAAGTCATGAGAGGTTTAGATATACATCTAACAATGTATCTGTAAGATATGTTTGATAAAAATGTCAAAATGTTGCTGAGACAAATTAAAGACCCAATAAATGGAGACATATACTATATTCATGGTTAAGAAGATTCAATATTTTTAGGATATCAATTATTCCCAAATTCATCAAAGATTCAATGCGACAATAGTCAAAATTTCAGAAGGCTTTTTAGTAAAACTCATAAGATGATATAACATTTTATATGGAAAAGCTAAAGGCCAAGACTGACCAATAATTTTGAGAAAGAATTACAAACCTAGCAAAATTACACTACCTGATTTCGACGATTGCAGTAAAAAGGATAAATAAATTATACCTTAATAAGTCTGACTTTTAAACATGGACATAATAAAGTACTTGTCTCAAAGAATTGTTTTATGACTTAAATGAGTTGACAGTACTAGCACAGAACAAATGTTCAACACATAGCTGCTGTTGTCATTGGCAGTTGTTGTTGCTAGAGAAGTCGTAGAGGAAAATTTCTGCTTTCCACCTGGGCCCTCGTACACTCCCCTTCCCTCACCCCTGCCACTAAATGTTCAATAATTAAAATGTCTTTTTATGTGAGACATCAAGAGCTCTTTCTTTTTCTGGGTGCTCTCTACAGACTCAAGTCATTAATAGGTCTTGTACCCATTAATAATTTGTATTCTGGGGCATCAGCCTCAAGTGTGGGTATCTTTCATTTTACCTGTTCAGGGCAATTGTGAAGACTTGGCTGGAAGCATTTTTGTGCCTGGTGAGATAAGCATGGCAGCCTTTCCAGTTAACAAGAGAGATCCTGTTAACACATAGGCAATTTGAAAGTTGAAGCAGGTTTATTCTAAAGAGCCCTATGCTCCAGGTAGCATGCTTCCTCTGACCTCTTTCAAGATTCCTAAAAGAGGCCCTAGCCATGTATTCATCTGAGCACAGACTGCTATACAATTTATAAGTGTAAAATATTTTAACCATAATTGTGTGAGACCACTGTCTCTTTCCACGCTGTATTCCCCTCTGCCATACTTCCCTTCATATCAGGCAGGATTGGAGTGGCAACATAATTTTTTCTTTTTCTTTTCTTTCTTTTGAAAATTAATTAACTTTTGCATTTTACTAAGAGAAAGTTGAGTTGGAGATGAAGTTTGGAATGTTTAAAAACTTCCAAATATAATTCAGTCATTGCTAAACTGAATTTGAATACCTGTAAGGAACGTTCCTTTTGCCCACTAAGTTGACTTACTTGGCATCATGTCATGAAGGTGCTGGGGTGGAGGTCATGTTGTGATATGAATGTGAACTACAGAGTTTGGCAATAAAAATAGTTGGGCGGTATTTTCATACCATGGAATACTACTCAGTAATAAAAAGGAACAAATTATTCATACACACAGCAGCCTGGATGAAGCTCCAGAAAATTCGGGTGACTGAAAATAGGCAGTCACCAAAAGTTGCACATTATATGATTTCATTTATATAAAATCTTTGAAAAAATAAAAACGTAGAAAGAGAGAACATATTGGTGGTTGCCAGGGTTAAAGAGGAGGTGGGGGCAGGAGGGAAGTGGGTCTGGCAGGAGGGAAGAAGGACACCATAAGGGGTCTTTGTGGTGATGGTGGTACTTTGAATCTTGACTGTATCAACATCAATATCCTGGTTGCGATGTTACAGAATAGTTTTGCCAGACGTTGCCATATGGAAGAAATGGGTCTCTCTATATTATTTCTTACAATTGCATGTGGATCTATGATTTACTTAAAAAAAGTTTAATTAAAAAAATTAAAGAAATAGAAAAATACTTGGGTAGTGGCAGAGAAAAGGTGAAATATCTGGAGCTAGAAGATGGTCTGTTGAAAACTCTTCTAAACATTAAACATGAAAAATTGTAAGGGACAGGGGTAGAGTTAAGTTTTTGTAGATGCCTAGTCAAAATGGTGGGTCTCTCCTATTAGGAATATACCTGAAAAGTATAAGTGTAACCATAATCCCACAACATATATTTTTATGGGAATTTTGTAAGATAGAATTTATCAGAATTCCCATGTTTATAGGCACAAATCCTGAGCAGCATTACAAACAGCAGGTACACCTCTGGGTGAAATGTACCCCAATGTGTCTGATCATACTGAATGCATCTGATATATCTTATCCTGAGAAAGCCTGGTAGTTCCTGGAAGAACTCTGTGCAAAATTCTGCAGACATGGATAAGCAGCCTGAAGACATAAGTGACCTAGTGACAAAGTATCTACACACATTCATCAATAAGTCAACATAGGTAATAGATGACAGCATTTTGACCACATAGTTATCTAGCTTATTTTAATAAAGAAATTTTAAAATGCATTTGAATTTTTCCTATGTATGCTAATTCAATTAATTTTACATATTTTGGGGATTATTAATCATATTATTAAGTAATATGAAGATTAAGGACAATGTATACTGTATTGTATGGTGCTAGGCTCATAGGTACTTAATGGATAGCAACTACTAATTACAATTTTAATACTATAAGTTTGGTGAAATAATAGGTCATTAATAAATAACAGCTGCTTATTGTGGATAGTGCTGTTTAGTTGTTTACTAAAGATTCCTGTGGGAAGTTTCTTATGGGAGATGGTGTACACTGACTAGGCCTTTGAGCAGCAGACATTTGTTTGTATAGAAGACTTCTATCTCATTGACAGTGATAACGTTGATCTCAGAATTGTCCTGCTACAAGTTTAGGCCACAAGGAGCCCCTAAGTTCTTATCACTGCAGGCCAGGTCAACCTCCTTACTCTTGCCAGATTGCTAGGATAATTTCCAAATGCTCATATGGCTGCAAAGGTATTTTCTGTTATTTATTTGGAATATAGGAGAAATGCCTGGTGCCACCATCAATGGTAGAAAGAAAAACAATAGCAGAATATGTCTTCATGTTCTTTGCTGGCAATACACTAGGTCAGTAAATGAATGATATTTAATTGTGCATTCTTACAATGCCAGATATTTTGGCATGGCAAGAAAATACAATAGTTATGGAAGTAAATAGCTACTAGGTGTGTTACTTTTTAAAAAGATATTTTTTTAATTTATTTTATTTTTATTTATTTATTTTTAAAATTTTACTTTAAGTTCTGGCATACATATGCAGAACGTGCAGGTTTGTTACATAGGTATACTTGTGCCATAGTGGTTTGTTTCACCTATGAACCTGTCATCTAGGTTTTAAGCCCCACATGCATTAGATATTTGTCCTAATGCCTTCCCTCCCCTTGCCCCCACACCCTGCAACGGTCCCCGCTGTGTGATGTTCCCTTCCCTGTGTCCATGTGTTCTCATTGTTCAACTCCCACTTATGAGTGAGAACATGCAGTGTTTGGTTTTCTGGTCCTGTGTGAGTTTGCTGAGATTGAAGGCTGGTGGAAAAGGAGATATTATATTAAATATCCCTTCAAATTCTTATATAGCTTGACTTTAAAATATCTCAACTTAGCATCTTTTTCTGTAATTAAATTCAATGCTTCATTAAAACACACCAGTAATATAAATGATAATGAAGGCCTTACACTACTATTTACCTTACATTTGTTTTGTGGCACTTTACATATAATTCTGCATTTGGCTACATACAACTATGTAGCTATGTAGAACACAGCTCCTGTAAGCTGTCCATTCAACTATTCCAAATATGCAACTTCTCATAGCTACCTCAGGGTCACAGAAGGCTGCCTTTCTTTTAGCATCACATTCATTTTCCAGACAGGGAACAATAAAGGGAAATACAATGGGTGAGTTTAAGATCTATCTTCTATTCACATCTCATTAGTATCTCTGTGCTACGTGTGCTGTACTTGCCAACTCACTAGCTGCAAGCAGTGGTGAGGTTGTGGGTATATGTGTAGGAATGCATGCATGCATGTAGTTTTAAGGAGAACACATTATGGTCACGAACAAAGTCTGTGTTCTTTTAAAAGGAAAGGGAGACAGGATTTTGAGCAGGAAAAAAGTGAAGACTGCCGTACATAGTAGTCTTCATGAAAGTCCTGTAAGATGGGTGTTGCTATTTCTGTGAAGCATGCTATAGGTAAAGTTAAATAGGCTTTAAAATAAGTTGTGAAAATTATGTTTGCACCCAAGAAGTCACATTTGGACGGGAATTATTACGAAGAATTTTTCATCAATATGATTCAAAGAAATATAGAATAATCACAAGGAACTTTCACAAGCTTAGAATTGTTTGCGCTTAGCAATATTCTCCAGTGTACGAGTATCATTATACTTCCATCCTACTAGGTTTCTTCAGTTCCTCTCACCCACTGGGGGCTTTGTTCTTGTTTTCTATGTTTAAAAAACTGTTTGATCTGGTGTTGAGGCTGTCCAGATTCTTTTTTCCTTCAGGTTTCAGTTCAAATGCCATCTGCCCTGGACGGTGTTCCAGCTCCCCATCTGGGTATTACCAATCCCCAAGTCATTCTCTATCACATTATCCTGAGGTTTATTGCCTACAGAGCCTATTACTATCTACAGTTATCTTGTTTATTTACTTATCTTCTGTATTTGTCCCTACCAGGACTTAAAGTCACTGGGAGGCATGGATTTTTATCTTTCTTCCCATTCACTGAATTATGACTGCTAACACCACCAATGCCTGATACATTGTAGCCTCTGAATACATGCTTGTTTAGATTCTGAATAAGAATACTCTGAGGGCATGGTAGCACTAAGTATTAAGAGACAGGATGCCAT
This sequence comes from Gorilla gorilla gorilla, assembly GCF_029281585.2. Taxonomy (NCBI): domain Eukaryota; kingdom Metazoa; phylum Chordata; class Mammalia; order Primates; family Hominidae; genus Gorilla; species Gorilla gorilla. Next base: position 156,569,671 of record NC_073224.2, read on the forward strand.
GCAGGTTTCTACTAGGCTTTGGTCAGTATCTATTCTGCTGTAGGTAGTATATGCAGTGGTAAGTGGCTGGATTTTGGCTGCAGAAAGGTGGTCCTACCAAGCACAATACAGGCAAGGAGTGATTGTGAACAATTAACAGACCAAAAAGTCAAGCCATCAGGGCTTTTTGGCATAAGAATGGTCTGGTTATTCATGGTGTTTACATGGAATGGTGGGAAGAGAAAGCACAGAATGCTCCGTGTCTCTTTGATGTTTCAGAGCACTTACTGCATAGATATCCAGCATGTCTGCAAAAAAATGCACAGCTGAGCAGAAGGCACCAGTTCTTAAGACATGTGGGTGACATGAAGTATAGTTCTGAGAAAGCCTAATTCAACCCAGAAAGCTTAGGAATGAACCCTTCAGAAATATTTAATTCCATGGTTATGAGCATTTACTTGAGTTGAATAATAACTAAAATGTTTTCCTCTTGCATAAAAAGAAAAGGACCTTTATGTTTTTAAGCAACATTTTCTTGCCAAGCTGTGAATTATGACCCAGCATGTTGTATTTTGCCTACAGATGTTACAAGGAACAGTAGAAATTAGCGGAGCTTCTGAAATCGTTTAAAAGGTTAAATTTTTGACTTAAAAATCAAGCTGGTAAATTGTATTTTTGTCACTGATAAACATTTTATTTTCCTCAAATTTTGGACCAAAGTACTATTGAAAACTGTCTCTTTGCTCTTAATAGGGGAGATTATTTCGGTGATATTATATGATATTATATTGTCTGTAGCAGGATGCTTTAGGAGAAAAAAAATTACCCCTATATTCTGTATGGAGACGTCTCTCTGGCTTGCGTTGACAGTAATCTCAAGGTAATCCTTTGAAATAAAAACCTATAAAAAATGTTGTGACAGCAGAAAGAGATAACATGTGTGGCAGCGGAAATGAAACCAAAGTGTTTATTTTTCTGATAAAATAGGAATGCCTCTTCTTTCCCAGTTGTAGCATAGTGACTCAGTTCAGTGAACTATATCATCCTCTCTGGAGCTTAATTAGAAACCTTGTAAACTGAGTGCAAGAGGCCAGAATATATGTTGGATGAACACAGAAAAGGCTTTTGCTGGAAACAGGAACTCCTATGAACCACCTTATAACGGGGTTTAATGACTTTGTAATTGGATTGCTCCATTTGGGTTCAGAAAAGGGGAGCTTCTGTTTGTTCAGAAGGATGATGAGAACTATGGACATTGCATGTTTATAACTGAAGCACTCTTCTTTGCTCCCCAAATTTCAGAGGCATAAAACACATTGATCCAGATTCTCCCAGTAGCTGCCTTGTGGACTGTAAACTAAGCATCACAGTGATTCCCTAAACGGTATCCTGATGAACTGCCAGCTTCTGCCAGGGTGCAGAGAGACCCTGGTTCAATAAAACAAGAGAGATAATAGGTGATCAGGAAGGAATCAAAACTCACTGTTTCCTTGAGTAATGGCATCCAGCAACCCCTCTGCTGAGGGAGGCAATGAAAGGTGGGGGAACCCCTTGAAAGGGATCAGTAGATTTCTTATTCTTGAAAAGATAGAGTCCATTTTAAATGTCTGCTGCATTCAGATGACAAACTATGGGTCCTTTCTAAATATCTTTTTCTTTTTCCTTTTCTTTTGATTCATTAAAAAAAACCTATGTTTTTAGGGAGTTTACTTTCTTCAGTTATTAAGCTTGGACGTTAAGTATACATTGTTGATCAAAAAAGCTGTGTTCTTTGCCCTGGAGTTTATAGTTCATTGAACTTAATGGTATTGAGAGTCTGGAATGATTGTTCCATAATTTTAGAGGTTCTCAGGACCAGTGATAGAAAATTATTCCCTAAAACCAAGGTGCATTTTGATATTTTTGTGATTAAAAAAACATAAAAAAGATTTTATAACTCTGGCATTTTCATCAGATACATATACTTACATGCTAACATTCATGTTCAGTTATATGATATGCATAACAGTATATAAATGTTTTATAAGTGGCAACTTGTGACCATAAAGCAGATGTAGAGCTGATACCTAGTTAAATTCCTACGGTAAACTCATCTTTTCAACTCACCACATCTTCCATTCTCTAAAATATGTTGGAAGATACTTATGTTATGTCCAAATAAATGTACTTAGAAAATATTTTTCCATCTTTTGAGCTTTTTCACATGATGATGCAAGTAACGTTTTACATTTTCCAGGACTGGTTTCGTGGTAATTTCCTTTCTTTTGTTTTCTTTTCTTTTCCTTTCTCTTCTCTTCTCTTCTCTTCTCTTCTCTTCTCTTCTCTTCTCTTCTCTTCTCTTCTCTTCTCTTGTCTTCTCTTGTCTTCTCTTCTGTTTTCTTCTCTCGTCTCCTCTCTTCTTTCTTTTTTTATGTAACTGATTAGGCCTTGGGAAGAAGAAAGAAGAGTGAGGCCCTGTTACAATTGCAACACACTATATGACCTGTTGTACTTCAGCCCCCTTTTGCTAACAAAGTATAAATCTGATGATGATTTATGATGGATAAAAGAGGGCCTTTCTACCCCAAATAAGCTGCCATGGTTTTCCAAGTTGCTTCAAATGCCCCTCAACTCCTCATTCTGGCTAATGCTTTTATTGATAATAATTTAAGGTGTTCAGTTTGCATTTTCCCCCTAAATCCTTCTACTTGTAAATATTCTATGCTAGAGATTAAGACATTATTTCTGCCCTTAATGGACAGCTTTAATGGACAACAACAAACATGTCTTTTGTTATGACAAAAGATAACATGTCATAAGAGAAGCACTAATGAAATAACAAATTTAAAGTGCCCAGCACAGAAGAAAGAACTCTGCACAGAAAATATATTCAGTAGGTGCCTTTTCCTTTCTCTTCCGCACTTCTGTGGGAAATGTTGCATCTGGTTGGAAGAATAAATAAAGCGCTTATAGGGGAGATGGAATTTTGGTTTTAAAAATTTGGAGAATTGTCTGTGGAATGTAAACCAATTTAGCTAGACATGAAAGTAGCGTAATTATAGAAAAACAGTTAAAATGATTTTTGGAAAGGTGGGCTGCAGCCTGATACGCAGGGCTTTGCAATTTAGGGTGAGAAATTTTAAGATAATTTCATTGATGATAGGAAGCCATTGAGAATATTTAAAGTAAAGAGAATCATACTAAGACCTGTGCTATAGATAGATAATCCATAAGCAGTGTGAAGAATGAATCAGGGAGAAAAGGGCAGAAAGATAATTTTAGGAGGTTAGTTACATAAAAAGATCAACAATTATAATCTTTACCATCATTTAATGCGTGTTGGGGCCAGAATTCTTATATACATATTTTTTCATCTTCTCAGCTATCTTAGAATATAGATAAGTTAAGAATATGCTAGTTAAGAATATGAAGCTCAGTGGGTTATTCACGGCATCACTAAGTAGACTATGCCATGACTTATATAAGGCATATTACTAGTTGACCCAGTGTTTAAAACCACATTTTTCTGATGCCACACCCCATAATAGAAAGAGAACCCACACTAACCTTAATGAAATGTGTGATCTAGGAAATGTCTCTAAATTTTCCTAGGATTCAGTTTCTCCATATGAGGAGACAAATCAAACTTTTAAATTTTACAGTCTACCTATAGACATACATCCAATTCTTATTACAGTCAATGGCATGCATTTGCATCCCAAGTGGCCAGGGAATCAAATACAGACCAACATGGAATTTCCTGGGGAGCTATTTTCTAACTGAAAAGAACCTTACTCTTCAGGCTGAAGTGTAATGCATTTTAGCAATTTCTAATGATATGATTTTTATAACTAAGATGACATAGAGATTTATACTTAAAAGTCATATAAATTCTGCAGGAATAAGATAATATTTAACCATAATTTTATAAAAGACACATTTAGAAAGATCCAATCAATTGTATTTCACTTGCAGATATTCTAAGTTAAGAAGAAAAAGTTTGAGGAAAAATATAAAGGCCTTAAACCCCTTATTACTTCAGTTCAACAAGGAATCAAGAGTAAAGTTCTTCAAAGAATTAATTGAAGACACCCTGGGAAGAGGGGACTGAGGTTCTGAAGTTTATCATAAATCATTCAATGCCTTTGGCAAAGCGTTGGTGGAACTCATGAGGCTGAGTATTATAATGTAATTTAAGTTTTCACTTAGGACTTAATTCTGATTCTGATGGGAATTTGATCCATGAAAGGATTGCAGAACTGAATCCCAACAGACAGATTCTGTTGATCATGATAATGTTTTGCTTCCAGCAGAAAGGTGAGCTGCTGTTTTTGAACCCAAATGAGAAACGTTTTTGAAGCACCATATCTATTCCTTTTATACTGATCGGGGTAAACCAAGGAGAGGATATGAAATCTCTGCCTCTTCTGGAAAAAGGATAAATGATAGTACATTTATTTGTATAGAACTGAACTTAGAAATCTCTTCTGAAATCTATATCAAGTGTTTCTAAATGGTATAGGCGTGTGCATCAGTGATGGCTCAGTAGATCTAAACCTGTCTGAAAATCAGAGCAATTGGAAAATGTTTGTGCTCACTCACCTTCTGACAAAGGAAACAATAACTAACGCAGTAGGAAGCTGCAGCTATCTTCTGACACATTATGTTTCCAGCCCCAAAATGTCACATGAAACCCACTGAATGAAGATGAATGAAAACCAGCAGTGGTCCTGAAACACGAAAAGGAGAAAAAGCTCCAGCCGCAAAAACGGCTGAGGTTCTTCAAAGCCCAACAAGCTGTTGACTCAGACCTTTGCAAAGTTGAGAGCGTGTATTCATTCTCTGGTAAGGCCAAGGGTCTTATAATTGACCAGGCAGGGAAACTCAAATCTCTAATTTGAAGTATAATTGCAACATGCAAATTCTTTGCAAGAAGCCCTTAGAGGGAAAAGCTACGGTAAACGTTAGAATGATTTTCTGTTTCTCTGTCAATTGAAAATGTAAGGACTCTGAAGCGTATAATGTTTAAAGGCAAGGGGACCTAGGAGCTTCCAGAATTCAAACTTATTCTGCTAGGGCTGATTCTCTAAATTTAAATTGTGTACCCTGTGGTGCTAACAAAATAATCCTTTATAACTTGTGCGGGTTGAAGACAGTTGATGAGTGAAGATGATTTATTAACTTTATAGCAATATCCTCGGAGCTTTCTTCTATCACCATTTTTGCAGTCAACATGAACTTTTTAAACCACAAACATTTCTTAATGGATGAAGTGAGAAATGTATGCTCATTAAAAACTGAGGAGGAAAATGAGAAAATGGGAGTCATCTTTTATAACTTTAATTTTGAAAGTTATCTTTGAAAACTTTAAAATAATTTTTAACAATAACATACTTTGAGACTCCACTGAGCAAATTTACTTTATCATGCAAAAATATAATTAAGTTTAATATATGTGCTGGACATCAGAATTTCTCCTTTTTTCCTAGTTTCTTACTTGCATTGATTGTTTGCTTTCAATTGGCCTGGATTAAAAACTTGGCTGTCTTTTTGATTGGTGCACTAAATAATGAAACCATCTTGCAAAATCCAAGAAAGAGCCATTTTATGAGATTATCGTGGTCCTGAGTTAATATAAATCACCAAGTTTTGTTAGTTTTCCTGTCCCACAAAGAAGGTGCTAGTGCCTTCAATTTTTGCTTTTTGCTATTGTTTCACATTATATTGTCTTTCCAGTAATATTAACAACAAACTCATAGACATGGAGTCACATTTTGAAAATTGTGTAGATAACTTCATTAATTGGGAAGGCAACACTTGAAGTTAGACAACTGATTTCAAAGGTGAGAGGTTAGCAGAAGATAAGAAAAGGGGCTTCGTATTAGTTAACTAGTTGAATTGTTCATTTGAATAGAAACATTGCATTCTGACCTTTGAGAAAGCCATAGAAGAAAACCCCAAATTTTAGGAATTTCTTATATTTGTGATAAGTATATTTTAAGATAGGCCATTTTTACATTGATATATAAATCCTTGGCTCTTTTTCTACCAAGGGTCTAAGATTTCATTTAAAAAATTTGAACCCCATGGTGGAATTTAGATGCTGGTGAAATATGTGCAGAGACCACTACGTGTTGACATTTTAGTTAAAATGAAACATTACCATTAGGTTAGGTAAATGGATTCTATTGCTTCTCTCACCAATTACAGTTCATAATTGGGCAAAAACAAAAAAAATGGACCTTCTCTAATGTTTTCAGCACTTAGAGCTGTCAGAACTCACCAACTGTCCTGTGATCAGTAATAAAGTGATTCTCTCAAAAATGAAACTACACATATACTGACTTTATTTTCCCAAGCCCTTGAAATCCCTCTCGCAACCAACCCAACATGATCTATGAAGCGCTAAACTGCAATATGTCTAAAACATTACAAATTTACAACTTTCTCCTTAATTCTGAAACACTTCATTTTGGTCTTTTAGGCATTATTTTCTGGTACTTTGGTAGCAGTAGGCAAAATACATTATCGGAGAAATATGCTACAAAGGGAAAGAGAAGAAGGTTTTGGGCTATGAAGTTATGTTAACAGCTTTCTCAAGCATTATTTAAAAAATTGATGCAATAAATGTCATCTTAAATGTTTTAACATACATTTAATCTGGTAGAGTCGGGTTTTGACAATTTATTTTTAAACATAATGTTTCTTAATGAAGTTTTTCATACACGAAATTCATTAGTGTTCAGGACAAAGAAAAATAAGTGAATTTGTACCCCTATGTTGCCAAGTGTATGATTTGTTGGTATGCTAAATAAGTATGGTTTTTATATTAATAGATTAATTCCACATACATTATGAAAGTGTGAATTTTTCAATTTTTCTAATTTTATTTTTCAACATCATAGAAGCTAATTACATTTGTATCTAAGAGATCATTCCTCAAGCTTTAATAATGTGAGGTACGAGTTTATAATGAATTTCAACCTCTTTGTTTTTTGATTTTGAATGTCTTGGTTAATCTAAAGAGAATAATTGGTTGATTAATTCATTCATATATTCAGAGTGATGAACGTGCCAGGTACTAATCTACATGTTGGAATACAATGGTGAAAAGTACTGGGTCTTACCTACAGTGGTGTGGCTTCTTCAAAGAATGATGGGAAGATATATTGGGGGCTTGGCCAAGGTGCCAGTTTAGGGACTACACTATGTAGGCTTGGAATGCTTTCCTCAGGATGTGTGTATGCCCCAAATTAATGGCCAACATATGGTGCTGTGACCTCCCCAAAGCTAGAATACATGGGTTAGAAACCATGAAGTAAAAGATTGGCCCCATGGTTATCACTCATACTTACTAGTGATGTCTGTGCTCCTCATTCCTACAATCTAGGCTCTGATGGATTAGGAGTTCTGATTTCTACCATGGCAGGAGGATACTTCACTAGAGGACAGAATAAGTCATAGTCTTGGAACTATGACCACTGTTGGCCATTTTGGGCTTCTCATGCAAGTGGCCCCAAAAGCAGAAGGAAGTCATCACGTTGGTGGGGATAACTGAGCCTGATTTGAATGAGGAGCTATGGTTGCTACTCATGGTGGTGCTGCTTGGTGGTAGCATGGAAGAGCAGGTGTAGAAACCAGGAGCTTCCTTGGGGCTGTCCAGATGATAACAGAAAACAGACTATTGTAAAGACAATGACCTGACTGTGGTGTAGTAATAAAGGTTTCTAACCCCATGTAGATGATGGTTTGAGCCATCTCTCCAGACAAAGCAGTTTAGACCAACTGGAGTGGTGACTAAGAATAGGGAAAACTTAGAATGACATTGGTGGAGGAAAAAAGATGGTTAATATCAGTGACGGCCTAGTGGTAGAAGGGACTCCCTTTCCCAAATAGCTTTTCTTCATCGAGTCTATTGTAGAAATCAGTACTGGCCACACTGCCTTGAAGGCTCTGGGAGAAGTCTCAGTGTTGCAAAAGCTGGACTCTATCATGAACCTCTTATATCCTACCTCACAACCTCTTGGTTGACCATTTTATTCCAGACATTGGTACCACAACTAGCTGATTGCAGGTGTGACCAGCTAACACCTCACTCCAACTTTTGCCCTAGCGTTCCTCTGTGTGGAACACTTATGGGAACCTGCTCAGCCATTCTGAATCTTTCCTAACACAGCCATGGGATTACCCTTAAAGAATAGGAGATAGAAGCCTGTAACTCTGGTAGGCAATTCTGACATGTGTTATGCAGGACTTTCAGAGGAACCCTAATCATATTGAGCCTTAGTTACCCACATTTGTCACCAACTTGATAATGCACTGCTAGATTAGCTTTGCTTTTGTTCTCTTTTCACTCTTCCCATTTTCCCATTTTTGTTCCTTGGCATTACTTGCAAAATACATTGCCTACATGCAAGCTCTTGCATCAGGTTATTTTGTTGTTGGGGGCAGGATTGGAATAGATGGGTGATGTAGAATATGATGGTGAGAAATGTTTTAAAGAGAAGTAAAGCAGGGAATGGAGTAGAGGAGTATCAAGAGGGAGAGAGGAACTGGTGACATTTGAAGACACCTAAGGAAAAACAATGAACCCTGTAGATCTTCAGGGAAGAGCACCACAGGCAGATGAAGCTGTTAGTGTAAAGGCCCCATGGAAATGTGCCTGGTACATTTGAGGAGCAGCAGGGTGGCCAGTGTGGCTGGAGCTGAATGAATGAGAAAGAGAGTGATACAAAGTAAGCCTATAGAGGCAACTGGGCCAGATGGAATAGAGGCTTTGCTGCCTACATCAGGATATTTAGCATTCTTTGTCTCTCATTTGTTAATGGGGCTAGTAATGCTGACCTCACATGGTCTTGAAAAAGGTCCCAGAGAATGTAGTGCCTAAAACGAAAGGGCCTGTTTTCCATTTTTATATCTATCTATCTATCGATTGATCTATCATCTATGTCAACATCATCTTCCTAGCTAAGCTGTCTCCATTGTACTTCGTAATTTTCTCATCCTCTTCCATCTCCTCCTGTGGCACAGCACTAATTTATACTAAGTCTATTTTAAACTTTGGCCACACAGGCAGTCATCAAAAGGAACTGGAGAGCTGTGAGCTTTTCATGGGGTGAGACTGTCACACATTTGTGTATAGCACATCATATCAGTTGCCTCCCTTTCTCATCCTGTGTCTCCCTTCTGTCTCTGGACTCTGTTACCTCTTCACCTAAAAGCATTATACTGCAAGGAAAACTTACATCCTGATCACTTAGAAGGACATGTGCTTAATAATGTACTTTCTCTAAAGGAGCCTGTAAATCTCATAGGGAACTTGAACTTCTAATTTATTATTAGTATCAAGAAGACCCTTAGTTTGTTGAGTCTTGCTTTATGTTATTCTTTTTCATTTAGGCTATAAAGAAAAGTGTGAGTCATCATTACTGGAAAGAACAAGGTAATGGTGAGTAACTTGACTATCATCAGATCATGGGCAAATTATTTGACACCTCCTGGAGCATCTGACTTTATATTAATTATGAAGCAACTTTGATACGTTCTCTCCTTCTTTTTTGATATCTTCTTTTCTTCTTACGTGCTAGTAGAATTTTAACCTGGGCCAGCTAAAAGTTTTCCAGCTTCTTCCCATTTGTGACAACCAAAAATGTTTCCAAACATTGCCGAATATCTCCTGGGGACATTCCTAGTAAGAAACATTTCTCAGGTAGACGTCCTTGGGCAAGTCAGCTAAATCTTTGAAATCTTAGTTTCCTCAAAGGTGAAAATAACAGATATTTGTCTCTCAAGATTACTGAGGTAGGTAGAATTCTAAGATGTCTTAAATAGTTAGGCTTTGTGTCCCCACCCAAATCTCATCTTGAATTGTAATCCCTCGTTGTTGTAGGGAGAGCCCTGGTGGGAAGTGGTTGGATTAAGAGGGAGAGTTTCCCCCGTGCTGTTCTCGTGGTAGTGAGTAAGTTCCCACAAGATCTGATGGTTTTATAACGCAGTTTTCCCTGCTCTTGCTAGCACTCTCTCCTGCTGCCATGTGAAAAGTTCAAGTTTGCTTCCCCTTCACCTTCCATCATGATTGTAAGTTAACTGAGGTCTTCCTAGCCATGTGGAACTGCGAGTCAATTAAACCTTTTTCCTTTATAAGTTACCCAGTATCGGGTAGTATCTTTATAGCAGTGTGAGAATGGACTAACGTATACTTCCCACTCCACAATTTGGGCTACTAAAACATCTGTTAATTTTGTATCTGGTGATTTTACTTCTCCTCAGTACTATGAATTCTACTTAAAATAAACTATATGAGATCCATTCATTAATTTATTTGCCAGATTATATTTAATATAAATAGATTTTATATAATCTATATGTAAATAACAATTTATAAAAATTTTTATGATTGTGACTTGAAAAATATTCATGCCTTGTCATCCTTCTTTACAATTTTTTTCTGCCTTTTTAAACAAGGTAGTTTGGGCCTCTCATGCTCTATTTTAAAAGTATCTTAGTATGCCTGATATGGTGTCAGATACCAGGAATATAACAATGTTTAAGACATGGGTCCCCATGGAACTCAGAGCCTTGTGGCAAGGGCATTGAAAAGCAGTTGTGGGTGTGATGTCTCTAGCAAAGGAAAAGTACAGATATTGGAGGAGCTGATAACATAGGCACTAGTTGGGCCTGAGCAGTTTTGTGAGTCTCTGTGATATATTCCTCATTTATCCACTTGTCCTGCCACTTAAAGTCTGCTACAAATATTTAGAAGCTAGAAACTCAAGCTGGAAGAAGACATACTCTGACTTCTGACACAAGGCAACGTGCCCATGGGAGCAACTGGGGAGGAAGTTCAGTGGAGGGCTTCTGTGATGGGACAGCCCCAGAGCCCCTTAAAGGGGAGCTGCTAGGAGACTCAACTTGGGTTCTGAATTATGCAGTTAGGTCTAATTGGGATTTAAACTAATAGGATAGTTGCCAAATCACTTCTTTCTACTTTATCCTCCTATCCCCTCTATTTCTTCACCAAAACCAAAAACAAAGGATGTAGAAACACTTTTCTTAGATAAAATTAGCCTCCTACTTGGTGGTACTTCAAGTGGTAAGGCTACTGATATGACTTCAAAATTGATGCCTAAAATTACAGGCCGTAGATAAAGCCCAAATCACACAATGATTCTTGTGGACTATTTTAAAGCTCAGACTCCCACAATCCATGCCTAGAATAGCCATGCAAATATGAGACCTTTGGCATCAGAAAATATAAACCAAGAACAAACAAAAAGCAGATACTTAGCAATTCTAAAATTTGAGAATTTTTACAGTGCCCAGCATTAAAAACAATACTGTACCCCAGAGCAAACATTATATTTCATACATATTACACTATAAAAAGACCAAAAGAATTTGAAAATAATTTTTGGAATCTCAACAGAATTGGGTCAAACTTTTGAATGTTCATGGCACTGTAAAATAAATAAAGTAGGGATTTGACTATAATCTCTTGAGTGTTTTAATCAACAATTATACTACTCAATTTAGATTTCAAAGTAGAATTTGTTTGTTTAAATTTAAATATATTCATCGACACATTAAATGTTGTGCTATTTTGGGATGAATAGATTATTTTTATTTAGAAATAAATGTATAAGTTTTACTGTCATGCTTCATTTCTTTAATTCTTCACTTGGCTTCTGAGACATAGCACTCTCCTGAATCCAGTTCTTCCTCACGGATCATTTCTTCTTAGTCTTGCTTGCTGGGTTCTCCTTATCTCCCTGAACTCTAAACAATGAGTGTCTAAGAACTCAGCCTTTGGACTTCTTCTCTTCTTCTCATGGCCTCAAAATCTTGAAGCAAAAGCTGTCTCCCTGACATAGAGACTCCTAGATGCAATTGCTTACTCAACCCCATCCTTAAATGTTCAAACCTTTATCCACTTGCCTCCACCAAATCTGCTTCTCCCAAACTTTTCTCCATTTAATAAATGGCAATTCTGACCTTCCATTTACTCAGACTAAAAACTTGGAATTATCTTTGACTTTCATTCTTTCACATTTTTAATCCAATTTGTTGGCAAATCCTATCTACCCCAGCTTCTAAATATATCCAGAATGTAACTTCTCCATCCTATCTCTACTGATAATACAAACCTTCCTCATCTCTCATCTGCATTATTTCAGCAGCTTCTTAACTCGTCTATTTCCTTCCCTTTTTCTCTCGAGGGTCTATTCTCAGGGTAGCTCGGGTTTTCTTTTCTAAGTCATAAGGCAGATCACATCACTTATCTGCTAAGGATCCTTTGAAAGCTGTTCATCTGACTCAGAGTAGAAGCCACTCAATGGATGCCCCCCCAACACACAAACGTTCTCTACCATCACCATTTCTCTGATCTCATCCACTGCAGTTCTCTTTTTCTTACTCCCACTGCCTCTGCCACATTGGCTTCCCTGATACTCTTCACATGTTCCAGGGAGGCCCCTGTCTCAGTGCTTTGACAATTGCTTTTCCCTCTGCCTAGAACATGGCTAGCTGCATGGCATCCCTAGGTGCACGGCTTGCTTCCTTACTTCCTTTGGGGCCTTTTGTGCAAATGTCATCTTTTCAGAGAGGCTCTCCCTAAACATTCTCTTTTCTGCCTGATTTTTCTCCGTAACACTTATCACCAACCAATATACTATATATATACGTATCTCCCTACGATAGTGTACATTCCACTGAGACAGACATTTTTGGAAGTTTTATTCATTTCTTCATGGTAAAATTATAATTTAAAAATAGCTAATATGCACACATTAAGAAGCACGTGTATCACACATTTAATAACTAGATGAGACACATGGCATAGTGAAGTCTCCGTGTGGACTTAGTTTTGAAACAAATCATGGATAGTTAAAGTTCATCAAATGATTTAAAGATCAAGGCTTTTGCTTAGATGAAATTATTACAGAGTTTAAAGGTATAATATTTAAACAATCATGAAAAAGTGACAAAAACTGTTCCTAGAAAAACATTAAGTTTAAAATGTTTGCTAATTACATTAACCTATAATTACCAACAGATTTTTATGTATTAATAAACCATCAAACAACTCCAAGAAAGCAGCAAAAGAAACTTCTGTCTTAAATAGAGTGGATAGCTGACTATAATAGAAGACAATTCTACAATCCACAGTACAAGACAAGTTGTCATGACTATTAAAAATCTGTATAGATCCCAAGAGACTCCAAATAGAAGCAGGCCAGACATCATGGCATCCATGCAAAATTAGGTATGCCAATTTATTAAAAGTACCTTTTAGAGAGGATTGATGGTTCTTTTAAATTCTCTTGCTGCAAAACAAAACAAAAAAATAAGATGAAATCCTAATATCATGTTTAACTGGCTGACATTCTTTCTGTTTTTTAATAAAAAAAGGATTTCAAGTGCCACAATACCATATTCATTGTCAAACATAAGAATGATGTGTATGAATAAGAAATAAGTGGAGATGAGCGCAGCATGCATCGGCGTCCATATCAGTCTTGTAAGGTTGTACATATTTACAAATTCTCTTGGCTCTGTACTTTGCCTTTCTGGGAATAATAATCTCTGGAATTTAGGACTGTTTGTTTACAATTTAGGAATATAATGTTTAATTTTTTCTGATATGAATGGGACTTATTGGTAATGGCATAGTCTTATTGTAAACACACCCATTTCTCAATAAATTCACAGCTTGGTGCTTTGGCAAAAAGGAAATGCCATTTAAAGGACAGACTGCAAACTGAAATAGGATGCAGAGAAACAGGAGTGAGGAAATTATTCAAAATAAAACTCATTCCACTACTAGTTGAACATTATTGAATCAATCAATATTATAATTTGGGGGCTAATTTCACCTGCTAATGGAGAAGTCTGTCACAACCTCTAAGATTTTGAACTCAGATTTTATATGTTTTACAAACTTAAAAGATAAAGCAAAGGTTTGACTACTGTTTCCCACCCCTTTCTGAGTCTTTAACTTATGCAAAAGCTTTGTTAGGCAGGCTGGCAGCAGCCTTAAGTATTTTATTTCTCCACTGCTACATGAAGTCAAATTGCCATGGAGTGATAATTGCTCAGAAACTGAACTATAGGAGGCTCTGTCCATACGGTGTATCATCAGACAAATATTTCAAAGGGAATATTGAAACTCAGAGAGGCACAAATGATCTCGGCTGTGGAAGTCTTAGGATTTCAACTTCAATCAAAGGGAATAGGACCTGCTTGAAAATAGTCATCTCCACGCACACTGCAGCCTGAAGTTAGCCCTGCATAATTACAGACAGTCCGTGTCAAGTGAATGGGAGGCTCGCCTTAAAGCAGGAATGCATGCGTGGCTCTCAAGGCAGCCCATTTGGATGATTTGTGGCATAGGATCAGAAATCGCTTCAACTTGTTTGAAAAAAAGAGCAACATACTTTAGAAAAAGAACACAAAATCCCATGTGATCTTGATTTTCGGAAACACCTATTTTCTTAGTAAATGTAAAGCATAGAGGAGTGCATCTTGTATTATTTATTCCTGGCCGGGAGTGTATATCAGAGTGGAAGGGCTTTGTGTGTGTGTGTGTGTGTGTGTGTGTGTGTGTGTGTGTGTGTGTGTGTGTGCTGGCATACAGGATTGGAATGAGACAAACAGGGCAACACAAATATTCCATTGTTTGCCTCTGTAGACTGAGGGATTGGAGACAAAGGCGCTAGAATGCTGGAGAAGCACTTTTGCAGGAATGCTGGTGAGAAGCACCAAATACTACCCTCCCATCTCCCCAGCTGCTTTCATTTCTCTGGAGCTGAAACAAAGGTAACTCTAAAAGCACACACACACACCCACAAGTAATAGAAAGGTGACATGCCGAGTCACAGTTACAAATGAGAAGAATATTCTCATAACATTTACAAAAATGAGAACCTGCTCGGAGCCCCCCTCCTCACCATGCATACACCCTCAATTAAAACAATGCCCTGATAGCAGGCAGTATAATCTGCATTTTATTTCACTCATGAGCAAAATAACAAGTTACTCAGGCCTGAGGCACTCATGAGTGATATGGGGCGTGTAATATCCTTTCCATTGAGTTTCCTATTATTAAGCTTGAAATAAGGAGTTCAGAATTAACTGTGACAATGATTTTATCTAGTGTTGGCATCACAATTAGCTTTTGCAGTTTACTGCTAATAAAACTTTAAATTTGCTATTACTTCTAATAACCTTCTTGCCACCTTAGCTGTAGAAATTAGACAAAGAACCCTGCTGACATGTGGCTAGTGACATTTTCTGGAAGTGTAGAGAACTCTGATGACAACAGTGACTATTATTTACCAAAGTATAATCAAGCCAGGCCCCACTGGCCTTCAGCAGCCTAATTTAAAGCACCTGTTCCTGGGGTTTGAAGGGGCCTGTAAAAGAACAAAGCACAAAATTTTGGTTTCTGTTATTGTTGTTCCAAGCATTAGAGTTTTATTTTATAGCAGTCCAGTAGATTCTAAAGTAGGAAAAATAATTTGTGACAAGGGCTACATGAGTGAGATGAAATATTCAAGTCATTGCTCAACACAGAAACTCAAATTCATTCACCTAAAACATTAAAAAATGAGGCAATGATAGATACGTTTGTGAGCTTGATCACTTTCTGTCAAATCTCTAGTTTCTTTCAACCCTCCCTCTGTGATATTGGACATTGCCCTTCCCCAATTCACAACCCTAATTATAGGGTAATTGTTGCTCCCATTTTCTCATATTGTCCACAGAATTAATGTGTGTCTGAACATTATGACTTCTGGCTGTAGCTGAGATCTATCTTGTTACCTTGTGCCAACAAAATTTTCCCAAACTATGAATAAACAAACAATAATGAGAAAATAGACTTAAGCACTCAGAAAAATATAATAATGAATCATTAAATATTTTTAAAAATATTTGCTTTTAATCATAGTGAAAAGCATTAGCCAGTCACCAGACTTTATCTGGGAACCAGTGTGTATTTGGGAACCATCAGGATTATGTCTGGCATATGAAGTCTTTCCCTCACACATGTTCATCTCAGGGTATATTGTGATATTGGCAGGTTTGCTGTTTACTCTCAGTGGGCAGTGCAATTGTTTGCTGAGAAAGTCTGAGTTCCAGAAGATCGGGGAATCAAAATAAAGCCTGCTGGTCAAATAAAAACATATCTTTGTGCAATGGTTCCTTTTCATTCTATCTTCTTTAGTCAACTCTCTCCTCATTTTACATAATTGAATTTTATTAAGAAATGTGCAGCAAAGAAATTTTTCTCCCAAGACACTCCAGTGAAGATGTTCTCTTTGCCAGCACTTCTAGCATCACTTTGAGCAAGATGGTCTGTAAGTGGCAATAGAGAAGGGAGCAACCTCTTGAGAGTTCCTGAGTTGTGAATGGGTTTTTGATAATTGGAGGAACATGCTCAGACCCTTTGCAGCCTTTACAGACTTGATTACGGCCACAGCAAATGGTGGTACTTCCTTTCTCAAGTTTCAGCATCATTCTGTTTTCCCAGACCACTATAATCGCTTTCCTAGTGAAGGATAGGCATGCACCCATTTCACCTTCCTCCTTTTTTATCTTTTTATTATTTATTTATTTATTTTTGAGATGGAGTCTTGCTCTGTCACCCAGGCTGGAGTGCAGTGGCACGATCTCGGCTCACTGCAACCTCCGCCTCCCAGGTTCAAGCGATTCTCCTGCCTCAGCCTCCTGAGTAGCTGGGACTACAGGAACCTGCCACCACGCAGAGCTAGAGCTTTGCTACTGCTTTTCGGGGCCAGCCTTTCTGAACCAGAAAAAAAGGTATATGGGTACCAACACGAGGTCTAACTAGGAGTCAGGAAAGGTGAGTATGTGTGAGATGGCTAGGAGGCTAAGCGCCAAGGGAAGCCCTTGGAACTGGGTGGGATATCAATGGTATTCTCTTGTTATGACTTTCTTGGTGACCCAGGAAGTATTTCTATGGCTTTTGTTAAATTTTCCAATTCGCTGTCAACTCTGGGAAATGCTATCTTGGTATTCTAAGCCAGGACGGAATGTTGTCTTCCCTTTAATGAGCCAGGACTTTATTCTCTGTGAATGTGAACTATTTTTTGCACATCTGGGATGCATCTGTTCAACCACAAAGCGTCAGTTAAGAAAGAAAGAATTCAGTAAAGACAGGGATATTCAAGGCCAGCCCATTCTGAGCTGGCTGGGAATTTGGTTATAATAGATAGAAAATGACTGAGCACCAGGTGAAAATTACTGATGGATAGACAGTGTGAAAGGAAGCACACAGCTCCTGGCCCTCATTGCTGACCCCTCCAGTTGCATGTGATTCCTGCTCCTGTCAGGGCCCCATCCCACGTTCCTGTCTTCAGTCCAAGCATCCTGTTTCTAAAAACTCCATTTTGATTTTGTAAGTTATAGACACGACAGTTGGGGAAGAAGGAGAGAGGAGGATCTCCATCCAGCGGGGCTTGCTCCTGATCTGCACCAACTTAGGGGTATGAAAAGGTGATTGCAAGTTCCCATGGGACTCTTGTGGAAAACGTGTGTTTGGACTCGAGTTAGAGCCACTGAAAGTTAAATTGTCAGTAGGAATGGCATTGCTAATATGAAGTAATGCATTTTGCATTTCTGAGATACCTCCTCTCAACAGAGCATTGGAAAACACAATTGATTCACACATTTGTCTTGCAAAAATGGGGGACTAATTTCCATAGATTGCCTTGGATTTTATTGCCTTTGGATAGCTACAAATAATCCATGTTTGTTAAAATTCTTTTTTCTTATTAAAATAGTGAAAACATTTCTAAACTCATTATTTACCCCATAAAACAGTACTAAAATTGCATGTACTTGTCCCCAAATTGCTTCTTCTCTGGTAGTTACTAATCACTTGGACTACTCATCTCAATTGCTGAACCACAACAACAAAACAAAAGGTATCTTTGGTTATATACAAACAGCTTTCAATTCGTTAATTAGGGCTAATTGGAGAGCAATTGAACTTTGCTCTACTTATGTTGTTCTCTCTTTAAACTGTAAGCTGATGGCATTTTGCAGACAAATAGAATGAGCAGCCTTCCTGAGCCTCATACTCTTTATTCATTCTGGTTCTATACTTTCCTTGTCAGTGCTGGTTTATATAAACTCTAGGAGTGCATCTGTGCTTAGCACACATGCTAGGGGGAGACTAAGGTGGCCGGATAGAGTTTGTTAAAGACAACCTTTGGTGTAAGTTGGGGTAAGGAAACGTGTCCAGGAAATCTCTTCGGATTCACTTATTCTCTGTGCTATTTACAGACATTTCCTCTGTAAAAGTAAAATAAAAAAGTTAGACTTTTCTGTTACTCTGTTTCAAATTATTAACTAACATGATTTCTCTGGTTCCTTTTATCAGCCTTGTAGGGTGGGCAGTTTTCTTAGCCCCATTTCTCTGATAAACAGAGGTTTGGAGAACTACCTGGAAAGGGAACATGACACAGTACAGTCTTTGAAGTAAGACAGCCTTGGGTTTAACTTCTGCTCCACTCTTTCTGTTGTTTACTTTAGCATGTTTCTGAAACACTTGGAATTTTATGTCCCCTCATTTCTTTATGGAAGGATAGTACCTAAAGATTTGGTGAGGCTGGGAGTCAAAAGTTAAATTCAGTGAGTTCAAGATTCATTTATTCATAAAACTCTCATTGAAATTCTAACTATGTGCCATATAAGGTACTGAAAATGTGAAAGTAAACAAAAAAGGTGCTGTCCTCCCAAGAATTTTGATCCAGTGGAGAAGACATGCAAGGTAACAGAAATTCAAAAGATAATGGGATAGCACTGTGATATAGGAGGTATGTACAGTGGCCATAGGAGAATAAGAGTGAGGCAGTCATCTGACTCAGTTTGGAGAAATTCAAGAAGGGAACCTAGAGAAGGTGACAAGTTAGCTGAGACTTGAAACAAGAGACAAGTTAACAAAATCAAGTGATGAGCGAACTTAAGGCAATGGTACTTAGGAAGCAAATGAGTGATGGCAGATGCCTATACAGAGAGTTCAGGGAATTACAAATATATAAGTTATGGATGAGAGCACAGGGTTCAGGGGAGTTGCTAGAGAAGTAATTGATAGGGTAAAAGGTAGTGTAGGTTTAAGATTATAATTAAGAAGAGGTGGAATCAGGTTTGAATGCCAACTTTCTGATTTCAAATCCTATCCTTTTTCTTCACAGTCCTATCCCAGGTCAGCATGAGTATGGATGTGGATGTGTGTGTGTGTATGTATGTGTATGTGTATATGTATATGTGTGTATGTCATATATATATGTGTACATTTGTATGTGTTTGTGTATGTGTGCATGTGTTTATCTGTATGCATGTGATATGTGTGTATGTATGTGTGTATATATGTGTGTATGCCTATGTGTATGTGTGTATATGTGTGTTTGTGTACTTGTATTATGTATGTGTTTATGGCTGGATATGTATGAGTATGTATATAGGTGTATGTGTGTATATCTACGTGTGCATGTATGTATATGTGCATTTATGTGTGTAAGTGTATGTTTATATGTGTGCATATGTGTGTCTGTGTTTATGTCTATGCATGTGTATGTGGGTGTATGTATAGTCATATGCTGAAATGAGTCCTTCACATATATACTCACCACTGTAGAGCTGGTATTTTCTTTACACACAACATGTAAATATACATTTTAATCCTGTTCTAATGAAATTGGAGTGTCAACATACTTCGAGAGACATCTTTAGCTATGTATTTTTCCTACAGTTATCTGCACTTTAAAAATACAGAACAATTGAAGCCATTCAAAACTGTTCATGAAATATTCAAGCTTTAAAAAGTTGTTTTTGTTGAGAGTGCAAGCAAAGAATGAAAGCAAAGCAAATTTGGGTAGAACATAGTTATCATTTTATCTGAAGTGAGAACCAACCATCCTAATGGACTTAAAGGATTGTGAATATTTTTCCAGTGACTGGCAATTGTAGAGAGAACTCTGTAAGTAGGCTAGGCTATTTTTTGCACTTGATTCATTGTAAATTTAGATTCATAGGTAGGTGGATAATGGATAGATATTTTATCTATGTAGGGAAGTAGTTGTTACTTTTTTTAAAAAAAATACAACCAATATGTGTTACATAATACCTGGATTCAGTATGGAATGTAAATTTTCTGGATAAGAATGTCAGGTTCCTAATGAAAATAGATAAATTTGTATTTTTAAAGTAAGATCCAATGGCATTCTAATCCTCTAATTCTAACCCAGATCATTTGATTGCAGAAAGCATAATAAAAACATCTGTGAATAAAAAAGTACACAAAACAAAAATAACTGAGCTCATATCTAATACCTAACAGATTTAAATGTTTACAATAAAATGGGCTCCTTACAAGGGTGTGATTTAGAAAGGAAAAAGTCAAAAGTTCATATACATTTTAACCTTGTTTTGACAAACATATGATACTGATATCACTCTTTTTATGGATATAATGCATATTTTAAAATATAGTCTATGATTAAATGTCTTTAAAGCAAATCCCAGTTTCCTGTTGTTTTTCTTATTAACTAGGGGGCATATTTCAATAGTCTGATTAGGAGAGTTTTTTGAGCAGAGAGTGAGGAAGAGGTTAGTTATTCCCATGGCTCCTGGGAATATTTTTACAGTATTTATGCTTGCTGTAATGTTGTATTTGCTAAGAAGTGGAAGGCAAAGGTTAACAGATTTCCATTGCTTTTGTTCTGCTTTGTTTAATTTCGTTTAACTTCTATTTCGGAAGATCTTAACAGTTTCTCCCACTTATAGATACTCTTACTTCATCCTTGTTCTTCCCAAAGCCGAATCTCTCTCTTAACTTGGTCAGGGTAGGTCATATGTGCAGCAAAAAGCTGCATTTTTGTTTTTCTGCTGAAGTTGAAGAATTGCAATTATATTGCCGGTTCTATGAGTATAGAGCAGATATCTAGAATAAAATACTCTTATGATGCAATGTTTTGTTTTGTTTCATTTTTGTTTGTTTTTTTAATGTGCCCTTCTAGATCACTCTGGGGCTTTCTCCCTTGGCTGTATGTTTCAGCAGGCTGATATGAATAGACTGTGAAACTAAGCTTTTTTTATCTGGTTTTCAGTGGGGTTCACCCAATAGGAGCCCCTGGTAGGAAGCTAGAAGACATGAAGAAAGAAAAGTCGGGGTGTTTGTTCCCTCGGTTCATGGATTGGCAGTGTCTGAGCTCCTCTTCCATCAGCCCCAGCTCCTGTTGGGTGGCCTTCCCTTCAGACTCAAGCTGCATGGACTCTTTAAACATTCCCTTCTCTCTTCACTTCAGACGTGGTGGTGGTTGGGAGCCTCAGGAATGCTTGTTTCACCCTCCTTGGTTGAATTCCCTTAACCCTGCCCATGCTTTGTGCCTCTGTTGAAACTCTTTAATTGCTTCTTTTGAGTTCTGTTTCTTGCCAGAACTCTGCTTAATGCAACTTCTTAAAGCCCCAAATGAAGAAAACAATGGAAACAAATAAATTTCAAGTTTGGGCATTGAATAAGCTGAAACTTGTTTCCTTGCATCATCATATACTGTATAAACCAAATTTATTTGAATATAAAGTGAATAATCTCTTTAAAAAAAGAGGTCTAGTCAAGACTCACAAATTATTAGTATTGCCCCATGCTTAGTACTTACTGTAGACCAAACATGTGCAAATGGTACCAATTTGTACTGGAAAGTAAACTGTGTTTTCTTCTGTCCTGGAAGGTCAATTTTATTTGAATATGACACTTTATTTTTCATGCAAAGGGATGTACAAAAGATGGAATTACGGAAGCTAAATATAGATGACTTCAAAGCCACAGTTTTGGGCATTTTATAGGCTCCTCATTCTGATAATGGTAAAATCCTGCCTGCCAATCAGTGGGCCTGTGCTTAAAAGACAAACTTCACTGTGTAATGACTTACCACTAACTCCATTAATGCAATTTGGGGGGTTTTGCTTTGTTTCATTTCGTGGCTCATTTCTTGCTCCACACTTCCTTGGTCTCTGGTGCTGCTTTCTACCATAAGTTAGAAATGAATTTTTTAAAATAAGCACTTGTACTTTGAACCATAAAACAAAATCTGAAGCTGAAATCAAAGGCAGAAGGTAAATTACTTTTAGTGCTCTGCAAAGAAACTTTCATTTGGCTATTTCCTGTTGTTCTGAAACTCTGAAAATCAATACAGAAACATATCATATTCTGAAGGCAGGTCATCTGTACACTAGGTGTTTTTAACAGTTGGCTTTGAAGGGGATACTTATGCCCCCTTGACATGAATCTACAGTTCTTTGCACTAAGTGTCCCCATGAAACTACATTTTTGCTCAGGCTATCCATCTCAATGGTTATTACTTTTTACTGTTCCAAGCTCCCATCTTCTATTATAGATTCACTGATAGATCAATATGACAGAGGCAAAATAAAAGTCAGTTAGCTGTACATGTCTATTATGAGCCTGAAAATTCAGACACACATTTCTCCTGACAGAAGCCAGGCACGTAACCGAGCCGTTACATGTCTGGGTGGTTTTCTAGTCCTTTCTGTACAAACTCACATTTCTGGACATCTTTCTTAATTTTGAGGTCCTCATGGCCTGTCAGGGAGTTAGGAGTGAGTGGCTCCCTAGGGGCAAGAGTGATTTTAAAATACAATCTTCACTTTTGAAAGGAGAGAACAGAACACATTTGCTGCTGCACTGAGGCAGTAAAAAGGAGTGCTGACATGCTCCTTTCCTAAACCACAGGCAAGCAGACTGTAAACCAAGTGTTGTTTCAAAGTCAAGGGAAAAATCTTTGCAGTCCTCTGGTGGGAAATGGGAATGTGAAAGCTGGCTTTGGGCAGGTAGGAAACCTCAGGTTCCCTCTGGGGTTGATCCTTTCAGCTATTAATCAGCAGCCATTTTGAGAAAGAAGTAGAAATCTGTCAAACATTTAAGCTACTGTCCACTAGATGGTCTAAAATATCTACTAGTATCAGTTGGGACAGAGTGCTTCAGGGACATGCCAGAGAAGGAAGACATGGGCAGCAAAAGAGGCTGAGATTCAAATGGTCTCATATTTTAAGATTTTTAGCCCTTATTGCAAGTTCTCATGGTTAGATTTGTAGCAAGAGATATATACCTTGTAAAGCCCACCAAGATTATTAGAAATTCAACTAAAATGTCGGGCTTTTAATTCATTAATGTATCATGTCATGCATGGATTTGACACTCATTTATTGAGCTCTTACTGGGAATCAGACACTGTGCAAGGTGTTCAGGTTGGGAAAAGGCTGGTTTCCCTTCCTCAAGTAGCTTCCAATTCAGCAGCAGAGAGACAGGTGAATAGCAATTATGTGTAAAATACGCAGACATTTTCACAGTCTTATCCACAATCAAGAATCCATACATGTTTATGAATCCAAAGAATGCTATACAGCAGGTGGCTATAGGGAGAGGTAATGGCAGGAAAAAATGAGGATGCAGGAATTAACTAATTAAAATGAATTACAGTAATAAAAGAAAGACATTATATGGACTGGTAACAATTGGCTATGAAAAAAGTTTACAGAAAAATAAAACAAAACCCAGGAATGATAATGCTGTGTGATGTGTACATATGTACATAGAGCACTGCTGGCAACATGGACGAGGGTGCTTTGCTCAGGTGGGTTTAGGACCGGAAGTTTCTGATCCGGTAGCTTAAAATACGAGAGGACACAAATCTCAGATTTAGAAAGGCCTCCTGGCAGAGTTGATGCTAAAAGGACTGCAAGAGGATGAGGGGGTTTATCAAGTGAAGAGAGGTCAGTAAAGCTATATCCAAATCTATATAAATATTTATAAATTCATCTATTCTATTGTAACAAATATATAACATGAGATACACCCTCTTAAATTTTTTAAGTGTGCAGTACAGTATTGTTAACGCTAAGTTCAATATTGTACAGATTTCTAGAACATTTTCATCTTGAATGAATAAAACTTTATACCTGTTGAGCAGCAACTCCCCATTTCTGTCTCTCCCAATATATTTAATTTATTTGTAATTTTAATTTCTTCTCCTCTACCACACATAAACACAAGGGAGCACTTATTTGAAGGCACGAGAGAGAACAGCAAGTGTTTATTAGCTCCAAGGGGAGGGAGTGGCAAGATTTCCCGCGGCTGTCGGATTATGAAAGGCCTTCCAAGTTATACTATGAAATTTTTTCTTTTATCTGGACGGATTGGAAGCCACTAGAATTGTTTTTTGTAAGGGTATGAAATGGCCAGGATACCCACTTCACAACCATCACTCTGGGGGCAATTAGGAGAGTGGACTCGAAGGGAGTGAAACCAGAAGCAAGTGAGCTAGTTTGGAAAATGTGGTAATTTAGGCAAAAATCATGAAGAGCTGAAGAAAAGCTGTGGCGGGGAGCAGTGAGTGGGGGTTCCAGAAGAGGTAACTTAGATGACAGCACTGAGGGCTGTCTATTTACTCAGTTCTCACAACTGGGCAAGTTAAACCTCAAACCTGCTGCTGGAGGAGAGGCTGTGAACATGAAATTGGGAACAGCTCCAAGCATGCCTGGTGCAAGTGTCGTTTACACACTGAAGTTGGCCTTGATATGCAAACCCTAAGATGTGGCAAGTAGTGCCCTTTCTTTTTCACAGATGAGTTTTAAGAGCAAGCCGAGCATGAGTATCACAGAAAACATGATAATGAAAGACAGAGCTGGAGTTCTGTGAAAAATCAGTGTCTATTATAGAACATCAAAAATTCTTCATTATTTCACTTTTCAAATGTGTCAAATATAGCCAATACGTGTGTGATTCTAAAGAAGCAATACTAAGACTTTTGATTTGTTCTGTTTTCACTATAAAGCTTCCAATCAAGAAGGTAGATATAAGAGAGCCTAAAACAAGGAACAAGCCATGTTTTGGTCAGAAGATGAGGCTGAAGTGTTTATGTAATTTTTGCCAGCTTCA
The DNA here is from genome assembly GCF_029281585.2 of Gorilla gorilla gorilla. Classification (NCBI taxonomy): domain Eukaryota; kingdom Metazoa; phylum Chordata; class Mammalia; order Primates; family Hominidae; genus Gorilla; species Gorilla gorilla. Next base: position 156,594,608 of record NC_073224.2, read on the forward strand.
CTGAGATATAATTCCCATAGTATAAAAATCACCTATTGACAATTAAATGAGTTTTAGCATAACACAGAGCTGTGTAACCATCACCATGATCACTATGATCTAAGTTTACATTTTTATTACCTGAAAAGAAACCCCTTGTACTCTTTGGCAGTTAATTCCCATGCCCTCCACCTCTGCAATGATCAGTCTGTCTTCTTTATGTATAGAATTGCCTGTTTGGGGCATTTTGTATAAATAGAGTCAGGCAATACATGGGCTTTGGTGACTGGCTATTTTTATTCAGCATAATGCTTTCAAGACTCATATATCATCACATATATCAGTACTTCATTCCTTTTTCTTGCTGAGTAATATTTTATTGTATGGATATACCAAATTTTGTTTATTCATTCATCTGTGGATCTGTATTTGAATTGTTTCCTTTTTGGCCATTTGTGTAATGCTCTCATGAACATTTGTGCAAGTTTTTGCAAGGACGTAGGTTTTCCTTTCTCTTGGGTAAATACCAAGGAGGAGTATTGCTATGTTTAACATTTTGAGGAACTGTTTGACGGTTTTCCAAAGTGGCTGCACCATTTTATATTCCCAACAGCAACATACAAAGGCTCCAATTTCTTCATATCCTTGCAAACATTTGTTATTGTCTATCTTTGATTATAGTTCTCCCTGGCAGGTGTGAAGTGGTGTCTCATTGTGATTTAATTTCCATTTTTCCTGTGTTTGTATTTTAAGTCTGGTGACTAAATAAATAATCTTTTCTTGCATTATTTATAGAGTATATTTTTCTTGTATTTTTTTGATATTGTAAAACTTTGTGAAAACCTTCCAGTTGTCTGTTAACACAGTAATGCTGCTTAACAAACAGTATACAACTCAAGGGCTTAAAGCATTCAGCATTTATTAGTTCCTGAATCTGTGGATGATGTAGGCTGGACTCATTTAGGTGGTTCTGACTTGAGCTCACTCAGCTGTCCAGGGGCTGGCTCATTGTTGGCTGGCCTAGGCCGGCCTTAGTAGGACAACTTAGCTCTCTTCCATGTGTCTCATGCCCTCCAGCAAGCAAGGCCAAGCATGTTCTTCCTAGACAGTGTCCTTATAGCATAAGCTGACTTGGCAGTGTGCAGATGCTTTTCTATGCATTTGCTTCTGGCAAAATTGCTTCCATCCCATTGGCCAAGACAAGTCACATGACTAGACTCAGAGCCAAGGGGCAAGGAAAGATACTTCTTGATGAGAAGAGCAGCAAAATCTTGTGGCAAAGGGCATGAATATCGTGAAGGGTGAAGCATCAGGGCCATTTATAATATCAATCCACCACATGTTACCCTGTCATTCAGAAGAGAAATGGATTAAACTGGTGGGTCAGCACCTGTTGCTTTACTAACCTACAATAGGGCCATATTTGTTTTCAAGGTTCTGTGAAATATTCAGGGTTAAATATTCTCCTGGTGACAGCTATTCTACTTTTTTTAAAGATAGGAAAGAAGTTTATGTGGCAAATGAACATTCTATTGTTTAAAAACATCTTCAGTGCCATAATGAGAACTCAGGACAAACCTAGATCAAACAGCAGCAGGTACTCTGAAATATTCTGGGAAGTGTTTTAGCCTGGGATGTGTGACATTATTTAAGTATTTACAAATGTCATATCATCTGTTTTAGGAAAAACTAATAGAATATCTTGCAGACATTTCAGGTCTTAAAAAAATTTGCTTCTGTAATCTATTTCTACATAATTGGCAAATGTGGAAGCAGACGTATTATGGGTCAATACCAGTGAAAGGGTGCTCTGCACAGACATAGAATTCACAGTCCATTAAGCTTCAGGTCTACCCTGATGTGGGTTCCCCTGATGTATTACTATTATATCCTATTTTTGTTGACTCAGTTACTGTGTCAGCAAAACCAAACATTTTGGCTTGTGGCCCAGTCTCGAGCTGTCTATGGAGGATATGTTTTTGCCTTTACCACCATGACAGTAATGAGCAACTGGCATTAGTTTGATTTGCATAATTGTGTGCTTCCAACTTAGACTCTGTGTCAGTGGGAGACAACTTATTGTGATGATACCCACAGCATATTATCTGTTTTGTGCTATCAGCATTTATTTATGTAAATTCCATCATTATAAGGGTCATTTTCCAACCGTCTACCAGTCTACCACGAAATCACATTCTCTGCCAGTAAGCCGGAAGAAAATGCCATAGGAGGAACTGGGTGTATTCAGTCATTCACAGTGGTTGGTCAAGGAGTTGGAAAGGATATTTTTGGTGGTGGCTTGCTTGTTTGCATTCTAGGGTAGTTTGCTTTAAGGACTGACAGGTAAGATGACAATCGGGTAGTCTGTCTATGATCATTTAGAATGAGTGCCATCAAGCAGACATTCTTTCTCTCTCACAAACACATATACATACATGACAAGGAGTACCCAACTCATCTAAGATTTTCTTTAGGAATAATTTATGGTCTAAAAAGTGTTTTGTGTTTCCCAGATGATGAGTGAATGCTTTCTTTGATAAGAAGCAGAACTCTGTAATTTATTCATACAAGAGATAAAAAGATAGAATAACTAACTAGGATATCCTACTTGTAAGAGTATCTAAAAACACAGTCAGGAACCATGTGAAATGTGAGATTTCATTAACCAAACTTCACAACTCTGTTCACAAAACTATAGCCCAGGTTGATTGGATATCTTGTCATTAGAGGTGGATGAGCCTCCTAAGCATCAGTAACTGGAGCTGTAATTTATACATTGCTTTGATAGTTATCTCTGGTTAAGCACAAAAGGATGTCAGCATTTAACTCTACTTCAAGGAATGACAGTGTAGAAAAAAGGGAAAGAAAAGGAACCCAGCAGCCAACCATTTAAATCTAGTTGACACCTGTCAAAAGCAGCCCTTACTAAGAGGATGATAATTAGGGTATTACTCTGTTGCAAGCATGTAGTTCCCAGCCTGGTTTGTATCACTTTTCAGGCTGGTCAGAGAAGAGTAAGGAGGAGGAAAAAAATGAAAAAGGAAAAACAACTATCAGAAATCACATTTCATACTTTGGCAAGCTCACATTTAAGAATTCTCTTTGCCAAGGCTCTTAATGGGAACCCAGCTGATCATTCAGCTCAAAAGGAACTTGGAAATAATCTTATGAGGGATTCAACATAAAACTCACATTTGGGAAAGTTTGTAAGGAAGAGGTGGGCTTTCCCTAGACACCTTCCCAAGCCCCAGTGCTAAGTTGAGATACAACAGAAAGGTGTTTCTCCAACCCCAAACCTAATAGGATAATCCTTTGAAAGAACATCTTTTTAGGTGTATGATTTTTTCCCACTTAATTTTTGACACTTTGGTGTGCAGGATGACAGTGGTTCACAGGTATATGATACATAAAATGACATGGGACATTCTTTCCTCTTGTATAAGCATTTAGAGCTTCAACTCACAACTAAATATGTTTCACATGACTTTTTCTCTTTATTTCAATTTCCCTTCTTGATAATATTGTCATTCATTTTGTATTTTATGAATGAAATCTCTCTATATAAAACATGTTGGATCTGCTGCCACTTTAACTTCTGTTTAGAACACATAGTGACAAGTGAAACTGGGTCAGGAATACAGTGATCAAATGAGACACCATGAAGTACCGTACAAAACATGTGATTAGGAGTTATAGACAAGATTTAATTCCCAGTCATTTTCTACTAATTATGTAACATTTGCTAGCCTTTTAACATGTTGGGCCCTCAGTTTCCTCATTTGTGAAATGCAATCGAGAGCTCTAAGTGTGCTGTGAATGCAACCTTTGAAACAGCACTATGATTTGTTATCATTTGCTCGACTGCTTGCATTTGCAATAGAACTAGGAATGGAAAAGTTAGGTCTACTGATGTTATTTCTCACGTGGTACAAGTTCTCAAAGGGAGAGGAGAATGCTCTCAAAGAAACACAAAGCCAGACCATCAGTGCACACCTTCCCATAGGAATACCTACTAGCAAAGAGTTCAAATGAGTGAGAAAGGAAAAGCTGGCTATAGAAGAAAAGCTGGGAGAAGGAAAGATCTGGCCACTGCTTCATCTACAGTGGGAAAGTTACACCACACACACATGTCAAAGGGAAAAAGCAGCATTTCTGAAGAGCCCACTGTGTATCTGGAGATGTGTAAGGTTGAAAGCCAATGTGAAATGTTACCTAAAAGCCAGAAGGGCAGAACAGTAGCACTGGGAAAAATAATACCCACCCCAAACGGGGGCAAGACAACTCAAGGTTGTAGTTTAAGGAACTGATTAAGACCTATGTGAGGCAGCTGAGCAAGAAAGACAGAAGGAAATGACAGGAGCAGTCAGGAAAAAGTGAATATGCTGGACCACAGCAACTGACAGAGGCATCTGGAAACAACGAGAGGCAGAATTTATTTTTCTTGAAAGTTTTATTTGAAAATAAAACTCTGGTAAAACAAAACCATATAACAATACACTCACATTTCACTTTCTTATGTTTTAAAAAATGATCTAAGAAACAGACATGAAATTCCAGCTTTGTTAATTAAGTGGAAATAAGATTTACAAAACAATTGCTTGTAGCCTTTTCCGATGTCGCGAGGTCTAACTCTACTTAGCAGAAGACTGGGGCATAAGAAGATGGCTTAATGAATACTTATTCTCTATTCCCTATAACCACTCTTTACTCTGTTTACCCTCTTTTGGACACATGGAAACATAATGCAAGGAATGAACAAAAGACTCAGTGATGTCTTTTCTTGGCTAATGACAAAGAAAAAAAACCATGCTGATCATTTATAACATGTACTCGTATCAAAGATTACATAATCAGAGAAGAGTGGGTTACAAACTACCTAATTGACTCAGCAGGTATCACCAAAATATTTGCAGGTTGCTTGGTAACCCAATTAAAAGTCTCTATTTAAATCCCAGATCATTAGTGACTGAAAGTCACTATCATTTGATGGCTCATCTCAGTCCAGTTCTTAGGGGAGATTTTCCTACATTAGAAAACCACCAACATATTTGGCACTAATTGGCTCCCTAGGTGGCAATCTCAGCCTATAGGCCAAGAATTGAGTGGACCTGGGAGAATAAACTATTCCCCCAACCTGAGAGTTGGTGCTTCTCAACACAGGCTGAAGGACATTGGTGGGATAATATGAGAATTTTTACATGGATATTACCTGTCTTTGGACAGATTGAGATGTTCTATTTTTAAGAATATTATATTTGTGTCAAGTTCTTTTTTAGAAAATCAAGTTCCATTTAGGAATTTCTTATTAAAACATGTCTTCCCCATCTCACCTTTTTTCAGATCCTCCCCCATGCTTACAATGATTAACAGGAAGAATATCAAATTTTATTAACTTAAAATTAGAAATGTGAATTACAGACATTGATGTAACCCAAAAGACAGGCCTAGAGTAAAATGGAAATTGTTTCTTTACCGAAAGTAACTGATAGCTTTGCTATTTTGCAGGATATGATAAGAACTTCTGCAGGGACGGACACATTTATACAGTATTCATGTGAGAATATTAGAGCCTATTATTTGAGTACTTTTCTGTTGAAAATTGGTCTGAAATTGCTCTTTTGAAATAATGGATTTTCCATATATTTTGATGTTGACAGTAGTAAAAAAAAATCAGTCATCAGTGAAGAGAAATAAATATGGAGAACATATGATTAGAGATTTCAAGGTTTGCTACTAGAAATGATATTATAACTAAATATGTCTACCTTGGACATTTGACTATTTGACATTTGATTATATAATGACAGATAATTACAAAATAAATTTATCATATTTATGGTACAATATTTCTCATATGCACATACATAAAAGATAATGAGGAGTATAGATAATAGAACAAAGTTACAAAAACTAAAACCTAATGTAAGAGACCTGGACTGAGTTAGATGGCCTGGGCTCCAGTCATACCTTGCTATCTCTTTAGTACTAGATTTTTTTACCTGCTTAGCTGGAATTAAGAATACAGAAGACCTTTTTTTCAGCTCAGGAATTGTGAGATTCTTTCGGAAGGTATTCCCTTATATATTTTTTTCCTACTAATATCTGCTTTTTGGTATACTGAGGCTAAGAAGAGTTAGTTATATTTTATCTTAAAGATTTTTTAATAAAAATTTTAAAATGACAAAACCAGCTGAATTTATTGGACTGCAACATTCTCTATAATGAAGCTCAGAGAATCTACTATGAGAAATATTTCACCATATCAGCATAGTCTTAGCTTCATTTCGTCAAAGTGTTATATAAAAGGAAGATGGAATGATTAGTATTCAAAGAAGCAATAGGGAAAACCTCTAACATTTTTATAGCAATGAACTTCCTCAACAAGAGATTTATGAGAACAGCCAAGATGCAGCTCCCAAGCTGATTAAGTGCACTAGCTTTCAACTATTTACAAATCATGAAGATTGAGATTTTTTCTGAATTATTTACTGAGAATAGCAGATCACAATAATTTCTTAATTTCCATCATTATTTGATATGGTTTTGCTGTGTCCCCACCCAAATCTCATCTTGCATTGTAGCTCCCATAATTCCCATGTGTTGTGGGAGGGACCCCAGTGGGAGATGATTGAATCATGGGGGTGGTTTGTCCCATACTGTTCTCGTGGTAGTGAATAAGTCCCACGACATGTGATGATTTTATAAGGGGTTTCCCCTTTTGCTTGGCTCTCATTCTCTCACTTCCCTGAGGCCATGTGAGATGTGCCTTTTGCCTTCTGCCCTGAGAGTGAGGCCCCCCCAGCCAAGTGGAAATGTGAGTCTGCTAAACCTCTTTTTCTTTATAAATTACCCAGTCTCATGTATGTCATTATCAGCAGTGTGAGAATGAACTAATATACTACTGTTAATAATTTTTGTTGAATCTAGAACAAGTTTTTCACAATTGATTTTGCTCAGGTGATCTTTCATCCAGTCACTTATACTTTGAGGAGGCAAAGTTTTGAGCACCGTTTTCTAACTAATTTCTGTGAGAGTATATATAATCCAGTTAAGTCCCATAGGCATTCAAATAGGTACCACTCATTTTCTGTGGCTGCTGTGTAGATATTCAGCTCACATTAATAAAGATGACTCAGCTCTAGCTAAGTACCCAAATGTGTCCTGAAATAGAAAAAGAGATTGCAGTGGTTATGTTGAACCGCTCTCTGATACACAAATTCCCCATAACACACAGCAGTTTACCAAGCAAAGTTTGTAAAATACCAGTCCTAAAAGTGTCTAAATGAAAAATATGTTTGATGTTCTATTAATCTGAAACATTTTGCATGCCATATCTTTCCTTCTGAGAATTACGGACCATAATAAAGTCTTTGAGAAATCCTGCAGTGGGAGGAAAAGGCTGCTTACTTGCTTAACCTAGAGTTTCTTTTACCAATTTGATCATAAATTCATTTTATTCTTTAATTTCTAGTTACCTATATTCTCAAGAATAAAGTATCTGATAAAGTAGCTAGGTATATCCAGGGATTTTCCGTAATTTTTTTCCCAGTGATTCCTTCTATGTCTCTCACTAGAATTCTTTCTTGTTGCCTTCACCTGTTCATTGTTACTGTACACCTTAAAGACCCACAGTGAATATTTACTTTGTGGCAACACTGCAAATATTTTAAATCAATAAAATAATGAATTTTGTCTCTATGACCCCTATCCTACACACTAAACACCCTCAGACCCTTCAGGCTTTCCTTCTATACACAGTTGCCAGAACATTTTTTATCTCTAAACATGTTCCAATTTGGTACTGCTTCTCTTAAGGGCAGCACGAGAGAGGGATATAGTATCCCAAGGGACTACAACAGAGCAGAGCAGAGCAGAGGGAGGCTCACATGCCTTATGGAGAAGTCAGTAGTTTAACACGTCACCAGTGATCATTTGTTCTGCTGAGGAAGACCCATGACGGATGTCCACTGTGGTAGGCAGAACTCTAAGATGGCCCTCGAGATTTCCCACCCCCTCATGTTCATTCCCTGCCTAGTTCCTGGGACTCTGAATATGATGGATTTTACTCCCATTATTAAGTTTTGGCACAGCTGACCTTAAGATAGGGTGGGCCTAATGTAATTACACAAGCTCTTTAAAACTAAATTTTTCTCTGTCTGCTCACAGACTAGTAAGTCAGAGATTCAAAGCAGGAGATGGATGCAAAACACAGTTGCTAGTTTGAAGATGAAGGCAACCAGGTGGCAGGTGGCATGGGATGTAGATGGCTTCTAAGAGCTGAGAGCAGCCACTGGCTGATAGTCAACAAGGAAAACAGAGACCCTAGTCCTAAAACCACAAGGAGCTAAATTTGGCCAAAAACCTGAATGATCTTGGAAGTGGATTCTATCCCAGGGTCCAAATGGCAATTGAGTTTAACACCTTGATTTTGGCATTGTGACATCCTGACCAGAGAACATGCCAACACTGTGCCAGATTTCTGACCTACAGAATCCTGAGCAAATAAATGGGTGTTTTTTTAAAGCCACTAAGTTTGTGGTAACTCATTACAGAGCAATAAATAACTAATAAATCCAGATATCCAAAGCTCACCATCTTTACCATATTTTGCTTTTATATGTGCTTTGTGATATATGACAGTAATGCATTTTCCATTTTCTCTGGCTGAAAAGCTTTAAGTGTCCCACATAAATAAATATTACTTGTATGCCTTCTTTTCTTTGCTTCCAATAAGACTCTGCCAGCTTGCAGCCATTTTCTGATTCATGGATTTCCTCACAAATTTATATTTCATGGACATATAGATCTATCTAGCTTTGTATACTTTCTGTGGACTTTTTCCATTAAGTTATGCACTTCCAATTCTGGATTCTAAGCTTGAGGCACATGGCATAAGTGCTTTATTATTCATAGTAAGTATTTCCCTTTATCTAATAAGACTGTAAGTTTACTCTGTTGATTACCCATACCCTAAAATTATTATGCTGATTGACCTCAAGTTTTGATTATGTCCTCTTTTCTCATTTGCTTCTTCGTTTTTCTGAATTACAAGCAGCTATCTTTCTCACTCACATTCTTTGTCCTTTATAATAACTGGTATTAAAGATGGCTTCCTTTTCTTCTCCTACATTTTATTTTATGCTTATTCAGCTCTTGTATTGTTCATTCTTTGACCAACGATCTTATGCCATCATTGCAATATCTTGAGCCATGGTCTAGGACACCTCAATCTGTTCTATGATATCTGGATATAGATAGCTCTTCACTGCACTGCACATTACCTGACTTACCTACCAGAATTCCAGCCTTAAAATGAACAAAATAGTGGAGTTTTTATTTACCTAGGGCCAAAGTCCTTCAGTATTACATCCCTGAGGGTACTTGTTAACCTTCTTCTCTTGTCCTGCATGAATAAGCAGTTATAGACAACAGAGGGTAAGCCTCAGAAACCTGTAACATCCCATAAATCCTCTTCAAGAAGTAGCAGATCCCTGAAGAGACAAGTGATTACCTCAGCCTCCTAATTTTGTTTCTGAAAATCCTAGCCATTTCTTCTCAGTCTCGTTTGTTGCCTCCCTTTCGTCTGTTGGGTCTATGTAACCACATTTCACTATGGGCTCAGTATGCGCTGGATTTTAGATTTGAATGTGAAGCAAGGAACACTATACTTTGGATCCCATGTGTGTGGGTGGCTGGCTAACAATAATCTCAATAAAATGTCCTCCTCCACCTTTTGTAGTTTTTACGGAAATTAAGGGCTTGTACTTTGAAAATATGATTCTAGCTACCTGATTTGAAAAAGGCTTATGATCTATGCTACTAAATATCAAAGATTATATCTAATGTCATTTGCCATAAATTGTCACATGGTCCCTAGAACCAGGGAAGAGTAAGAAGTCTGTCTGATTCTCCAGATAACAAACTTCAAAGGAAGCATTTATTTTTGGTCCTGATATCCCAAAGAGTTCAAGGACCTCCATTAACCTTGATCTACTCTAGCAGCACCTATCTTTTGTCACCAATATTTATTTTAATCTTTTGGTGGCTTCACTTCTGAAAACTTGAGTAACAGGTGGGTGTGTATGGTGCATGTAAGTGTGTGTATGGGGCTGGTACTCTTTGCTTATCAGGTGTTCGCAAGTATTTTTCTATGCTTTCCACCTTGATCATTCATTCTGAAACCCATGAAAATTATTTGGCTTCCCCATTACCCTACAAATGTAGTAAATACACTTAGTTTTTTTGTTTGTTTTAGAAATATCTCAGTTGGGTTCCCTCTAATTAGTTCAATATTTCACTAATATTTACTTTTACTGTCTATGTTCTTTTGAAATTTCAATTCTAAATCGCAAAATCTGAAAATATTTCTTCAACTACAAAAATTTGATGACCTATTGTTAAAAATTCTTTTTAATAACCAAAAGTACAAATTATCTGAACATATGTATTGCTTATATAGTATATTTTATAGAATATTTTAACTTTCTAATATGCTCCTTAATAATAATACAATGTTAAATTCTGTTATGTACTTAAATATTAGTACAGTAGAGTGACAAATGTGAATTTAAGCTCTAAAGTTATAAGGTGTGAAGAAAATCATATATATGTATATTTAAAAGGTCCATTGAAAATCTCTTTGAAAGGTCATGTTGAAGACTAGAAAACCAGTATTTTCCTTCAGTATTAGAACAGGTTGTCATTTTCTTGGTTGAGTTTCAGATGAAATAGTTGGCATGAATTTAGGTGTCATATTGTAATGAAAATAAGCATCTTTCAGTGATGGGTGATGATTGAATGGAAAGCCAAATCATGTCTGCCATCTCTTGCTTGCTAGGTGATTCATACTCCATTCATTATTAGAATGGTGGGAAGAATCCTCTGTAGTCATTAAATTGTTCTTTCTCTCTTTCTTTTGTTTGCTTACTCTTTCCTTTTATTCAAACACAGCTGAATTTACTTAATATTACTGTGTGGGTCAACTGACTACCCTATACTAAACGATGTATTGGTATGATAGCTGCTCATTTTTTAGTTGACTAACTTTCTAATGTTGAGAAAAAAATAAAATATATTTTATTCTAAATTTTCCCATGATATACTTTATACTTTTTCAGTTTTATTTTGATATGTTTGAAAATGAGGAAAGGAAGACAGGAAGGGGAAATCAAGAAGAATTGAGAAATATCAAGTATATGTTCTATGCTGATGATTCTGCATGCATTGTGCCATCAAATCCTTAAATTAATCTCATAAAAATATATTATTTTACCCATATTACAGACAATAAAACAGACTCAGGGCAAGATCATTTGTTGAAGCTTACACATCTAGTATGCACAGATGCTACTCTACTAGGAAATACAGTTAATAAGAGTTAAAGCCCAAGTTCTCTCCAGGAAGCCACCCACTCTCCTGTCATCTGTTCTTATCCACGTAGTCAGACGAAAGGTTTGGGGCAGCAGGTTGAGGTTTCCTAGACCTTGTTAACTGTCCCCACAGTCTAAATACAACAGTTTTTGTCTCATTTGCAACAAAGAGGAAATTTATTTTTAGTGGCCCCGATTTGCTACTCACTAGGAGATTTTGTGTTTTACCAAGAACTATTTAGACTACAAATAAGATGACTTTTAAAAAAATTGTTGGAAGTAAAATGTTGATATAAACAAAATGCAAGCACCTCAGACTATTGAAAACAAAGCTTAAATCCCTATGCTTATACCCACAATGGTGTACTGTAAACTTGGCAAAACATATGTTATTGCTTATACTTTTGATTGCTTAAAATTAACATCATAAACACAAAAGTGTGTTTTTTTTCCCTTAGTGCTTATGAGATATGTGATGCAGATGGATGTGTGTTTGTGTGTGTGTGTGTGTGTGTGTGTGCATGTAGCTCTTATTTCATCTTGAACTTGCATTGGTAGAGTATTTATCTTCTTTTCAAAAATACCTATTTTTCTAGATATTTGTCCTACACAAATCAGCATTGTATATTGGCCCAGAATTGTAGCTATACTTGAGTATATAATGCCAAAGATTTCATGCAAATTTACAGTTGTTATTTTTTAAATCATAGGAAGTCTGGTAGTTCAGAAACATTAAAAGTGAACTTCTCAATTTCCTTAAAAAATAGTTGAGACTGTGGAGAAACAAAAATTAGTTGGAACTTAGTGAACTGAAGAAGTAAATTCCACTCTGGGGAGATCGACTTCCTAATGTCACAAGTCAATTTAGAAATTATGTACAAGATAAATCTCTTTTCTCTCATTGCACCAATGTATTTATCTTAATCACAAGCATCAGTGGAGACAGAGACTGAAAAATAAATTGTTCACTGTCTCCAAGACAAACCCCAAATAGGAAACTTGATATTCTGCCGAAAGTCTATCTCTGGAATATGCTTTGGAAAAGCCATGGTATAATTATATGTAGTATTATAGAGATTCTTGTGTGTATAAATATTTTCAAAAGCCTTTGAAATTGTTTGTAAATCCAAAGTTTATAAATGACTTATGAAATCCACAAATTTGCTAAATATGTTTCTGCATTTTTGTATTATGCTCTCTGATTTTTCTTTCTATGTGGTGTAAGTCAAAGAAAATGATATACAATATGGCTAGATGGGACTAAAATCCCCAAACAAAAGAAGCATCTGTTTTTCTAATTTAGTTTTTGAATTTATGTTGGTTTCACAATTGGTTACACTGCAAACAATGTGGTTCAAATGACAATGACACTGATTACAATTCTACTTTGCACTAAGAGTGCTTTTTATTCAAGATTGTCAACTCCCTTAACTAACAATAACTAAGCCTTTCAGCACCTCTGTACCTTGGGTATTGTTTTACCCAATGTGAAGCAGATTGAACTGTAACTTTGCAGGAGGCTAGCAAGTTTTTCATGAAGTCAGAGAAGGCTAGAATTTTAAAGTCAGCAAGTTGCAACAGTTTCTCTTGATGTACATTTGGAAATATTAGAGCAAGGTACTTATGAATATGATTTCTTCCCTACGCTAATTTTTTCTAGTACTTTGAAATTGACTCCAACCTCAGAGACCATGGGCCCTTAATTCTTAATTAACTATTAATGATTTTCTTTAAAAAACATTAATTATTGCTTTCTTCCTGTTTCTATGCAGTGTGTCCCTACTGTCTCCCTTAGCCAGTGGAAGAGGTTATAAGTGGATAGCAAGGCTTCGGAGTTACCTCCTGCCCCACAGATCTCTGAGATAGTTTCTATCAATTGTTGTAGTCCTTAGAAAATTCTTTAAATATTCATGTCTGCACCTTGTTTTCTTAAAAATCTATTTACATCTATGCTCTGTCCACATAGACTATCAATCCTTTCAAGACTGGAAGAAATTTGAATTCCCTATTTCCTCATTGATTCATTCATTCTTCATTTGCTTATTCAGGAAACATTTATTGGATACCTATGATGTGGAAGACAGGTATGCTAGGTGCTGGTTCATGGGAACAAATGAACACATTTTTCTTCTTAAGATAGTGATTATTTCAATACGGCGAGGGCCCCAAGGGAAACCCGTTGGAAACTGAGTTTACTAATGTGCTCTAGTGAAACGGTTTCATGATGTAATTTGTGCCTATAATATCAGAAGCTTTACATTGTGTAACTTCTACAGTTGTAATGTTTTAGTCCTGATGACTGCCATTTTGTACTTTCTCTCTTGAGTGGAAACCTTGCCTTCCATGAACTGAAAATGGAAAACTCTAAATCATCTCTTGAGGGTTTTACATTTCCTATAATACTTTCAGTGATTTCATTAGTGTTTAGTTTTCTATTAAAATACACTCAGAAAAAATAACTAATGAATACAAGTCTTAATACCTGGGTGATGAAATAATCTGTACAACAAATACCCATGACACAAGTTTACCTATGTAACAAACCTGCACATCCTGCATTTGTACCCCTAAATTTAAAATAAAAGTTAAAAAATAAATAAAGTGCACTTTGTATTATAAGTAAGATAAACCTAATGGCCATTTTTAAAATGAAAAGAATAATATGTTATAATAAGGTAGTAAATGTAGATAATTTCTCAACAGCAAAACCAGACTAGAATTAATGTATGCTTTATCAAGTGGTATGTTATAGTAAAGAGAAATTTCAGCTAAAATGTTTAATTACTATCTCACTAAGAGAGCCAAAAATGGCCTATTACCTAATTCCTGTTTATACCATTATTGACATTAACTAGACATGTGAACTTTGCCTGAGTGTTGTTATAATATGGTGGATAAATAATCTGACTCTGGAATCAGGCAAACTTGGGTATACAACTTGCTTTTGCTTCTCACAAACTGTATAAACACAGGAAAATAATTTTGTCTTACGTAAAATGCAGTTTTAGCAACTGCAAAATGTAATAATAAAAGTGTTTCCATGAATGAATGCATGGAATACTTAGAAAAGAACCTAGTACAAAGTAGCCATACTAGAAATGTTAAATAGTAGTAGTAGTAGTGGGTTTTGAACAAATTGAATTTATGCTAAATTTATTGGAACAGATGAAGCAAGTCACATGAGATCCCAGATAAATTAGTAAGCTATTATTGACTGGTCAGAAAGCAACCAATACTTTTGGGGATTCTCAGGCTATCATTACATAGAAACTTGGCACATAGTTTTATTGAAGTGATCATAGAGCCACCTAGTAACTGTAAGAAATGTTTAGTCATCACAACATCACAACAGTGTTATGAGGTAGGTAATGTGCTCATTTTATAAGTGAGGAAACTGAGAGTCAGCAAGAGAAAGCTATTTATTAGGGTTGAATAACTGTGAGAAGGGCAGGCCTTGACTCTAGGTTTATTAACTTCCGTATGTTTCTTCTGCATGCTTTCCAATAGCCTGTCATTCTAATTAGCATTATTTAAATGTAAGTAGCAATTAGTTCTGTCAAAAGAGTCAAATCATCAGCTGTGATCTAATAATTATTAAATGTCTATTACCTGCCAAATATTATAGAACAGGCTTTAATAAATATTTTATAACATGCTCCTTCGGTCATTAGCTATACTTAAAAGCCATCAATTCTGCCACTGTACTAGCTACCGGGGACACAACGAAGAAGATACATTCCTCAACTTAAAGAGTTTTTTTTTTAGAAAGAGGTTTTTTTTTTGTATTTTTTAGAGTAGTTTAGGTTCACAGCAAAATTGAGAGGTAATTACAGAGATTTCCTGTATTTCCCCTGCCCCTGCATATGTATAGCCTCCCATATTATCAATAACCCTCACCAGAGTATCAAATTTGTGACAATTGATAAACTTACATTGACACATCATTATCACCCAAAGTCCATAGTTTAATTTAGGGTTCACTCCTTGTGTATAGGTTTGGACAAATGTATAATGACATGTATCCACCATTATAGTATTATAGCGAGTAGTTTAACTATCTTCTATGCTCCATTCCTGCCCCCCTCCCCAGGCAACCACTGATTTTATTTTTTATTGTCTCCATAGGTTTGCCTTTTTCAGAATGTCATATCATTGGATATGCAGCCTTTTCAGTTTGGCTTCTCTCATTTAGTAATATGCATTTAAGCTTTCTTCATGTCTTTCCATGATTTGGCAGCTCATTTCTTTTTAGCACTGAATATTCCATTGGCTGAATGTACCACAGATTATTAATCCATCCATCTACTGAAAAGCATCTTGGTTACTTCCAAGTTTTGGCAATTACAAGTAAAGCTGCTACAAACACTTGTGTGCAGGTTTTTGTGTGGACATAAGTTTTCAACTCCTTTAGATAAATACCACAGAAAGTGATTGTTGGATTGCATGGTAAGAGTATGTATAGTTTTATAAGAAACTGCTGAAATGTCTTCCAAAGTGGCTGTGCCATTTTGCATTTCTTTCATCAATGGATAAAAGTTCCTGTTGTTCCATATCCTTCCCAGCGTTTCGTGGTGTCAGTGTTCTGGATTTTGGCTATTTTAATAGGTATACAGTGATATCTAATTATTGTTTTATTTGCATTTTCCTTGTGACATTTGATGTGAAACCTGTTTTGGTAGGCTTACTTACCATCTGTATATTTTCTTTGGTGAGGCACCTGTTAAGGTCTTTTGCCAATTTTTAAATCAGGCTGTTTCCTTGTTGTTGTGATTTAAGAATTCTTTGAATAGTTTGGATAAAATCCTTTGTCAGATGTTTGTTCTACAAACACTTTCTCTTCCTCTGTGGCTTGTCTTCAAATTCTCTTGACACTTTCTGTTTAGAGAGCAGAGGCTTTTAATTTTAATGAAGTCCAGCTTATCAATTATTTCTTTTATGGACCATAGCTTTGGTGTTGTATCTAAAAGATCATAGCCAAACCCACAGCCATCTATTTTTTACCCTATGTTATCTTCAAGGAGTTTTGTAGTTTTGAATTTTACATTGAGGTCTGTCATTCATTTTGAGCTAGTTTTTATGAAGAATGCAAAATCTCTGTCTAGATTCATGGTTTTGCATGTGGATGTCCAGTTTTTTCAGCACTCTTTGTTGAAAAGACTCTTTCTGTATTGTATTGCCTTTTTCTCCTTTCTCAGGATCAGCTGACAATATTTTTGTGGGCTTATTCCTGAGCTTTCTATTTTGTTTCATTGATCTATTTGTCTATTCTTTTGCCAGTATCATACTGTTTTGATTACTGTAGCTTTAAAGTAAATGTTGAAGTCAAGTAGTGTTAGTCCTCCAACTTTGTTCTTCTCCTTCAATATTATATTGGCTATCTGGATCTTTTGCCTCTCCATATAAACTTTAGAATTCATTTCTTGATATCCCCAACATAACTTGTGAGGATTTTTAATGGAATTGCATTGAATCTATGGATCAAGCTGGGGAGAACTGACATCTTGACAACATTGTGTTGTACAACCCATGAACATGGAATTCTCTCCATTTATTTAGTTCTTTGATTTATTTTCTCAACATTTGGATAGATCTTGTACATATTTTGTTAGCTTTATACCTGCAAGCTTTATTTTGGGGGTGCTAGTGTAGATGTATTGTGTTTTACATTTCAAATTCCACTTGTTCACTGCTGGCATACAGGAAGACAAGTGGCTTTTGTCTATTAACCATGTATCCTGCAAACTTGCTTTAATCCCTTATTAGTTACAGGAGTTTTTTTAATTGATTCTTTTGGATACCCTACATATATGTTCCTGCCATCTGCAAAGAAAGATAGTTTTATTTATTTCTTCCCAATCTGTACACATTTTATATTTATTTTTCTTGTCTTATTACATTAGATAGGACTTCTAATATAATGCTGAAAAGGAGTGCTGAAAGGAGACATCTTTGTGTTTTTTTGATCTTTTTGGAAATGTTGCTGACCATTATGTATGATATTAGTTGTAAATTTTTTGTAGCTATTCTTTATCAAGTTGAGAACATTTCCTTCTTAGTTTACTGAGAGTTTTTTTTTATTACAAATGTATGTTGAATTTTGTCAAATGACTTTTCTGCATCTATTAATATGATCATGTTTTTTTATATCCTGTTGATGTGTTGGATTATATTAATTGATTTTCAAGTGTTGAACCAACCTTGTACACTTGGAATAAATTCCATTTGTTAATGGTGTATAATTCTTCTCATACATTGTTGGATTAAATTTGCTAATATATTGTTGAGGATTTTTACATCTATGTCCATGAGAGATCTTTATTTGTGGTTTTCTTTTCTTATAATGTTTTTGTTTGATTTTAGTCTTAGGGTAATAGTGGCTTAATAGAATGGGTTAGGAAGCATTTACTCTGCTATCCTCTGAAAGAGATTATAGAGAATTAATACAATTTGTTCCTTAAATGTTTGGTAGAATTTGCCAGTGAATAAATTTGGGCCTGATGCCTTCTGTTTTGACTGGTTATGTGTTATTGATTCAATTTATTGAAAAAGTATAGCCCTATCCAGATTATTTACTTCTTCTTGCATGAGTTTTCACAGATTGTGTCTTTCAAGGAATTAGTTTAGTTCCTCTAGGTTATCAAATTGGTGGACATAGAGCTGTTCATAGTATTATTTTATTCTCTCTTTTTTTTAATTTTTGAGTTGGAGTCTCACTCTGTCACCAGGCTGGAGTGCAGTGGTATGATCTCAGCTCACTGCAACCTCCACCTCCTGGGTTCAAGCGATTCTCCTGCCTCAGCCTCCCAAGTAGCTGGGACTACAGGCACATGCCACCATGCCCAGCTAATTTTTGTATTTTTAGTAGAGATGGGGTTTCACCTTGTTGGCCAGGATGGTCTTGATCTTTTGACCTCATGATGCACCCACTTCAGGCTCCCAAAGTGCTGGGATTACAGGTGTGAACCACCACGCCCGACCTTTCGTTCTCTTCTTAATGTCCATTGGATCTATAGTGATATACCCTTTTTTATTTCTTTTACTTCGTAACTTGTGTCCTCTCTCTTTTTTTCTTAGCCTGGTTAGAGGCTTATCAATTTTATTGATATTTTCAAGGAACTAGCTTTTTGTAAATAAGTATTTATAATGTGGTGGTAAGGTGTGGGAGGAGAAGTGTTCATAGTCTCATGATTAGTTCCAAGTCTTTCAGGGATCCAATGCCTCTAGACTGTACTTCATAAGTATATCTCAGCTTTTTCTTTGCTTTTAGGTGGGACAGGATGGCTACAGTGGGCTGGACATTGGTATTTTCCTTCTGCCATGTGGAATAATAGACCTGGCTGAAGTCGAGTATCTCCTTGCCTCCAGGTTAGTTAGACTATGATAATACTCCTATGAAATTAGGGTCTAGTTAATTAGTTTTTCTTCAGGGAGGCCTTTTTAAGAAGAGAGTATTCTAGCATGCTTCAAAATGATTCATTTTCCCCTCACTTTGCTGAAAGCACAAAGAAATTTTTATCCAATATTTACTGGGTCAAGTTCTTAGAGATAAAAGACACAAAAGTATGGAGTCTCCCTTATGCTTAGGTCCTTCTGGAGCTGTAAACTCTGACTTGTCCACGCTGATTCTCCAGCAATTCATCAATTACTGTTTAGGTTTTTCTACCCTGGCACTAGTTCCTGCAGTGGTTTCCACTTGTGAGTCTCTGTTTAGATAAGCCATGACTCCCCTTTCTGTATTTGTCTGTGTGTCTCTCTAATCTTGGAGCCACTAGTTTGCCTGGATCTTCACCTCTTTTATGGATCTAAAAAGAATTGTTGACTTTTCAGTTTGTTCAGCTTTTTACCTATTGTTACGATGGAGTGGTGGCTTCTAAGCTCCTTATATATGGGACTGGGAGTTGGAAGTCTATTAAGTTTATAGTGTCATAAGGTAAAGGCACAAACAGTCAGACTACTACAGAATCACATAAGTGTTACCACAGAGAACTTTCCTCTCATTATTTTTCTATTTTTATCTGACTATAGATTAAGAAACTGAGGTTTAGTGAGGAGCATAAGAAGGAATAGAACAACAACTAATATGAAGAGCGGCTTAGATTCAACTCAAATCAGTCTATCACTTAACCTTTTAAAATTTTTTTCATATCATGTATATAGTCATTGTCAAAGATGGATTTCAGATGCTTAGACACACAGCTCTTTGATTTGCTGCATCTTGATCATGTATGGTTCTACACCTGTCTGGCTCTGTTGTGAGGAACTGTTTTATAACCTAGAATGAATATAGAATGTAGCAGATACTGCTGTTTTCCTGTAAACCATTATTTTCCACCTTCTTTATTAATAGAAGCTCAGGTTTGTTCAGGTATCTCATGTCCCTACACTCTGGATTATTTTTAGCTCCAAGAAGTAAATAAAGATGGGTTAAAAGAATCAGATCAAGAACATTCTCCTTGATAGTGTTGGCTTGGTCTTGTCACACAGTTCTGGTAAATAGGCTGAAAAGAGACATCTGCTGGGAACCATCTGGATAAAGTCCATTAAGGAGACCCATAGAAGGAAAGACTGCATGTATGCCTCTCTACATTTTACAGTCATCTTGGGTCCATAAAAGGCAAAGCAATTCACTGAGGATGACAGGTCATAAAGATAGAAAACACTTAGGTCACTGATGATGTCAATATGCCACTGAATTATCTAACTCTCAAACCTTTCAAACTTTAGACTTCCTAATATGTGAAATAATACATTTTGCTTATTGCTTAAGCAATTTTGTGTTGGATTTTCTTATTCTTTCAGGAAAAAAATATAAAAGGTGTTTTTGTGGAATTCCTTACATAGAACTTTAAAAATGTTTTCAAGTTCCTTCTTTGAATTTTTCTCTTGTCCTTCTTCCTTCCTAACACCACAATATTTTAGTGACATGCAAATATTATAGTCATATTGGAGGGCCTAAGATGAAGTTTAAAGTCTCTTACTGGACCCAGCATTAGATATGAGACCCTGATTTGTGAAAAAGGCTATAGTTACTGGGCACCTAAAAGTCACTCAGAGATACTTATGGATTATTTGGGAGGCCTGAGAGTGGGTTTCATGAGAAAGGAACTCAGATAAGGCAAATTTAAGTTTTACATTTTAAGATTGGTTGAGTCAATTTTTATGTTTATCTAAAAACTATAAACATCAGTTCTGTGAGGAAGTTGGGCTGGTTTCAGTACCAAGAGAAACATTCAGGAGCCATTAAAATAAGATTGAAATTGACACTGTAGGGAGGGTTATGTTTGCCTTCATATCTCTCTATATACAGTTAGAGAAAAGAAAATAAGCAAAGAAAAAAATTCGTATTAAAAAAGAGAACCCCATGGAGGAAATTGAAAAAAGTAATCAAAGACACAAGAAGAAAACAAAGAAAAAGGAGTTTCAGGGGAGGAAAGATAGTTCAGGAAGAATGCTGAATAAGCATTTGTGGTTTGGCTTATCTTTGTATCTATCTCCTTTATCTGGTACCAGAACCCCCTTGCCTGTGAGATTCTCCTCTCCCTGTGCTCCCTGCTCCCTTATGCAACACATACATGTACACAAGGTAAAGGTAAAATGATGCCAATGGGCACTGTAGCTCATGCCTGTAACACCAGCACTTTGGGAGGCCGAGACAGGAGGATTGCTTGAGCACAGGTGTTCAAGAACAACCTGCGCAATATGGTGAGTCCCCATATCTACAAAAAATTAAATGCATATCTAGGTGTCACAGCATGTGCCTGTAGTCCCAGCTACTTGCAAGGCTGAGGTGGGAGAATTGCTTGAGTCCAGAAGGTCAAGGGTGCAGTCAGCTGTGATCTTACCACTGCACTCCAGCCTCGGCAACAGAGTAAGATTCTGTCTCAAAAAAAGAAAAAAAAAAAGATGGAGAGAACATAGATGCATAGATGAAAGTAATCATGGCCTAGAAGTACTATACATTCCAAGTCACTATGGAGATTTTTGTTTTATGCCTGTGTTCTGGGTAAAATAATTAGTATTCTCCCCCTCACTTGCAAAGATAGTTTGGTACAACAATAAATTATACGTTTACTCTACTTGAAGGCTCTTCATAATCTGACCTCTCCTTAGCTATACAGCCACAATTTTCACAATTCTCTTTCCCACCTGTATCCTGAACTTAGCCAAATCAGTTTTCTTCCATTTCCTCAAATGCATCACAATCTCTTTTGCATCTGTGCCTGTGTGGATTATTTTTCTCCCGTATATCTATTTCACTTTATTTTTCAAGACAATTCAATGCATTGTTTGAACCCCAGAGCATGAATGATTTTCCCAGAGACCAGCCCTTCCTAATCCCAACCCCCTGCCTAGATTCTATGTCTTGCCTGCTCCTCTGCAGCCAGTACATTTCTGTACTTCCAAAACTTTTTTGGTTTGTTTGTTTTTTTTTTATAGGATCCTTCTCTCTATCATGAAGCCATGCATTATTTGAGGTCAGAATAGGTTACATTTGTCTTTTTTCCCCACCAGGGCTTATCCAACATTTGCCTTCAAAATTACAAATATTGTTAGGTACTCAACAAATGCTTCTGAAATGAATGAAAAAAAAGTGAATACTATTCACTCAAGATTTGCTGTGAAAAGTATGAGTGTAGACTGAGGGCACAATAATTAAGGTTAGTATTGATGAAGCTTTTACTGTGTCCTGGGTACTCTTTTATGGGCTTTACATTTTATTAGCTCTTTGAATCTTTAAAATAATCCCTTAATGTAGATACAATTATTATTCCCAGTTTGGTGATGAGGAAACTGAAGAACAGAGAAGTTAAATAACTTGCCTTAAAGAATACAATTTATAAGTGCCAGAGCAGAACTTAGTTCCAGGTAATCTGCTTCTTATCCAGCTTTATTAACTACTACTTTGTACTGACTTTCTTAAACATGAGAAAACTGGGTGTGAAGTTTATTTTAAAGTTTTTTATTTAAATGTTTATATACTGTGAAGAAAAAAACTCAAACCAACAGTTGGTTTGAAATTTTTTTCTAACTAGTTTTTTATACTATCTAGATAGCTTATTTGTACATCAGTGAGCTTAAAATTTAATCTACCGATTATATTTTATAAGAACAAAGCCACTTTTATATTCTCTTTGACATATAAAAAAGTACCAACATAATTCCGATAGTAAATTGGGCAAATATTGCCATAAACACTGGTATAAATTCAGTGATTTTTACAATATAACATAAAAATATTTTCAACAGTGGTTTCATAGATTATTTTTTGTGATTATAGCACTGGTGGTTCTTCATACTTGTAAACAAACTTGGCTGTATTCCCTAGCTATTGGTTCCTTTAATTAAACTTGTAATTAAGAAATAATAATAATACTAATAACAAATAGTCCATGCTATGATCTGAATGTTTGTGTTCCTCCAAGTTCATGTGTTGAAATCTTAACCATGAAGATAATCGAATCAGGAGGTGGTATCTTTGGGAGCGAATTAGGTCATGATGATAGAGCCCTCATAAATGGGATTAGGTCATGAGAGTAGTGTCCTTATAAATGCGGCCTAAGAGAGCACCTTCATCCCTTTCACCATGTGAAGACACAGTGAGAAGTCTCCATCTATGAATGAGAAAGTGGGCCCTTATCAGACACAGAATCTTCCAGAGCCTTGTTTTTGGATTTTTCAGCCTCCAGACCTGTGAGAAATAAATTTCTGTTGTGTATAAACTACCCAGTTTATGGTATATTGTTATAGTAGCCTGAAGAGTCTAAGGCACTCCATATACTTTTAAACTAAAGCAAACCCATTGGCAGCAAATTAATTCAAATTTACTGGTTAGATTAAAATAACCAGTTAATTGCTATCTTATGAAAAACCTTAATTTACTTTCTTACTTTAAAGTCCTACAAAACTTATGCTGCTCTTAACATTTTAAACAAAATTTGGACTAATTTTTTTGTAAAATGTCTCTCAAATTGTAAAGAAAATATACATTTTCATTGTCAAAACAGTGATGCAAATAAGAAATGACATTTTGAGATATAGTCTTCTAAGTTTTAATTTTGTAAACGTAAAGGGTTACAGATACATTGATAGATGAACATATTTAGATAGACACAGACATAGATACATTGGAGGTATATGTTTTTGCCATCATTTTTCACTTAAAAATAAAGAAGTTTCATATCATTGAATACTTTTTACATTCTATGAATACATCTTAATTAAACTATTACTCTATTGCTGTACATTTAGGTCATACTCAGGATTTATTTTTATAACTAAAAAGTGGTAAAATCACTATGCATAAATCTTTGTTCACATTTCTGATAATTAGTTAGGGATGGATTTTTAAAATAAATAGACATATGGTCAAAGACATATTATACAAAGATACTGTATAATATCTTTATTAATATGTATTTTTAAATGACTTTTGTTTCTTTTTTTTTTTTTTGAGGTGGAGTGTTGCACTGTCACCCAGGCTGGGGTGCAGTAGTGCGATCTCTGCTCACTGCAAGCTCCGCCTCCCAGGTTCATGCCATTCTCCTGCCTCAGCCTCCCAAGTAGCTGGGACCACAGGCACCTGCCACCACGCACGGCTAATTTTTTTTTTTTTTTATTTTTAGTAGAGACGGGGTTTCATCATGTTAGCCAGGATGGTCTCGATCTCCTGACCTCGTGATCCGCCCACCTCGGCCTCCCAAAGTGCTAGGATTACAGGCATGAGCCACCGCGCCTGGCCTTAAATTACTTTTCAAAAAATTATACTAAATTGCAGCCTCACCAGGAGGTTATCAGAATATCTTTTTCATATTCTTGTCCACAGAGAGAAATGGGATAATAAATTATTTGTTAATTTGGAGAGCAAAAATTTCATTATGCTTATACTTTAATTTGCATTTATTTATTTGTGAGTTTAATTTTTCACATATTTATTGACTATTTGCCTCTTTAACTTGTATCTTTTGTTCACATCATTTATAGTATGTTTTCATATTGATTGATGTGTGCCTTTATTTATTGCTATTAACACTTTTTTCATTATTTTGGCAACTACTATTTTTATGATGTTATTTTAATTCTGTTTATATTTTGAGTTTCCTTTAATCTTCTTACGCCAAATGTTTTGACTATCTTGAAATTAATGAAATTAAGCACCTGAGTTATGTCAGCTAAATTGTGCCAATAATATGCCAAATAGCTTTTAAACATTGGCAAATAACTGGATAGCCTACTCAATTTTTCATTTTTATTATTAGTATTATCAGTTTCTAAGCCTCTACTTAACATTTACAATATAAGTGTTCAGAGAGTAAACATTGATTTAAAGTTAAAGAAATTGAGCAAGCATGCTCCTTACTAATTTTTGTCTTGAAAACATTCTATTGAGTACAGAGATAAAAATAGGACCTTCTCTTCAGTTTTCTGCTCTAATTATTCATTTTATTTAAATAACAGTCTGAGCAGCTAAGAGGCTATCAGTTGCAAAATGCAATATACGCAATTTTGTGGCTGTGATTTATTTGCTATTCATTTAAGGATATGATCTACTTTCAAAGAGGCTCACACTTGCCAGAACATTTGCAAATCTGTAATCTTCAACATACAGAAACAATTTTCAAGTATAAAAATATAGCTGTTTTTGAATTATTAAGGGTATTAAGTTTGGTTGTATAAGCTATAGAAATTACATTCTAAACTGGGCAATAATTTAATTAGCCTGTTATGAAGACAATTTAATGAAATAAATGGCAACATTTGATTGAGAGCCTTAACATCCAGTATTGTATAATATCTTTAATTGAATTTCCTGTAGGATGAGCATAAAGAGACACTTGGAAAGAGGAATTTTTATTTCTATCATGATGAAGAAAAGAGGCTTTTATTATTTTAGGATCTAGTTGCACAAAATTGTCCACCAATAGTTACTTGATCAAAACTGGGATGATCATATCGTTTATTCTCAAGCTGAAGCATTTTTGATAGTAAATGCAGATAGTTGAATAATTAGAATAATAGAATTTTTGAAATAGTTATAATTAGATTGATTATGCTGGTGGGCCTATACCTCAGTTCTTATAAAATTATTTATTATTTTAGTATTAGTCGTATTATATGCAGCTCTTTACCATCAAATCATTGACTTCATTTTCATTCTATAATGGTACATAATATAAATTAGTTCAACCATTGTGGAAAACAGTGTGGTGATTCCTCAAGGACCTGGAACTGGAAATACCATTTGACCCAGCAATCCCATTACTGGTATTTACCCAAAGGATTATAAATCATGCTGCTATAAAGACACAAGCACATATATGTTTATTGCAGCACTGTTCACAATAGCAAAGACTTGGAGGCAACCCAAATGCCCATCAATGGTAGACTGGATAAAGAAAATGTGGCAATATACACCATGGAATACTATGCAGCCATAGAAAAGGATGAGTTCATGTATTTTGCAGGAACATGGATGACGCTGGACACTGTCATTCTCAGCAAATTATCACAAGAACAGAAAACCAAACACCGCATGTTCTCACTCATAAGTGGGAGTTGAGTAATGAGAACACATGGACACACGGAAGGAAATATCACACAGCTGGGCCTGTTGGTGGGTGGGAGGCTAGGGGAGGGATAGCATTAGGAGAAATACCTAATGTAAATGATGGGTTGATGGGTGCAGCAAACCACTATGGCACATGTATACCTATGTAACAAACCTGAACATTCTGCACATGTACCCCAGAACTTTAAAGTATAATAATAATAACAAAAAATAGAGACAAAATAAAATGTAATACAAGTTTAAAAAGAAATTTACTCAAAAATAGGGGCTCATCAAAATTCTTCCTAAAAGTGAATACATTTCAATATGCTCTTAGAGAATTTCAAAATGACATCCTCCATACCATTTGCCCACTTATCATCTAATCAATTCAATGTATCCCTTGCTTTTTAAGAGCTATCAATATCTTCCTGTATGAAAGCTTTATTTTCAATAAATGCAATTTGCCAAAAGCTTTCATATTTGAAATATGGGTGCTCAAAAAATTATAATCTTTAGTAGTTGAAATTTGGATGCTCCAGGATTTTGTTTAAAGATTTCCAACAATTTTGAAAAACATACAATCAGAAATGTGAGGACTCATTTACAAAATATTTAATACTTTGCTAGGATAACTAAGTAAATTTGCAAAGAGGTTACTCAAAGGTTAATTATTTCTCAAATCTAATTGATTATGGGCAACAAAAAGACCAAGTATGTATTGCCATACTAAAGTATTTCCTAAAATTATTTCAAATCAGCTTAATTATTAAAGTTTATAATTCAGTTGCAAATATACACACAAATACACGAGTGTATATATACAAGTGTAAAAATATTCATAAATTGTGACTACTACAGTTTTATTTCTCTTGGTGTAAAACGTGAATTTTTGGGACCCTCTTTTCTTCAAGCTCACTTCCTTGTACACCACCACATTTCAAATATTTCTGTTCCACATATTTCTTAAGTTAGTTAGGAAAATTGTTTTACACATGATGCTATATTATATCAAAATTTGTATTTATAACAACAAAAATAAATAATTTTATCTTCAATTCACCTACCCCAATCTGTAATTTCCCACATTTTCCACTAAGGCAGCTACCATCACTGAAGAGTACAAAGAATTGACTATGTCGAATCTTTTTTTGCAAAGTCACTTTATTTCATCAGTGAGCCCCATATGAGTTTTCCTTGAAAGGCAGGTATTGGTTACGTTGAGTCTGAAATGGGAAGAGATAGGTTATTACTGCTGGTCTTCTTTAAGATTAACTCCCATTTAAGGTGAGAACTGCATTCCCTGGATTTGTCTCATGCTACTTAGACATGATTGTAACAAAGATTGGGAGTATGAAGTAGAGGTTGTAAAAGTCCATCTGGCTTATTTTCATTAATGATAACAATAATCATAACATTGATAATAACACTTTGTTAAAAGGTAAAGCAATCAAGGACAAAATGCTAAACTGGATTGGCCATCAGGACAATAGTTATAAAAGTGCTTCATTCCAGGAAACTGTAATGTATGGTCATTCTATTTAATAAGTAAATTGGTCTCTTTTGGCAAACCCTCTGTTCTTTTATTTTTGGTTAAATATTTGTAGTCATTTTATTTCTCTTATTCACATGGAACTTAATCATCATGAATAAAATTATATTTTACAACTTTTAAGACATTCAAGGCTATTCAAAATTGTTGTTATTACTAGTAGTAGCAGTATTTTGAAATATTAATCATTTACAAGGTTGTTAGAAATACATATTTTAAAAGTTCAGAGAACTCATTTATATGTTATAATACAGAGCGTAGTTTCATAGTGTAGATAATTTTACAGGTTTATTATTCCTAGACCAAATATAGTATAAGCTAATTAAATATTACTCAACTTCCTTCAATATTTATATTTGTTGTCCTTAGATATTGTTCTTAGTTACATGCTATACATTGCACAATGGCAGAATTAAGACTTTTACCTGATCTTTTTAAAGTGACAGATTTTTTTTGGCTAGCTGTTCATTTTGAGTTTCAAAAGATATTTTAACTCAACCATCATATTGTCCTTATCATTCATTTAGACTCATTTACACAGATTCCACGTGGCTGTTTGAAGGGAAACATTGGGATGAGCTGTTGATAAGGCTTATGGGTACTTCCAAATACTTTCTCACTGAAATATTAATTTACTGTATCCTAATAAAACCATAATATGCTATGAAACATGAGATTTGGGCCACATGACTTAATACTGTGTGCTAACAATAGAAATAGTATAATTTTAACACAGATAATTTATAAATACATAGCATTTATTTACTTATAGCACAATATTCTTGCAATTATCCTTAGAACCAAATGAACATAATCTCTAAAGTAGGAAAAATACCCAATAGCATGTGCAGCACTGTGTCCAGTATGCAGTTGGTGAACCAGGAAAAAATGACACAGTGATAGTATAAGTGTTGGAAAGTTTGAGGGTGTATATGTTAGTACAGGACATTTCAGATGTGAAGGCATAAGCTTACATACCTGAAGTGTATTTTCCTCAGCTAATCTGGCTGGCGGGCAGGTACCTGCTTTGTCCTCACACCACCGTGAGTCACGTTCCCAAGGCTGAGCAACTGATGGAAGCAAATCACCTGTTCTTATTCAGCAGCATTGTTCTTCTTCTGAGATAATCTTCTCCTCCAATGGTCTAGTTGGGAATCGTAGTAGAGATCTCACCTAGATTATTGCAACATCTTCCTAAACAGGCTCATTATTTTCAGTCTCATTTTTAGTAGCTACCAGATTGATTTACCTAAAGCACAAATCTAGCCATATTATCCGTCTCGTTAAAACTCCTTAGGAGAAACTAGAACCCTAGACATTGTTGATGGGATTGTAAAATCATGCAGCTGCTTTTCACAATAGCTTGACAATTTCTTAAGCAGATAAGCATAAATTTACCATATGACCCAAGAATTCTATCCCTAAATATCTACCCAAGAGAAATGAAAACATGTCTGTGTAAAGACTTGCATGTGAATGCTTGTGGCAGCATTAGTCATATTAACCAAAAAATAGAAACAATCTGAACGCTCATCAATTGGTGAAAAGATAAGCCAATGATGTTATATCCATACCATGGAATACTATTTTACAATACAAACAAATATGCTATGGATACATACTGCAGCATGGGTAAATCTAAAAAACCTGATGCCTGATGAAACAAACCAGATGCAAATGACTACATATTCTATGATTCCATTTATGTGAAATGTCCAGAAATGACAAATCTATAGACATAGAAAGCAGATGAGCATTTGCCTGGTTCTTGGAGGTAGGAGTCAGTAGTGACTATAAATGGGTATGAGGGATATTCTGGAATGATGGAAATATTCTAAAACCTGTATTGTGTTAAGGATTGTACAACTCTGTCAATTTAATAGTAATCATTGAATTGTTCACCTAAGTGAATCTTAAGATGTAAATTAAACCTCAATAAAGCTTATATAATTTGTCTGTGTCCCCACCCAAATATCATCTTGAATTTTAGCTCCCATAATTCCCATGTATTTTGGGAGGGACCTGGTGCAAGATAATTGAATCATGGGGGTGGTATCCCCCATACTGTTCATATGGTAGTGAAAAAGTCTCATGAAATCTGATGGTTTTATAGGGGGTTTCTCCTTTTGCTTGGCTCTTATTCTCTCTTATCTGCCACCATGTAAGACATGCCTTTCACCTTCCACCATGATTGTGAGGCCCCCCGCAGCCATGTGGAACTGTGAGTCCATTCAACCTCTTTTTCTTTGTAAATTACCCAGTGTTGGGTATGTCTTTATCAGTAGTGTGAAAACAGACTAATACAAAAGTTATTTAAGTGCAAGCAAATATCGACAACAGCAAGCTCTTCAGAAGCTCCTGACCACAGGATCCAGCCTGGCTTCCTACATACCGTTCCTGGAGTGCTCCTCAACCTTGCCTTTTGCTTACTGCTCCACATATCTCACTGGCCCCAGCATCACTAAGTAAACTCCTATAGTATTGCTGGTAGTTCCTTGCATGTTCTAACCTCCTTCTCAACTCTATACCTTTGCTCTTTCCCCTATGCAATAAATGCCACTCCCCAACGTGTTCCTGCCTGAACTCCTTTACCAAGAAATGCCACTCCCCAATGCCTTCCTGCCTGAACTCCTTTACCAAGCATACTTCTTATTCATCATATAAGCCTCAGCTCATGCCATATCTCCAAAGGAACTTATCTTGGTGTTTGTGTTGTCCCTACCACCTGACCCCAGAATGAAGCTGATAGGGTTTGGCTGTGTTCTCACACAAATCTCATCTTGAATTCCCAGATGTTGTGGGAGTGACCTGGTGGTAGGTAACTGAATCATGGGGGCAGGGCTTTCTCATGCTGTTTTTATGATAGTGAATAAGTCTCACAAGATCTGATGGCTTTATAAGGTGGAGTTTCCCTGCACAAGCTCTTTTTGCCTGACCCCCTCCATGTAAGATTGTGACTTGCTCCTTCTTGCCTTTCACCTTCTGCCATGATTATGAGGCCTCCCCAGCCATACTCAACTGTAAGTCCAATACCTCTTTCTTTTGTAAATTGCTGAGTCTCAGGTGTGTCTTTATCAGCAGTGTGAAAATGGACTAATACAGTGAATTGGTACGGGAAGTGTGGCACTGCTGAAAAGATACCCAAAAATGTGGAAGTGACTTTGGAACTGGGTAACAGGAAGAGATTGGATGGAACCGTTTGGAGGACTCAGAAGACAGGAAAATGTGGGAAAGTTTGAAACTTCCTAGAGACTTCTTGAATGGCTTTGACCAAAATGCTGATGATGATATGGACAATAAAGTCCAGGCTGAGTTGGTCTCAGATGGAAATGAGGAACTTGTTGGGAACTGGAGCAAAGGTGATTCTTGTTATGTTTTAGCAAAAAGACTGGCAGCATTTTGTTGCTGCCCTAGAGATTTGTGGAACTTTGAACTTGCTAGAGGTGATTTAGGATATCTGGTAGAAAAAATTTTTAAGCAGCAAAGCATTCAAGAGGTGACTTGGGTGTTGTTAAAGGCATTCAGTTTTATAAGGGAAATAGAGAATAAAAGTTTGGAAAATTTGCAGCCTGACAATGTGATAGAAAAGAAAATCCCATTTTCTGAGGAGAAATCCAAGCCAGCTGCAGAAATTTGTGTAACAAGTAGCCAAATGTTAATCTCTAAGACAATGGGGAAAATGTCTCCAGGGGATGTCAGAGGTCTTCACAGCAGCCCCTCCCATCACAGGCCAGGAGGTCTAGAAGGAAAAATGGTTTAGTGGGTCGAATCTGGGGTCCCCATGCTGTGTGCAGCCTAGGGACTTGGTGTCTTGCATCCCAGCTGCTCCAGCCATGGCTGAAAGGTGTCAATGTAGAGCTCAGGTCATGGCTGCAGAGGGTGCAAGCCTCAAGCCTTGGCAGCTTTTACCTGATGTTGAGCCTGGTGGTGCACAGACGTTAAGAATTGGGGTTTGGGAACCTCTGCCTAGATTTCAGAGGCTATATGGCAATGCCTGGATGTCCAGGCAAAAGTTTGCTGCAGGGGCAGGGCTCTCATGGAAAACCTCCACTAGGGCAATGCAGAAAGTAAATGTGGGGTTGGAGCCCCCACAGAGTCCCTACTGGGGCACCACCTTGTGGAGCTATGAGAAGAGGGCCACCATCCTCCAGACCCCAGAGTGGGAGATCCACTGACAGCTTGCACTGTGCATCAGGAAAAGCCACAAACACTCAATGGCAGCCCATGAAAGCAGCCAGCAGGGAGGGGAGGCTGCATCCTGCACAGCCTCAGGGGCAGAGCTGCCCAGGACCATGGGAGCCCACATCTTGCATCAGCCTGACCTGGATGCAAGACATGGGATCAAAGGAGATCATTTTGGAGCTTTAAGATTTGACTGTCCTGCTGGATTTCAGATTTGCATGGGGTCTGTAGCCCCTTTGTTTTGGCCAATTTCTCCCAATTGGAATGGCTGTATTTACCCAATGCTTGTACCACTGCTGTATCTAGGAAGTAACTAACCTGCTTTTGATTTCACAGGCTCATATGTGGAAGGAACTTGCCTTGTCTTGAACGAGACTTTGGACTGTGGACTTTTGAGTTAATGCTGAAATGAGTTAAGACTTAGGGGGACCATTGGGAAGGCATGATTGGTTTTTAAATGTGAGGACATAAGATTTGGGAGGGGCTGGGGCAGAATGATATGGTTTGGCTGTGTTCCCACCCAAATCTTATCTTGAATTCCCACATGTTGTGGGAGGGACCTGGTGGTAGGTAATTGAATCATAGGGGCAGGACTTTCCTGTGCTATTATCGTGATAGTGAATAAGTCTCCCAAGATCTGATGGCTTTATAAGGTGGAGGTTCCCCGCACAAGCTCTTTTTGTCTGCCGCTATTCATGTTAAGATGTGACTTGCTTCTCCTTGCCTTTTACCTTCTGCCATGATTGTGAGGCCTCCTCAGCCACGTGGCACTGTGAGTCCAATAAACCTCTTTCTTTTGTAAATTGCCCAGTCTTGGATACGTCTTTATCAGCAGTGTGAAAATGGACTAATACAGATGCTCTCTCCCTAATGTCTACGTAATACCTCCAAATAGAGCAAAACATATTTTTACAGCTGTTTATTTGTGAGTCTGCCTTTTTCTTTGGACTCTGAGTTTGTAATGATTAATTTTGGTATCCTTCGGACCTAGCACAGTGCTTGGCACAGAATATGTACACAAAATATTTGTGGAATAATGAATTAACATATGTATGGCTGCTAGAGGTTCAGAATCAGTATTTATGGGGCATTCTCATCTTACCTGACATGAACTACTTCTTTAATATTATTTTTGGCAGCTGAATTCTGGGAAATATGACATAATGACATATACATGAGATTATAGATTAAAATATTTTATGTATAAGCTCACATAAGTTCATGTTTTCCAGAACATGAAATGGCAATCTTTTGACCAAATTTATTATTTGCGCATAGGATGGATAAAGTGTGTGCATGTTGTGACTGGTGGCTCCTCGCAGTGATGGTAGATCATGTCATCTAACGGGTTGTCGTTTCTTGACATGATTTACAGTTCACAGCAGAGAACACAAGGGAAGATGGACAGCCACTTGGGGACCACCTGTTACAGGTGAGGAATGCAATGTTATTTTCAGCTGTTATGAAATCAACTCATCAAGAGGATTTGGAAGCTAGTCAACAGGCAGTAGGTAAACAAACATTCCAGGCAAACTAAACACCAACAAATGACAGACTTCAGACACGGGAGTTCAGATAAAGCTAGGAGCTTCACACTGTTTCATTTAGTTTTACTAGAACTGTGTAGGGGATTGTGATATCACTAAATTCTGCTGTACATTAAAATGAAGCCTCAAAAATGAACGTTATTTCCTAAGGCAGAAATACCAAGCAGATATCATTCTATACAGTATATGTGATTTGTTTGTTTCAAGGCTCTAAGGATTATGATTGAAAACAAAATGCCTAGCAAATGTTCTGAATACAAACTGTGAACAGAAACATGTTATTTAT
Source organism: Gorilla gorilla gorilla (assembly GCF_029281585.2). NCBI lineage: Eukaryota > Metazoa > Chordata > Mammalia > Primates > Hominidae > Gorilla > Gorilla gorilla. The sequence goes on from NC_073224.2 coordinate 156,628,068, forward strand.
AACCATACAAGCAAATATGAGAAGAAAACCCTTTTAGAAAATGATAGAAGGAACAATGTGTAGCCTTATGAATCTTTGGTGTGAACTCACAGAATGTTGAGTGGAATTTCATGTACCCTTGTAGGGGTAGGTGTCTCAGGTTGGTGGAGAAGACAGTAAGTCTTCCTAAAAGTGTATGGAACTTCTTAAAAATGCAGAGAGAGAGAGAGTCTGTATACACAAGAAATTGGAACTTCTATGGGTTGCAGCATGGAAGTTTAATTATTCTTTCTATGGCTTTAATTTTAAAATGTATTAAAGAGTACAGGAACCAATTAAAGATGGCAGAGTAAAGACATTTCTGCCCCGTTCTTTGAAACCAACTTAAAACCGAAACAGAGAACAAAGAGGCAGAAATGAAAACCTGGAGGGCTGTAAAAGTGTTATGAAATTTAAATCTAGTTAAAATGAGGAAAGCAGCAGGAGGTGTGTGCCTCCATGTTCACAGAAAGCACGCAGAATTATCCAAAGTTAAGTTACACTTTCTGAAATGTCATCAGCGGCCTCTTTGGAACAGCAAGCGCTCAGCTGCTGTGTCAGAGTCTGGGTCATCACTAACCTTGCTGGGCAGAAAAGAATGTCAGAGAAGGTGGAGCTAGTAAAGTGCCTACACACCTCTCTTTGCAAAACAAACAGACAGAAAAAGCAGAAAACAAAACAAAACAATACATCAATCCTTCTAGCTGAGTGGGAGGGAAAATGTTAGCAAGCAATCTTTCAGTTGATTATTTGATATACAAAAGTAATATAAATTCCAAGTTACTGCATAACATCTGGTGGCAAACATGATTGCATAATATGGAAAGTTTATCCCAGAGAAAAATCAAATTCTAGGACAGTCTTTTGTTGCGAAACATTTCAAGACACAAATTTGAATGCAAGCTACCTGAATATCTAACTCACTCCACTGATGTGCTTTCTAACATTATCCTCTAATGCATAGTTGGCCTGGGGAAAAACAACAAAAATAACAAAGACAAACAGAAAGAAAGCACATGAGAAATGCACATACAATTCTGCAAAAGAACAAATAGAAAAAAGGTAAGAACACATCAAAAATATTTAGTCATAAAAGACATGAAAATGAGAAAACCCTTCTCTGAGAATTCAAAGAAATTTTTTAAAGTCTTCTGATACATATATATGTGTATATATGTACACATATATGCATGTACATATGTGTATATATATACACATATATATGCAGGTATATATGTATATATATACCTGCATATATACATATATACATGCATGTACATATACATATATAGATATGTATATATACACATACACATATATGCATGTATATATACTACATACATGTACACACACGTATAAATACACATACATATATGTGTACATATATGTGTGCATATACACATATGTACATATATGTGTGCATATACACACGTACACATATATGTGCACATATATGCGTGCATATATACACATACACATATGTACATATATGTGTGCATATATACACATACACATATGTACATATGTGTGCACACACATGTACACACACACATGTGTACATATATGTACATATACACACGTACATATATGTGTACATATACACACGTACTATATATGTACATATACATATACACATATGTACATATACGTGTACACATACACATATGTACATATATGTGTACACATACACATACACATATGCACATATACGTGTACACATACACATACACATATGTACATATACGTGTACACATACACATATGTACATATATATGTACACATACACATATGTACATATACATGTACACATACACATATGTACATATACGTGTACACATACACATACACATACACATATGTACATATACGTGTACATACACACACATGTACATATACGTGTATATATACACATACACATGTGTACATATACGTGTACATATACACATACACATATGTACATATGTGTACATATACACATACACATGTATATGTATCAGAAGACTTAAAAAATTTCTTTGAATTCTCAGAGAAGGGTTTTCTTATAATTTTCATGTCTTTTACGACTAAATATTTTTGATGTGTTCTTACCTTTTTTCTATTTGTTCTTTTGCAGAATTGTATGTGCATTTCTCATGTCCTTTCTTTAAATATATACATATATATTTAAATATATACATATGTGTATATTATATGTTACTACCAGAAAATCTGAAGAAGAGAATATGCTTTCCAAATTATAAAAGTAAAACATGCAAATACAAGAAATATAGACAATATAGCAAAAATAAATAGCATTAAATACAGACAGTAGAACTTGAAATAAAATGCCACAGCTATTTGCCATATCAGTAAATATCAATGAGATAAAATTGCTCATTAAAGGACCATCAATTTGGACCACAAAATGACACAGATGCTATTATGATATTCATCTAAAATCAATAAAGGCAGGAAGCAAAATATAGGTAAACAAATTAAAACTAAAAGCAAGCAAGAGTAATTTTATTAAAATTATACAAGATCCACTTTAGGGAAAACTGCATGAAACTACCAAACGAAAGATAATGAAAAAGTTTAAATCTACAATTAAAGTTTGGTATGAACCTTAAGCTAAATAGCATAGTACCAAAATTCGAAATGCCAAATTTTTTACAAATGCAAGACAATTACACTGAGTGGAAAAAGCCAATCTCAGAATATTGCATACTCCATGATTCCATTCATACTCCATGATTCCATTCATTTTTGAAGTGACCAAGTTATAGAGATGGAGAACAGATGTGTGCTTGTCAGGGCTTAAGGAGGGACTGTGAATAGAAAAGGGTAGCAAGGGAATCCTTGTGATGAAACACAAGTCTGTATCTCGACCACAGTAGTGCACACAGGAAATTGCACTGTGACAACATTGTGTAGAACTAACACACACACACACAAGTTAATGTAAATCTGACATCTGAATAAGGTAGATGCATTGTGTCAGTTTCAATTTCCTACTTGTGACATTGTGCTGTAGTTATGCAAAACGTTACCAGTGAGGGAAAATGGTGAAAGGTATATGGAATTCTCTCTGTATTATTTCTTAAAACTGCAAATAAATCTACAATAATCTCAAAATTAAAAAAAGATCAAAATGTCAAAATGGTTTAAAACAACCATAAATAAATTTGAATGGAAAATAAGAAACTGGAAAAACCTGCCAAGATAAATGAAAATTGGCTCATTTCTTCTAACTTATTAATTTTTAAAAATAGGCCAAGATTATAGACAGATAATTCACAGTAAGAGAAACTCAAAAACTTTTAAATATGTAAAAACCTACTCATATTTGCTCATAATAAGACCATTATGGTTTGCATTTTAAACTACAATGAGATTTGTAGTTTGTAATTCAAACAGCAATGAGATAGCTTCTTAGTTACTGTACTTGCAAGGATCAAATGGTTTGATAATAAATGGCATTGGCAGGAAGTTTGAGGACAAAAGCAATTTTATGCACTGTTGGTGGGAATATAAGTGAATGTTTCACTTTGAAGGCTATTTGGCACTATGTATCAAAATTAAAAATTCACTTGCCGGGTAACAGAAATTTCACTTCTCAAGATTTGTGTTAACAGGTATATTAGCCCATATATAAAGCACAGTATGAATAAGCATTACATGAATAAGAAAGGACTGGAAATGGCATAATTGTTCATTAAAGGCCAGTAATTCAATAAATTATGGCACAACCATGCAATAAAATATGCTATTAGGAGAAATGAAGTAGCTCTCTCTGTGTTCTGAAAGGGGGTAATCTCCAAATTGCTGTGTGAAGAGAAAATCACAAAGTCGTGAATAGTGTAATAAGGTATCTTCAAATGTGTAACATTAAAATATACACACACACTATATATATATGCACAGACACACGCTTGCACATACACATGTTTCTGGAGAGTTTACAAGATATTCAATAGTGACAGCAGAGATCTCTGTTTGGAGAACTGCATTCATTCTCTTTAGAGCCGTTTGTCCTGCTTGATATAGTTAATGCATATGTTTGTCTTCATTACTGATGGGTCTTACCAGAGCCTAAAATTTGCTCAGTACATTGCAGTCGTTAAATAAACATTTGTTGAGTTGCACTGAACAATATTTCTATGTTGTTCACCTTCAAGGAGTAGCGCTCAGTATTGCACCCACTAATTTGTCTGTAGAAAACTTCATGCTTTTTATAAATATTTTCGAATACATTATTTTATTTGATCCTCAAATGTTTTTCAAGTTATACAAAGTATGTGTACTTTTTATATATGTGCATATTTCAATTATTCCTTGCAACTGAGTTATTGGTACCTGTATGATTGCATTCCTCGTATAAACTGTATGTTCACATTTTGTTGATTGTCCGCCTTTGCTTTTCAGTTCTCTTCTTTTACTCTTCTGATGAGTTCTTCCCTTGACTCTTAACACGTTAATCACCTACCACACTTTTTATTACTACATGCATGATTTATTATTTTTCTTCCTGCTTTCTGTTTTATCAACAAAATGCTAATATTAAAAAAATCAATGTAAGCTTGTTCTCTTTGTGTTCTCCCGCATTCCTTTGAAATCTATTTAGAAAGTAAGCATTACAATTTTCCCTCCCCACCCTCACCCCCACCCACATATCTATAGAGAAACAGTTTTTTTCCCCAGCCTAAGAATTATTGGCTCAGGTCAGCAGTTTGTCATAAAATATTCTACATGACATCCATGCTTTGTCCTAGCTCTTCTATTTCCTGTAGACTCTTAAAGATCTTTTTTAATATCCTTATTCTCAAATCCATCAATTTCCGTGTTATAAGGAGAGAAGGCCTTTGCAATTACTCTATGTAATACTTTCCTGACTTCTTTTTTTAAGGATCTCATTCTGTATTCTTCATTTAATGTATTCTTTTGAAAAGTCAGCTGTTTCAGCTAGGCCCATTTCATAGTATTATTTACACTTCTGTTTCTATTTTCTGAACCTTTTACCTTCCTCCTAATTTTTTAAAAAACTCAAGTAGTCCACTAAAAATAGGATCACACTGTGTCCATTTCCACAGCAATTCATTTTTTTTCTGCTTTTGATTACTTGTTTATGGTGCATTAACAACTTTGTCCCTTTACTAATTTCTTACTTTTGAAATAGTTCCACTTTTAAAAAAAACTTCTCAATCATTTGCAGTTTCTTTTTAAGCGTGATATGAATCTGCCTGTCCATTTTTATCTCCTAGGCTCAATGTCTCAGTCTTCCTGACCACTGTAGGATGTTTCTAGAAATTTCTTAATCTTTCTTCTTTCTTCTATTTTGTTCTTTGGATTTCCAAGAGTTTGCTTATAGTTTTCTCATTGTATCTTTTCTCTGTCTTTTTAGTGATCATGTCTGCTGATGAGATGCCCACATTCTTTACTCTGAGCTACAATTGTTAGAATAGACCTGGCTGGTTTATTAGCCAGGATGCTGCATCACAAACAGCCTTGAAATGCAATGGTTTACAACAACATGCATTGATTTTTCTTGGACATGTGTCTTCAGGTCAGAGGGGACACTTCTCTAGGATGAGTGTTGGCTACCCTTGAACCCAGCTCTTGGGATTGGCTAAGAGTCTGCACCACATCTCCTCATTCTCCCTGCATTAACAATTATGGGGCATGTTCTCATGGTAGGCACAGAAGTCCCATATGGGCATGTTTAAAGCCTGTGCTCTTGTCCCCTCTAACTTTCCATTGGTCAAAGCAAGTCACAGGTATACTCGATTTTCTCTGCTCTACTGCATAGGAAGGAGTGAAGAATTGAGAATAAGTATGCAATCTGTCCCAGCTTCTATAGTGGGCTTCTTTAGATACCTTATGTCTATGTACCCTCTGCTTCTTCCTCCAGCAGAAAAACCCTGATTTCTCCCCTGCAGTCTTTACATCCTGCTCCAAGTTCATTCTCTCTGGATGATGTACAGTCTCCTTCATCAGGCCTCAATTTGGCTCCTCAAGGTTCAGTTACCTATAGATACTTTTATTAACCATAAGGCATGAATAACCTCTCTGATTTTACAGCAGCCAACTCTTGCTGAGAAGAAATGGTGAGGACTCACTGCCCTAGTTGTGAAGTGAGTTCTTTAGTTGGTCCATCTGGCAGTCCCATGTTCTGCTCTTCAATAAAAATTCTCTTGTTCATTTTCTTTCGTGGCCCCTGGATTTGCTCTTCAGGAGGGTCTTCCTTTTCTGTTGTCCTCTGTGGCCACGTCTGAAATGGACATTCAGGAGAATATCTTCACTAAGGACTGCACATATGTAGCAAGCCACTTCCTTTTAGTATGGGTTCATGACCCACTGGATTAGTTTTGGACAATAAGATACCCTAAAAAGTATGACAGACTTTCAGCGTAGTTGTTTTTCGGTCATCTCCAAGTGTGAATAAACACAGCCAATGACCTTGGGTAAATGGAATTATTAAGCTTGAAGACCCTGGTCTTTTATTTACAGACCTCTGTGTTCTGCGCATCTAAATAATTTTCAGCTTGCTGCCTGCTGCATTGAGAACATATGAAGTAATGCATTATCTTTGCCAGCAGGCTCACAACTTTTGTATGGTGTGGCAAAAGTCATATTTATTGCTAAGGCTAGAATTTTCAGATGTTTCTTTTAACTGTTTCAATTTGGGGTATAGGCAGTTGGCTTTTTCAACCATGAAAGTTTTCAAATTACCGGACTCTCAGTCAACTGAGATTGTGGGTTATAGGCAAAGAGTATCTTCCATAGCAAAGGTGCATGTCTTTCCGTTTCAACTCTGAGACTGGCCAGGTAGTTAGTTCCACCTTGAATTTGTCATGCTAGGATTTTTCTGACAACCCATACCAATATTTTACCATTTCTCCTAATACTATATGTAGCCTTGGCAGCATGTGGTTGGCTTCCAATTTGTAGCAGGTGATGACTTGACTAAATATTTTGTAGATTTATTATAAAGATCATGAGATTTTCGGCTTTCACTATCTGAGTCATTGCTATGCACCTATGCAGCTCTGCTTCCATTACATATTTAGTGCCACATTTTAGTTTCTGATACTTGAAGAACCTTACTTCCAAGTACTAAATCAGTTGGAATAAGCTTTAAATGTGTATAACCAGGGAAGGAAATAATAATGAAAATGAGAGTGGCTTAATCAAGACAGAAGTTTACTTTTTTTTTCAGTTAAAAGAGAAGTTTGAAGATAAATCATTCTGGTGGCACCAGGACGTTATCAGTGATACAGTCTATTTCTTCCTATATTCCATTTTTAGCATGGAGCTTCCTTCTTTGAGTTTATCTATAGTCTAAATTGGCTGCTATAGCTCCAGCCATCCCTTCTGTTGTAGCAGGAAGAGGTGGGGAAGGATAAACGATTATCCTTTCTCCTTGACTTATTGGCTCCCTTTAAGCAGCCTTCCCAGAAAGACTGTCACAAAATAGTAAGCTTACATCTCACTGGGCAGGACTTAGACTTATAAGCACATTTCGCTACAAGGGATGACGGGGAGTGTAGTATTTTATTTGTTAACCAAATGTGATTGAGACTTGGTTAACAAAGAAGAAGGAGATTGTATGTATTGTGATTCTGCAATTAATAGTCTCTACTAGAGAAGTAAATGTATTCTTTGCACTGAGATTTTTATTTTCATTTTTAAAAACATGTTCAATTAAGCTTTGACATCTTGAAAGGACAGAAAACATTCCCTCTTCTTTAGCATCCTCATAATTTAAGTCATCTCTATTATAACAGGAATTTTCTCATTCTCCATACACATCTGCCACATTTTCAACCTGCATGAAAATTAATTTGTCATTACTCGTCTTATTTAAAAAGGCAGAATCTTTTTTCATATAGCACAACAATAATTCTTTCACATAGATCTTGCCAACTTGACTAGTCCATTTCCTTTTAAATACATTGCAGACTGCTACTCTGTTTATCTACATAGATTGTTTTAAAACAATTTTAAATGAACTTAGAGATAACCTAATTTAATCCTCTCATTTTGCAGATAAAGATGCTTTGGTCTGGAAAGAGTATATTAAGCCACTTCTGTCGTGCAGCAAGGAATTAATAAACAGTTTTCATGCCTATATTTTAGATTTGTTTGTGACTAAATGTGTCCACATATTACTTTTTGTGCCCCCCACCTTCTGCCCAGCACACATCAAATTCCTTTATACTTTTTTTAGTTATGTAGTTAAAGTCTTCAAACTATTTTTATTATACGCAGAAGACAAGTCATGACCCAAAATAATATTTCCTTTTCAAATTCCTCTTACAGATGAAAATGGAGCATAGTATATTCATAAATCTGATATTTCCTGTCACTGAGGAAATCACACATACGATCATACATCTTCCACCTCAAATCTCATATATCTTTGAACATTTACATTTGTGTGATTGGCAACCCTTCTCTCTTTATTATTTTTCTTCCTTTTTAGCCAGTGTAAAGAGCCCTGAACTATGTTCCCACCTATGCAAAAGTAAATTGCCTTCTTATTTCTTCTTCTAAATGAATCTCATCTTCCCTCTCCCCTTTCATTCTGTTTGATTCACTTAGTGCTTACAGAGTACCTTTGACATGCAAGTACCTATGACTTAAAGTGGAAGCATGCAACACAAATAACATGAAAACATATACTTGGCTTGATTCTGGGAAGCTGCCTTTCAACTCTCAGATCTCTTTTCCTAGTGTGATTTTCTTTCTACTGCTTCTCTTTATCACCAGGATACAGCAAGTAGTAAGCAGTCATAAAATGTTTTGTGCATTATGTTTTGAACTTTAGACTTTTCTTTGCTTTTTTCTCTATCCTTCAGCATCTAATTTGAGGCAGATAAAGAACTTGTGATTATTTAGTTGGGAGAAGGGAAGTTTGGGTTTGGTGTGCATCTCAGGGTGAATGCAGGTACACTCACACATATGGGTTATTCTTGTGATACTATTGCTACTGCAATTTTGCTTTCTTTCTTCATTAAATTTCACACAACCTTACTCATTCTATATTTTCATATTTTCTCTGATCTGTTGGAGGGTATACTTGACCTTGGACCTCTGGATTCACTTTCTCTTTTCCCTTTCCAAGTCCATCTCACTTGCCTTTCCCCCAGGTAGCAGCATTGATTTTTTTTTCAAACTGCACTATTGCTTTCCACAACAGAGGATATTCATGAATGTCGAACATAATATGATGGTCAGCATTCAGTAAATGGAAATTGTTTTGATTTTTGGTACGTGATCTTTACCATAGTTCTGCATGGGTATGGTTGACCAAGGTGGGGAAAGAATGTCAGAGCTTGAAGACCAGTTCTTCAAAATAACGTAGCTGGACAAAAATAAAGAAAGAAGATTAAAGAATAAGCAATATTTCTAAGCAATACAGGATTATGTAAAGTGGCCAAATCTGTGACTTATTGGCACTTATGAAAGAGAAGGAGAGAAAGCAAGTAACTTGGAAACATATTTCAGGATATGGTCCATGAGAATTTCACCAACCTCACTAGAGAGGGCAACATTCAAATTCAGGAAATGCAAAGAACCCCTTCAAGGTACTACAGAAGATGACCATCTCCAAGACACATAGTAAACAGATTCCGAAAGTCAGCTAGGGAGAAGGGGAAGGACACCTTCCAAGGGAACCCCATCAGTCTAACCACGGACCTTTCAGCAAAAGCCCTACAAACCAGAAGACATTGAGGGCCTTGATTCAGCATTCCTAAAGAAGAGAAACTCCTACCCAGAATTTCATATCCAGCTAAACTAAGCTTCATAAACAAAGGAGAAATAAGGTCCTTTTCAGACAAGCAAATGCTAAGGGAATTCATTACCACCAGAACTGCCTTATGAGAGGTCCTGAACAGAGTGCTAAATATGGAAAGGAAAGACCATTACCAGCCACTTTGAAAACACACTTAAGTACATAGACTATTAACACTGTAAAGCAACCACACAATTAAGTCTGCATAGTAACCAACTAACAACATGACGAAGGAATGAAATTTACACATATCAATATTAACCTTGAATATAAATGGGCTAAATGCCCCAATCAAAAGGCAGAGTGGTGAGTTAGATAAAGAAGCAAGACCCAATTGTATGCTATCTTCAAGAGACCCCATCTCACATGCAATTGACACCCATAGGCTCAAAGTAAAGGGATGAAGAAAAATCTACCAAGCAAATGGAAAACAGAAGAAAACAAGGATTAGTATACTAATTTCAGACAAAATAGACTTTAAGCCAAACAGAATTTAAGCCAACAAAGATATTTTAAAAATTAAAGGGTATTACATAATGGTGAAGGGTTCGATTTGCAAGAAGACCTAACTATCCTAAATATATATGCATCCAGTATAGGAGCACCCAGATTCCTAAAGAAAGTTCTTAGAGACCTACAAAGAGACTTAGATAACCATATAATATAGTAGAAGACTTAAACACTTCACTTACAGTATTAGACATATTATCAAGGCAGAAAACTTACAAGGATATTTATGACCTGAACACAACACTTGACCAAATGGACTTAAAAACATCTACAAAACTCTCCACCTAAAACAACAGAATATACATTCTTTTCATCTGCACAGGCCACATACTCTAAAATTGACCCCACAATTGGCCATAAAACAATCCTTAGCAAATTCAAAAAAAATACTCACCACACTCTCAGAGCACAACACAATAAAAATAGAAATCAACACTAAGAAAATTGCTCGAAACTGTGGAATTACATGTGAATTAAACAACTTGCTCTTGAATGACTTTTGGGTTAGCAATGAAATTAAGGCAGAAATGAAGAAATTCTTTGAAACTAACGAGAACAAAGATACAACATAACAAAATCTCTAGGACACAGTTAAGAAAGTGTTAAGACAGAAGTTTATAGTGCTAACTGCCCACATTAAAAGTTAGAAAAATCTCAAATCTACAACCTAACATCATACCTAGTGGAACTAGAGAAAGAAGAGCAAACCAACCCCAAAGCGAGTAGAAGATAAAATATAACCAAAATCAAAGGACAACTAAAAAAAAAAAAAAAAAACTCAAAAAACAAGATGTGAAAAAACATACAAAAGATCAATGAATTCAGGAGTTGGTTGTTGCATGGAATAAATAAGACTGATAGATCATTAGTTAAACTAATATAAAAAAATAAGAAAAGATCCAAATAAACACAATCAAAAATGATAAAAGAGATATTGTGACGAACCCCACAGAGATACAAAAAAAAGTCAGAGGCTACTATGGACACCTCTATGCACACAAGCTAGAAAATCTAGAACAAATGGATAAATTCTTGGAAATATATGACCTCCATTGAACCAGGAAGAAATTGAATCCCTGAAGAGATCAATAATCAGTTCTGAAATTGAATCAGTAATAAAAAGCATACCAACTAGAAAAAGTCCAGAACCAGACAAATTCACAGCTGAATTCTCCCAATGTATAAAGAAGAGGTGGTATCATTTTTACTGAAACTATTCCAAAAATTCAGGAGGAGGCACTCCTTCCTAACTCATTCTATGAGGCCAGCATCATCCTGTTTCCAAAACCTGGCACAGACACAATAAAAAAAGAAAACTTCAGGCCAGTATCTTTGATGAACATAGACGCAAAAATCCTCAACAAAAACTAGCAAACCAAATCCAGCAACACATCAAAAAGCTAATCCATCACAATAAAGTAGGCTTTATACTGGGATGCAAGGTTGGTTCATCATACACAAAACAATAGATGTGATTCATCACATAAAGAGAACAAAAAGCAAAAACCACACGATCATCTCAATAGATGCAGAAAAGGCTTTCAATAAAATCCAACATCCCTTCACGTAAAAAACCCTCAACAAACTAGGCATTGAAGGAATATACCTCAAAACAGTAAGTGTCATCTATGATAAACCAGTGACCAACATCATACTGAATGGAAAAGGCTGGAAGCTTTCCCCTTGAAAACTAGCACAAGACAAAACTCGCACCACTCCTATCCAACATAGAATTGGAAGTCCTAGCCAGAGAAACCAGGTAAGAGGAAGAGATAAAAGTCATTTAAACAGCAAGAGAGGAAGTCAAACTATCTCTGTTTGCAGGTTATATGATTCTATACCTAGAAAACCCCATAGTCTCTACCCAAAAGTTCCGTGATCTGATAAACAACTTCAGCAAAGTTTCAGGATACAAATCAATGTACAACAATTGCCAGCATTCCTATACACCAACAACATCCAAGCTGACAACCAAATCAAGAATGCAATCTTATTCACAATAGCCACCAAAAGAATAAAATGTCTAAAAATACAGCTAACCAGGAAGGTGAAAGAGTTCTACAATGAGAATTACAAAACACCGCTCAAAGAAATCAGAGATGCCACAACAAATGGAAAAACTTTCCATGCTCGTGGCTAGGAAGAATCAATATGGTTAAAATGGCCACACTGCCCAAAGCAAATTACAGATTCAATGCTATTCTTATCAAAATACCAATGACATTCTTCACAGAATTAGAAAAGAACTATTTTAAAATTCACTTGGAAGCAAAAAAGAGCCCAAGTAGCCAAGGTAATCCTAAGCAAAAAGAACAAAGCTGGAGACATCAAGTTACCCATCTTCAAATCATACTGCACAGCTACAGTAACCAAAACTACATGGTACTGGTACAACAACAGGCATATAGACTAATAGAACAGAATAGAGTACCCAGAAATAATGCCACACACCTACAACCATCTGATTTTCCTCAAAGATGACAAAAGCAAGCAATGGGCAAAGGACTTTCTCGTTAATAAATGGCGCTGTCATAACTGGCTAGCAATATGCAGAAGATTAAAACGGAATCCCTTCCTTATACCATATACAAAAGTCAACTCATCATAGATTAAAGACTTAAATGTAAAACTTAAAACTATAAAAACTCTGAAAGATAACCTAGGAAGTGCCATTCTGGACATAGGCCCTGGCAAAGACTTCATGATGAAGACACCAAAAGCAATGGTAACAAAAACAAAAGTTGACACATAGGACCTAATTTAACTAACCAGTTTCTGCACAGCAAAAGAAACTATCAAGAGAGTAAACAGATAGCCTACAGAACAGAAGAAGATATTTTGCATACTGTGCATCTGACAAAGATCTAATATCCAGAATCTATAAGGAACTTAAACAAATTAACAAGCAATAAATAACCCCATGAAAAAGTTGGCTAAGGACATGAACAGCCTCTTTTTAAAAGACGTATCTGCAGCCAACAAGCATATGAAAAAATGTTCAGCATCAATAATCATTAGAGAAATGCAAATCAAAGCCACAGTGAGATACCATCTCACACCAGTCAGAATGGCTATTATTAAAAAGTTAACAAATAACAGATGCTGGTGAGGTAGTGAAGAAAAGGGAATGTTTCTGCACTACTGATGAGAATGTAAATTAGTTCAGCCATTGTGGAAAACAGTTGGTGTTTTCTTAAGGAATTCAAAATAGAATTACCATTTGACCCAGCATGCCATTATTGGATATATACACAAAAGAATATAAATCTTTCTACCCTAAAGACACACGCATGCATATGTTCATCGCAGCACTATTCAAATAGCAAAGACATAAAATCTACCTAATTGACCATCAGTGGTAGACTTGATAAAGAAAATGTGGTACATATCCACTATAGAATGCTATGTAGCCATAAAAAATGAGATCATGTCATTTGCAGCAATATGGATGGAGCTGGAGGTCATTATCCTAAGCAAAGTAACACAGGAACAGAAAACCAAATACTACATGTTTTCACTTATAAGTGGGAGCTAAACACGAGTACATGTGAACCCAAAGGAGGGAACAACAGCTACTGGGGCCTACTGAGGGTGGAAGGTGGAAGAAAATTAAAGATAAAAAAAACTACGTATCATCTGGGCACGGTGGCTCACACCTGTAATCCCAGCACTTTGGGAGGCCAAGGCAGGCAGATCACGAGGTCAAGAGATCGAGATCATCCTTGCCAACATGGTGAAACCCCATCTCTACTAAAAATACAAAAATTAGCTGGTCATGGTAGCACACACCTGTACTACCAGCTGCTCGGGAGGCTGAGGCAGGAGAATCGCTTGAACCCGGGAGGCGGAGGTTGCAGTGAGCCGAGATCGCACCACTACATTCCAGCCTGGCAACAAAGTGAGATTACATCTCAATAACAAAATAAAACAAAACAAAACAAAACAACAACAACAAAAACTACCTATCAGACACTATGCTTATTACCTGGGTGATGAAATAATCTGTACACCAAACTCCCATGACATGCAATTTACCTATGTAACAAACCTGCGCATGTAGCCCTGAACTTAAAACAAAAGTTAAAGACATGATTTAAACAAATCATATTATAGATACTGATAAAGCTAGTTAAGCACTATGCAGCAAATAATTATTACACTAAGGCAAAAATACATTGATTTAAAGTCTTTCTTATTGACTAAATAAATAATATGACTTTCTTATTGCAAATTATACTTCAATCACAGAATTCTACTCCATTTTAGTTTTCAATGTTTTAACATGAGACAGAAGAGACAAGGAATTTACAATAAGATACACTTGAATTTAAGGCTTGGCTCTATCAGTAAATCTCATGTGAGATGGGGCAAGTTTATTGAACCCTTTCTGTCTCATTTTCTTTTGGGTAACATTGGGATGCTGTGAATATTAAGTTGGAATAATCATATCTAACTTGTCTGGTGCATGTTAAAAGTGCCACAAAAGTTAGTTCTCTTTTCCAATTTTTTTGTGGCATTTATTGGATACCAGACTAGTGGCATTTATTGGAAATTACTTTTGAAGTATATATATATATATATATATATATATATATATATATCTTTTCTCTTTCCTGCCTTCATTTGTAAAAGCCTTGCTAATTATTTTTCAATTATACTCTTACAAGTCAATAATAGAAATAGATTCTTTTCCATTAAAAAGTATATCAAGGATAGAGAAAATGAACTAGCAATTTGGATGAAGAAAACAATTCTAAGCCTAAATTAAACCAATTGCTGGGCATACCTGTTTCCTTGAAAGTCTGAGGTAATTATGCCGCTTCCTGGTGGTAAAGAACTGATGATGTGATTTTATTTTGAATAATCTTTGAGGGAAAAAAAAAACCATACTTTTTCAGCATTTTCTCATCTTATCTATATAAAATGGCAACAGATTTAGGTAAAAAGCTCTTTAGGAACTGGTCTTGTAGAGTTAGCTCTAATAAACTAAATGTCAATGTGATAAAAACAATCTTTACTAAGGAAAAAAATCTACTTTATGTCAGTTCTGAAAAATATGCTTTGTTGCAACTTGGAGACATTTTTTTGGTACACTCTTGAGGTCCATTCACTTAGCTTTTGCATAACACAATCTCCCAGGGAGAGTTTGGGTGAAATAACTGCAGTATTTCTCTCAGTAGAGGCTGGCGATGAAGCACAAAATAAACTTGTGATCGTTTTATTTCATGATGAGCACTTTTCTTCAAAATATGCAGCTTGCAGAAATCTGAGGAAAAAGGGCACTTTTCATCACATTCATATGTGACAAGGATCCAGGATCTAAGTTCGACAATGGGAGGATGACGGGCTCATTCCAGCCACATGACATATTACAGAAAATACTGTAACAACCATTATTTAAATGTCAAAAATGGACTCTACAGGCACAGGGTAGGTAAGATGGATCCTAAATATAGCAAACACTGGGAGACAACACTCTTTAATTTTGCTACTCCTCCAGCTATCTTCCCAAGCCCTTTTGTTGTCTGGCAGAGCTACTGACCACCGCTCTAACCGTGACTTGCCATTTGCCTCCATGTTGCTCACCATTTCCATTCCCATCACACTCAACTTCTCTTAGTTCCTGGAACACTTTCTGGGCTCCGATTCAACCCTGGGCCTTCATATGTTATTTCTTTCTGGAACTTTCTTCATCCTCCTTTCTGCCTGGATAACTCTTACCAGTTCTTAGATATAGTCTCAGATTAAATGTCTGGGGAAACTACCAGGCCTCCACACTCCCTACCGGGTTATGTACTTATAGACTGTCCCTAACTTCAGCTGTTTTATAATCAGGGCCTGCTATATTGTCTGCAGATCCTTGTGCAAAACAAGAATTCAAGCCCTGACTGTCACAGGGGAAATCAATCTTCCCTTCCATGGGCCACCGTCTCCATACACAGTGGATAAGAAACCCCCAGGAAATTACAATCCCCCTTCTGGGACATGCTTGCTAGAGGGTAGATGTGAGGCACCCACCAAGTCACCTACCGAATTTGCCAGGGCACTGCCCTCTGAGGCATGGATTCCTGCTGTTCCCACCAGCACTCCCATGCCTTCAAGATGCCGTTAGGTGTGCATCCACTCAACTGTCCTTGTGCTCATGCCCAGGCGCCCTCTGGAGGCAATGGCAGAGGACAGGCCTCCTTCTGCTACTGAGACCTATTGCCACTTACTTGGAGGGTGGCAGTGGTTGGGGCAGGAAGGGGAAGGCCAGACAGGGCCTGGGACACCAGGATGCGGAGAGCAGGCAGCTAAGAACCTTCCTGGAGAGGTGGGAGAGGAAGGGAAAGCCAGAACTGCATGAAAGCTGAAGCTTCAAACTTCCAACACAAGCTCCATTGTCTCATTTGATGGTAATTATAAAACACAGATTTAAAGATAAAAGTATTAAACATTTCAAGACAATGACTGCAGAACATTAAACTCCAAGAGCTTGGCTCTTCAGAGCATATGGCCTTGTGTGACTGTACTGGCCGAGTGCCTGTGAAGCTGGCCCAATTTACAACTGATCCCACTTTACTTTTATTCCTTTTAAATTGTGCCCTTTCCTGCACTACACTGTAAGCTGCATGAGAACAGGAACCATATCTGTAGTAAAGATTTAATAAATATTTGTTAAATGAATAAATTAATGGAGTAAAGTCCTTCCATTATTTGGTGCATGTCCTTAACCTTCATGTAGCACCCCAAAAGCACCACTTCCCCTTCCTCTTTGTCATGTCCGTGACTTTCACCTCTGCTCCCCTTTCAGAGTGTCAGTAATCTTATTCAGGTGCTCATCATCTCGATTCGGGAAAACTGAAAAACATTTAGAATGGGTTTGTCAGCTTCAGGGACATATTTGAAATCATTAATATTATCACATAACTTTTCTGCTTAGCAATTTTTGCTTGTCACTATTGTCTAGCAGGTAAAGTCCTAGCCATTTTTTTCCAATTTCCAAAACTTTACATAATATAGTCCCAATGTATTTTGTAGAATTAAACTCTTACTGCTTTTGCTTTACATAAAAGCATAATTTTTCTTCCAATTCCAGATAAAATGGCCTGTCACTTCTCTTGTGAAGTCTTTTTAGATTCTACCATTAGCTTTGGAGGACAGTGTCTACCTCCTTTCTGCAAATTAAGAGCCCTTTATTACATCATAGCATTGACTAAAGAAATGATCAAGTTGAACTGTGGCTTGTTTCACTCTATAAATTGAATTTCTATAATTATCAATTTTGGGGATGCTGCTTAGGGTTAAATTCAATTAATATTTTAGTGTACTAATTTAACAAGCAATATTAAAGGTTTTTTATGTTCCAAGGTTTATATTAGGTCTCAGGGAAACAAATAAAAAATAAATATTATGATCCCCTCTCCACCTTGAAGAAGCACATAATTTAATAGGAGAGATAGATAAATTAACATAAAATCAAACACAATATTATAAGCACTATACTAGACACAACAAAAAGATGCCTTTGACAACTAATATATTTCCAGAGTTAAAAAAAAAATCATCGTGATGAGGAGACTAGAAAGTGTATCCTCTAAGTATTTTAGAAAGGATTAGTTTCCAGAAAAGACATAAAAGTTTGGAGTAACTCAAAAGTCATTCAGTTGAAAAGGAATTTCATTTATTTTGTACATTCTTAGAAGACAGAAATAGAAAAATATAAGCAGAAGTTACAAAGCGTCGGATTTTGGATCAAGAGAAAGGAGACCTTTTAAAAAATGAGAATAGTGACATACAGATGGGTTTCCTCAGGAGGAAGGGGTACCCCAATTCCTGGAATTATTCAGGTAGATGTGGAATGCCTAACATCCCTTGTGGACTCTGTAAAGTAGTATGAAACTAGAATATTTATAATGAAATGATTTGGTGTAGTGGGTCATGATGTAGGGCATCTGAAAATCAGAATTTTAGTCCTGGCACTTTATTTTCCTGATCATATCACACAGGTGCTGACCTCTTTGACTCCATTTCCTCATCTGAGAAATGGAGACCATAAAACCTGTTTCAGAGAGTTGCTGTGAGAATTAAATAGAATAAAGCAATTGAAAGTAACTTGTAGACTACAAAGTGCTATGAGTTTTATTTATGCTGATAATAACAAAAATAATAATAGTCATATGCATTATTTCACTCATTATTCTCTTTAGTCCCAGCATATAGAGTAATTCTCTTCTCTTTTTTACAGATAAGAAAAGTATCAGAGTATAATTGATTTTCCCATTGCGACATAGTTGGTCAATGAGTGGCTGGGTCGGGAGTCATGACTTCTCCCATACAGCTAAGAATGATTTCCCCCATAACACACTGCCTTTATGATGAAATAGCGTCTGTAACATTTTACAGTTCCCAGTGTGCTTTGGATTGGAGTGAAGTCATTCAAATAATAATAGACTCCGTTTAAAAATCATTCTCTAAGTGATATGTTTATGTGATTTTTCACTCAGGCTAGGATGAAAATAACAATGTTGGCTGGATGTATTTTTCTTTAATAAACATAATGTTTCATAGATACTTTTTTCTTTAACAAAGCTTGACAAAAACATTTTCAATTAGGAGCTTTAAAAAAGACACAAAAAGAGATTAACCAAGATAAGCTGAATATTGGCTAGGGAATACCACACATATATATGAAATTATAAGTGATATGCAAAACATTCATTATGACTTTTGGTGGCAATCACCATCCTCTATCATCATGGTAACTGACTGGGTGTCTGCTCTTGTCCTCTTCGTTCACTAACCTTGTTCTGCATGTGCCTTTATTTAAATGTCCTAGTCCTGGAACCCATGATGGCACATGATGAACCAATCTTTCCTTTGTGACAAAAGGGATATACTCTCTACAGGATCTTCTCAGTAATACAAAATGCAGATACTTTCTGCCTTAACTATTCACAACAAAACCATTTTGATTGGTATTCCTAATTCCTGTTACATAAATGTTTCAAGGAAGGAAATTTTGATGTGACTCTTTTTGTTGTTTATAAAAACCCAATGTTCTCTGTGAAAATTTTCTGAATCTTCAGTGGCAGGTGTTTTTATGGTTTTCCTTACATTAAGGACAGAAAATGAATACCTTCTAGGCTGAGTGCTATTTTGTTTACCCTCCACCATCCTTCAAATGTTCTTTCTTCTGTCTTTTCCATTTCTTACCATCAAAAGCTCCCCTCCCTCCATTTATTAAATTTGGAATTAAAAGCTCTTTTGTTGCTACAAGATGTTTTCTCAACAGGAGCTTGTTATTTAACTGCTTGAAGACCACCACACATGCGTAATTCTTTTATACATTTAATCTCATAAATACATACCAGAAAACTTGAGGAAGTGGTTGTATATGACCACTTCTTTGAAAAAATAAAAAGCCTTCTTTTATTTTCTTTTTCTGTTAAAAGCTCATAATTCACTAGCTAAGTAGCTTGTGAATATTTTTGCATTCTTTTCATGTCAAAATGTACAGTTTTAAAAGACTTATGAATTGTTTAATCACTTGAGTTTAAATGTCAACTCCCTCAGCTTTTGTGCAGTAGCATAAGAAGTGAGTCAGTCATGAAGATTTAATCCCACTTGCAATTCAAAAATCTCAATAAACTGGGAAAATGCTATTGCCCGGGATGTCACAGAATGGTCCCCCATCCCTTTAATATCTATTACATATATATTATATATTACATATATTTATAAGGAAATGTACAATTCTATTGAAAAAGAACATACACATCTATAGCCCAGCAGTGAACCTAGTCAGTGCCTTTGACTTTAGAGTGGAAAAGAGGAAAAAACAAAGCCCTTCTATTTCAATTAACTTATAAGAAAAGGAATAAAAGGGGCACCAGTCAGTCGCAGGCCATATCTCTTTTCTAAAAGGATCCGGATACGAAGGAAAAGGCTGCCTCTCCCCTCTGGGCGGCAGCGCTGCACATGGGCCGTGGTTTCACTTTCATGCTTAGGAGCCATTACCAGCCCTCTCCACTTATATTCCATTACAATTGATTGAATATTATACATCAAAAAGTAGAGAGAAAATGTTTAAGATTTTATGAATGCAAGCAAAATGATTAGAGCTCACAAAAGCTTTGAATTCTGAAGCTTGGCTTCTATCTTGTCGTTACATAAGCATCTTTGATCTTCTCTTCACCCGGCTTTTTAGATGACTTTTATGTGGTCTTATTATTGTTTTATTATTTTAAGAGAATTAGTCATGTAGACTTCTTTTTAAATAGAGGTTGTTTTTAAAAGAAAGTTTCCATTCCACTGCAAGTCAGGGGATTTCTCAAACCAGATGGAATTAATGTTCACTCTTCTGTGTGTTACAAGGAATAGAGAAGTTGGAAGACCTCGGTTCTAATCTTGGGTCTTCTGTAAAATAATTCTGTGACCTTGGGAAAATCATTCATATGATTTGCTTTTTTTTCCTCTTTATGCAATGGGCTATTTTGTCATTTTATTCATGACTGATAGAGCTAATCAATTTGGAAGAGAACTGAAAACTGTTTTATAAATGTGAGGCAATATCAATATAAAAATCCAAGCTTTACGGTTAAGCTTAAAATTAACGTCATTTAATGAGCAAAAATATACTGTGCAAAGGACAGTCAACCTCTTTTCAAATCTTATTGTTTTCTCACAAATAACCACTCTTGACTGTGCCTTCACGTGCAGTGGCAGGTTGCCAAGGCTGTGCAAACTTTTCCTGTGGAAAACCCCTTAGGTATAATCCCTCAGGATAGAGACAGGATTAGGAAACACCTGGAAGTCTTCATTTGTACAAGTGGGCCATCCATTGAAGTCTCCAAATTATATAATTGTAGTTATTATGCTTTAACTGTCATTTATTTATTATTTGCTCTATTTGATAAATAATGTTTTAGCATTTTCTCTGTGACAGACACTGTTCTAGGCACTGGAGATGCAGTGGCAGGAAAGAGACTAGGTCCCTCTACTTGGAGGGGGAAGTGGACTCCAAGAGACATTTGGTAAAGCCAACAGCAATTTCCCTGAAAGTCAGACATAGGCTTTATTTGTAATGCAGTAAAATTGACCTTCACCTTCTTCCTCTCTAGCTACACACCCAGGCTAAGGTTGTCATTTCATTTCTGCTTTTCATTTTATCTGACTGCATCACTCAAGTTGGTTTCTGCCATGTTTTTTTTTCTTTTATCTTCTATGGTCTTTTGATCAGTACTTTTAAGCCAGCTTTTTTCTAAAGAATTTGACATGAACACAAGCCCATTAACGGCTCTGAGAAGTCCTACAGTACTCTTTTTAACTTAAGGCTATTCCAAACCTACTTTTACCATGAACTATGCTTTCTCCCACCCCATAATACTACCCCTGGGTACTTACTATCTCAGCATAAGACCCTGGGAACTGCTGCATTAAGCAATCTTCAAAACACCTAATGGCCTATTTCCTATAATTCTCTCTTGAAGGCTAGGTCTTAGTAAAAAGGTTGAAGCAAGAATATTTTTCCCCCTTAGGGGTAAGTTTTCAAATTAAAAAAACAAACAAATTATGTAGCAAAAATGTAACGATTAGATTATTTGTTTTAATTACTGAAAGATAAGAAATACAAGGTATCATTTTTTTCTTTTAAGATTAGCGCATTTACTCAAAACAGATTGAGAATAGAATTAAACCAATCGCTGTAGTATTTTAATAGGCTGATGATTTGAAAGAAAAAAAGGTTAATTGTATGAGTTAGGTACTAAAATGATAACAGTTACAGCTATACAGCTAATAATATTTATAAAGCTTTTGAAGATCCCACCTTGAGATTAAAATATCACTATTTGACTCATAAACTAAAGCATTTATGGAGCACTAAGATATGAGTTGAGGTCTTGAATTCATAGTTTTTCATTCATCTGTTTCTCTTTCTCATTGGCTTTAATAAAAACTATAAAAATTTTCAATTCAGTGAATTTTCTTAACAGTATTATGAATAGACTTCATTCAACCCTTTTCTGGTATGTGGTTTTGTTACAAAACTGGGGGCTGTGGACGAGCTTCTGATTGTGGTTGAGGGTGTCCCCCACAAAGGCTGGTTCTCTGTCCTTGCTCATCTTTGTCCTGTTCTTCCTCAACTTTTCTGGGCAATCCACCTTTTCATATCTTTAAGTGACACCTATATATATTCTAAAAAGTATATCTCTAAGCAAGATGTTTCCCCTGAGTTCAAGGTCTAAATACCCACCCGAACAGGACCCTGGCATGTTCCACAATCAACTCAATCACAACATATTACAACAAAACCCTTCATCTTTTTCCTTAAACCACTGTAACACAAAGAAGATAATACAGATTAGCTTTTTTATTGGTCTGTTTGACTTCATCTCTTACATACCTCTATTTCAGTATCTATGATATTTTCCTCTTCTTATCTGTTCAATGACAGTCTTCCCTTTTAATATTCTAAACTTGTCAAGCACAGCAATTAAAAAATTATTCTCGTGTATGTATTTTATCTTTAGAGCATCGCATAAAGCCTGATACATAGAAAGTTTTAGGTGCATATTTGCATTGGGTAGATGAATCCAGGGGAAAAGATGAAACCAGGTGATGTGTTGTAGCGAAGGTAAAGGTGTGGCATTGTGCTCTGGGAAGACATACTACCCTAAAAAGGGATATACCTCTGAAGAGGGGGTGAGTCCCAGGGGAAAAAGCAAGATCCCACTTATACTATGAATAGCTAAGAGTTAGATTGATAGAATATTATTGAACACAAGAGTCAGGCTGGGGTAGTAAAATGAGTCAGAGGGCTTTGCCTCTTCTGGCCTTGGCCTCTAATACAGCGTATTAATACTGTCTGTCCCCCCGTCCTTTACCACAGTGAGATCTCGTAGAGGACAGAAACCCTAGCAAAGTCATCTGTGTGTCTATGGCCCCTGCTTAATGATTAGAACATGGTAAACACTCAGCAAATATTTTTAGATAAATAAATGGTCTAGGACAAGTTAGTAGAACATTTTGAACCTCACTTTCTGGTATGTAACATAGGGATACCAATAACTACATTACTGGCTATTTTAGTAATTGTAGTTGTCCATTTTCATAGTGCTATGAAGAAATACTCAAGACTAGACAATTTATAAAGAAAAAGAGGTTTACTGGACTCACAGTTCACTTGGCTGGGGAGGCCTCACAATCATGGTGGAAAGCAAAGGAGGAGCAAAGGCAGCAGGCAAGAGAGCATGTGCAGGGGAACTGCCCTTTATAAAAGCATCAGATCTTGTGAGACTTATTCACTGTCACAAGAGCAGCACAGGATAAACCCGCCCCTATGATTCAATTCCCTCCCACCAGGTCCCTCCCATGACATGTGGGCATTATGGGCACCACAATGACGAGATTTGGGTGGGGACACAGCCAGACCACATCAGTGATTAAATGAGAGTACATATAAAGTAATAATTGCAATGCTTGATTGGAAAATACCATAAGATATGTCATTTCTTCATCTGTTTGCCACTCTAAAACATGAAATCCAGGATTGTTTCCAGAATTCGGGGAAAAAAAGAAAAAGAGGGAAGGAAGAAATGATAACAATGTGTTTTGAGGGCCTACCAAATGTCCATGTGCTCTCACCTATTTATTTCAGGGACTCTGGAGCACTCTGAAAATAAAGAGGTAGGCATTTTTTAAGTAATAAAACTGATGCTTCTTGAAATTAAACCTATGAACTATCACATAGTTAACAGTGATAGGATAAAAAATGATAGCTTCTGTGTCTGACACACAAGCTCTTACTGCAACAAATAGGAATTAAATATTCCCAGTGGGCTGGGCATGGTGGCTCATGCCTGTAATCCCAGCATTTTGGGAGGCCAAGGCAGGTGGATTGTCTGAGGTCAGGAGTTTGAGACCAGTCTGGCCAACATAGTGAAACCCTGTCTCTACTAAAAGTACAACAAAATTAGCCGGGTGTGGTGGCACGTGCCTGTAATCCCAGCTACTCGGGAGGCTGAGGCAGGGGAATTGATTGAACCAGGGAGGTGGAGGTTGCAGTGAGCTGAGATCACGTCACTGCAGCCTGGGTGACAGAGCGAGACTCTGTCTCAAAAAAAAAAAAAAAAAAAAAGTTTCCAGTGATGGTGGGTATAGGAGTCAGACAAGGGGAATCAGATAGGATTCCAAAGTTTGTTCCCTTATAAGAGAAACTGGATATGCTAATTGTGCAGAGAGGCTGTTAAGCCAAACCAAGACTTTTCAAATAAATAAATATCAATTAATATTTTTCAAATGTACTCGCCACAAATCACAACTTAACGTTAAATGTTCCTATACTTCCAAGAACTTCTTTGAGCTTTCAAGATATGCACTTCTGTTACATTAACCACTGGAAAGAAGCATGGTATTGTAAAGAAGCAGTATCAATATGTAAAATCCCTTCTCCTAGGACCTATGCAAAATGACTTGTATATTTTTCCTCATTTAAGGAGAATTTTGTTTCTAAGTCCTTGTATGTGAACAATTCCATTTCTATGTATGACGATCAATTGATCTTTAATCATTTTCATTCTTACTCCTGTCTTCTCTGCTTCATTTTTGATTTGCACTCAGTTCTTCACAGTCTTTCTTCTTGGCTTGATTCTTCTACATTAACAGATTTGACAGAGCAGCTTGGGAAGCCTCTGGGAGCAGAAGACCAACATATATAAATGTTTACTGCAGCTGGGGAAGTTACCTAGTTACATCTACTCTCCAAGATGACAGGGATGGTGTGTTCAAAGTGTCTGCAGGGAAGGTTGAGGGGAGTTTTAATGCAATGCCTTTCTTCACTTAGGCTTAAAAGACTTAAAGCTATCTAATGTCCCAGGTTAAACTGCATGATGGACTATTCCTGTTAGCATATGAAATAGAGTCATTTTTGATATTTTACAGTCTACATGCTCATACTGCCACACATGAAGTTTTCTCGAATGATTTTACGGATAATAATGTAGCCATCGGTTATGTAGACCTAGGAAACAATCTCTTTTTTGCTGATTCTTAGAGGATACTGAAGGCTCATGTGATAAAACTGCTTCATATGTCTCTGGAATAATAAAACGTAAGATTTTGTTGGTAATTAAAACTTTAAATGAAGCATGTATCATGCTCTTATAGGGTAAAATTAGTGATGAAAATATTTAATCCCCTAGAAATGCTTATTGCAGTTTATGTCCTTTACTATTTTAATGTAGTTTGAAAATGAGAAGTGGTTTTGGGTGGCATAAATATAAAATTATATTGACAAAGCAATCAATAAGAAATCGCCAACGGTCACAAAAATATTGTGGAATGTATGACATAACATAATATAGACATTGTCTCTACTGTATTTAAAAATGGAAGCAAGTATTCCTATTACTGGCTGAGCTTACAGAGAGCACAACAAACTGTGAGCTCCCTGAACATAAAATCAATTTTTCATCATCTCTCTCAATTTATATACCCACAATAACTGACAATCTTGGTTAGTGCTTAAAAGCCCTAGCTTCTAGAATACAATGGTCATTTTGAAAACAGGGTTTCCATTTAATGGAGGTATGACCGTGGACAAGTCATTTAACTTCCTCTGTCTTGGTTTCCTTATCAGTAATTTTAACAAACTGGTAATACCTACTTCATATGCAGACTGAAGGAGTTAATTACATTAAGAGTGTTTAGAATGGTGTCCGGCACATAGTAAGGCCTATCTAAATGTTTACTATTATTGTTGATATTTCTATTGTTGTTGTTATTGTAAGTGCCATTAGAATTATTTTTACAATGTCTTACAATTATCTGATGACAAGTGCTATGCTTATTTAATGTGGTTAAACTTACATGTGTGGTTTTTTTTTGCATTTTTTTCTTCATTTAGAAAAATTAAATATGTCCACTGAAAGTTAGGGTAATAAAGTGTCCTTGTTCAGCAAACATGAGAGAAATATAGTCACTACCTGGCCCATTCTAGTTCTGCTACAGCTTGAACCAGTGAGGTCAGGAAACTATCAGCAGCTTTCTCCCCACTGTAACCCAAAGGCTGGAGTGTGGGGAGATAACAGATCATCCTGCCACCTTCCACAATTTGCCTTTATAAACAGCCTACCTGGTGTTTTATTTTTTCCCTCCTCATACATGTATTTCTCGGACATTTTATTAGTTAAGATGCTTTCTATAGCAAATAAGAGAATGTGAAACTTAAATTGGCTAAACCTACAAAAATATTCATTGCCCTCCTAACTGAGAGTCTAAAGAAGGCCTGATTTAGGGTTGCTCTTTCTGGTGATGAGTCTCTTTCCCCTGAAATTCCCTTGGCTCTCCCTTCCTCTGAGTGCTGGTTTTATCCTAAAGTGGTAACCAGTCTCTGACCTCACATCTGCATGCAACAAAGTCTGAGGGAAGAATATTATACCTTCCTGTGTTTCTCAACTACTAAGAAGGAAACATTTCCCAGAATCCCTCCAAATTTTTTACTTTCATTTGATTGGCCCAAATAAGGTCACATGCTTAACTCCTTTAGCCAATTTCCATGGCTTAAATGTGAAATCTTGAGGGATGACCATTACAGGTTTAGGCTAAGTAGGGTCCACCACCTGAGCTGGGCTCAATCTTCAAACTGCTTGGCTATATGAATTGGGTATTACCTAGCCCACCAAAACATTTACCACAGACATTGAGGATTCCTCCAGGGCCCTGGCACCTTCAGTAGCTTAAGGCAGATCCGTATCAGGAGAGAGAAGATTTTTTTCAACTCATGGTATTTCCTCCAGAGCATTCCCTAATTTAGATCTACCATGATCTAAACTGAATATCGTGAATTTAACAAGCTAATTAAACAGACTGAACAGAATTGTTGGCATTATTTCAGAAGTGATGTTTTACATCCATCCTGAAACACTGGGCTAGATGGTCCAGTATATTAAAGCATGCCTGAATCTAGTCTTTTATTCCTTGGGTTTGATTTTCTGTGAATTACTGCATCTTCTTTATTTTCACTTTGATCCCCAGGGTTGCCCACATACCATAGTCCTCCCTTTTCTTCTATACTTTCCCTCTCTGCTTTGCTTTCACTATATTCTCAAACTACCCTATAATTGATACCAGTTATCCGAACTTCTACTGTGACCTTATGCATGCTTATCGTCCATACTGTATACAGATCATCCGTGTTAATACAACACTAGTCTATCTTTAATGGTTATGATGGTGGGGACTGCAGCATTTTCGCTGCCAGGTAAATTGTTAGGCACTAGTTGTATGATTGTTTAAACTAGACATGTGTGGTTGTTAAAACACACACACACACAACAGAAGCTGTGATAGGCTCTATGAAGAAAAATAGTATGATAGAGACTACAAAAAGGTAAGTGACAAACTAATTTAGATTGGATTGTCAGGAAGGTTCTTCTGGGAAACTGACATGTAAGATGACACTTGGAGGATGAGAAGAAGCCTGGATATGAAGAGTAGAGGGCACAGCTTTCTAGATGGAGGAAACAGCATATGGGGAGAATAGCCAGGGGAGTCTGCTGGGGCTGAGTGAGTGTGGGCCACAAGATAAAAGCAAAGAAATCGGCAGGTCTGGATCACTGAGGAACATGGAGGCAAGTTTAGGAGAGTGAAGTTTATTACAAGTTCAGTAGGAAGGCTCTGAAGAATTATAAGCCAGACAGTGACATCCTCAGGGTTTAACATTTTACTGCTCATTATAGATGCTTTCTAGATTAAAAAAAATAATTGGGAGGGCATGAATGGAAAAGACGACTTAGGAAACTTCTGAAATATTCCATGCTGGAGAAGACAGTATTTAGACTATAGCGGTGACAGGGAAAAATGTTAAAAGACAAAAAAAGTGAATTAGTGATGTAGTTGGAAGGTACAAGCAATTTTCTACAGAAGCATTTCATTTAGAAATTGATGGAAGGAAAATAAATCAAGAGTGACTCCTATATTTCTGATGTGAACAACTGTGAGGAGATGGGTTCCCAAGATGAGCAGGCTGAGTGAGGAAAAGGTTGTTGGGGTTCTTTGAGAGTTTAGTTTCATTCAGATTAAATCCAAGTAGAGCAGTCAAGAAGGCAGTCAGATATAAAGTCTGGCGCTCAAAAAGAGAAATCTTAGTTAGAGATAGAACTTTGGGAATTGTAAGCAAATAGATTGTATTTAATGCCACAAAGTTGGATGAGGTCAATTACAGATAGTAGTAAGTAGAGAAGAGATGATAAGATGAGTGAGGGAAAAGTTCTGGACAATCCCAATGTTTACAGCTTAAATGAAACAATGGAGCTGTTGAAAGAGCTTGAGATGTGGTTACAGAGAGAGGGGGAAGTCTAGGAGAGTATGAAGTCATAAGAGCCACGTGATATTTCAAGAAAGAGGCATGATTAAGAGTCTGGAATGCTGCTGAGGAGTGTGGTAAGATGAGAATTGAAAAATGCTCTTTAGATTTATGTGGAAGTCATTTGTGACTTGGAAAAAATGGTTTTATTGGAGTAGGAAGGCAAGAAGTCAGATTGAATTGTCTAATGTTGACAGGTAAGAGTTAGAAACATTGGTTGTAGACAACATTTGTTTTTATGAATGTTAGTCTTTTTTTGAAAAGAAGTTTAGTAGTCATCTGATTAAAATTATGCTGAAGAAAGCAGTATTTATTAAACCATCCACTCTTATGATAAGTATTCTAAATCTTGGGTCGTTAGGGACTCTTTCTCCTCTCCTTCTGTCTCACATTCCTCCCAACAAAAAATACATATCAGAATTGCCATATGGTGAGAAGAAGCAGGCAGATAGAAAGATGTTTATAAAAACAAAATAAAACCCTGGAGAGACAATGTAAGCCAAAAGAAAAGGGGCAGATGGATAAGCATGCACAGAAGAATAAGCCCTTAGCCTCTGCACAATCAATACATGTTGACTGGCTATTGACAACAAAGGGGACAGGAGAGCCAGGGAAGCACATTGGGGGAAAGGCATTTCTTCATGACAGCTGCTGTTGCCACCACCAACCAGCTGTTCAGGCCCGCAGCTCAGAACTTTCTGATCCCTTTACAACTCTACTAGAGGACCCCAACTCACACCTGATACTGCTGTCTCAGAAGAGGTGTCATGTGTGATTTATACTGTATTGAGTCAGAATTTGTTAAGTCACTGAAGAGGCCAGAAGAAAACATTGCCTATGCAATGAATGAGTGAGTTTACACTGCAGTCTTTCCATGCCCTGAGCTCTGATGATCCTCGAAGCCATTGGAATATGCAAACATAGTTATAGTCTTTCCAGCTATAAAGAGGAAGCCACATTTCAGTGACTTAAAAGAAAAACATTCTCTCATCTCTTTGGTGGGATTAGATGGAGGATGGTTAAGATTAGGTTAGGTTTAGGTTGTTCGTTGAACTCACCTATTCATGTCTATTGAAAATATTGTTCTTGATTTTCTTGTCTATGAGCAGTCTGAGAATATCTTACTAGTGCTTTTCCATGCCACATATAACAGAGCTCCTTTACTGCTCATTTACGTATTTCGTTTGATAACAAATTTTCCACTTACCCACAAGGAACTGATGTATCAAACAAATTCCTTTTAAATATATTAATTTATTGATTACTTAGGAATGCCCTGGATAGAGGCAAGAATATTTCCATCACTATAGAGGTGTATATCTTAAATCACCCAATTTTTTAATGCATTACTAAAATACCACCAGTAATATTGATATTTTATAACAAATATGTTCACAATATATGATTTTAAAAAAACAATCAGTGGAAATAAAAATGTAATACATTTGGTAACACAAACATTTCACCACATGAATCTGGCATTATTTGGTGGAGTGGGGCAAGGTAAGACAGGAGGAGGTAAAGGACTTGGAGGAGGAGAATGGTAGAGGGAGACTGTGAGAGCTTGGGCTGAGGATATCAGGGTCGTGAGGGGGAGGGTTTGGGAGGCAGAGAAAGATAAGGATGGGAAGTTGAAGAGAGAACCAAAAAAAGTGAACGAAACTGAAAATGAATGCCTGAAACAATGGCATTACACATACAAAAATAGTACCAGTTTGATTCTTAAAATTAGCACAGAGTATCAGAATGCCAGTATCATATTTACTAAGGAAGTCTGGAGAAATACTGGTGTTTGCCTTTTGCTTTCCTTTCTTCAAGACTTATGATAGACCACCCAGAGAACTCCTTTGTATTCAGTCTATAATTACTAGGTTTCATCTTTACTTATTGCTTCTAATGAATAAAAACATATGTTAACATGGTCCAGTCTTAATACCACTGTTCAGCACTAATGATTTAATTACCATGGCATACAATCTATGTACGCATTTATTCTATTCATTTCCTGCATTAGGGAAATCTTCCATGACCCAGGCTTATTTGGAAAGTGGCAGTGAAATGCGTGAAACGAATCCAAAATATTGAAAATTTCATCTGGGAGAACCGGACCATATAGAGAACAAAAGCTGATAGCGATGGGATTAATTGGCTCCATGTCTATTTATTGAGCACTGTACTAAACACAAGGGAAGCAAACATAAATAAGACAGTTTTTGCAATGATGAAAGTTACCCTTTAGTAGAGAATGAGGTGAGGTGACTGTCATAAACAATTAAATCACTCTGTGACAGGTGTTAGGATAAGGGTGAGAACAGGGTACCATGAAAGCATTTAGAAAAGAGTTTTATTCCAGACTGGAGAGTGAGAAGGGAGCAGCCATGGAAAGGGCATATGGCAGGAGTCCTGAGCAGTGACTTGGAGAGAGGCGGACACATTTAATATTCCAAGCAGAGAGCCATGAGCAATGGCCTGAAGTTGAAGAGAACAAGACAGGTTCAGGAAAGCAAGATTAGTTGTTCTTGTGGCAAGGTCAGGCATAGAATCTGTATCAGGGGAAAGCAGCGAGGGATAGATGGAAGGAAAGCACAAGCAAGACCATTATAGGCCTCTGTTCTATGCTATTTGAACTTTCTGAAAAGCCATGCAGAATTTCTGGAAAAAAATTAAGAAGAAAGGGGCATAAACATATTTGCACTCTAGAAAGATTACTCTAGCAATATTGAAAACACATGGAATAGAGGATGTAAGGACAGAGGGAGTGAGGAGGCCATTATAGCACTACAGAAAAAAAAAAGTGAAATTAAGAAGCTAGAGACAAAATGACTCAGGCTTGTGGGGAAGGAAGCAGACTCAGGTTTATAGTTTGTCAAGTGCTTAAATAATAGAGCTATCTATTGAGCTAAGACCCATTGATTCCTCCATTCAGCCAAAATTTATTGGGTGCCTACCATGTGCCAGGTGCTCCTCTGGGTTTAGAAGTAAAGACATAAAAGCTAGAGAAGATCCTTTGGCTTATGGAGTTTTTGCTCCAGTGGTAAGGGTGGAATCAAGTTTACAGGAAGGAAGCTGGTGGGTTTCATTTTGGACAGAACGAGGACGAGCTATGTGGGAGAACATTTAAATAGAGCTAGGCAGGAAGGTGGCAGTCATGGCTGGAGACAGTGATAGTGAATAAATAGCATATGAGTGGTTCCTGAAAACATGACAGGGAATGTGAACATGTGAGAGAATGCATGAAGTGGGATCCATGGAAGACTTTTAGAAAGTTGATAAAAACGCTGACATTTTATAAAAAAATCATCGCATATGTTTGTTTTCCTGACATATTCTTGGCTTTTAACAGATTCCTGAAATGGTTAGAAACCAACAGTTCAGAGTTAGAAGAGAAAAAAATAAAGACAGGAACATGGGCTACAAAATCAGAGTTATAATTATTGAAGGAGAGATGTCTTTATAAAAATCTGAGCAATAGATGCAAGAGAATTATTAGAAAATGTGAAATTATGGTATCAAGTGGCATGAGGAACAGAGTCTCAAGAAGGAGGAAATAATTTATCATTTCAAATGCTACAGAAGTCAAGAAAGAAAAAAAAATAAATAACTGGATTTAACAGCAGAGACCACTGATGACCCTGGTGAGAACAGTTTTGGTGAAAGGATGGATCAGTGAGTTAAAGATACCTGGAGAATAAGAAGGCGGCAACAGTGAGTGCAGGCATCACTTCAAAGAAATTAGTGTATCAGTGGAAGGAGAGAAAAGATAGTAGAGAGATAAGCACACAGGGTCAGGAGAAGTTTGTTTATTTGTTCTAATATAGGTGAGCCTTGAATATGTTTAGACAATCACAAGAAAGACCAGGATATAAGGAGATATTGGAAATACTAGAGGGGATAATAACTGATAGATTCAAATCTTCAAGGATTCAGGAAGCAGCAGGACCCAGGATGCCACCTTACGTGGAAATGTGGATACTACTTCTATGATGAACGAAGAGGATGAAGTTGTTTGCAGATGCAACTGACTCTGTAGGGTCAAGGGCAGAGAATAAGTCTAGTTCCTATACTGCAGGCTTCATTTTCTCCTAAAGCAGATGGAGGAGTCATGGGATTCAAGAGTTGAATTATTATGATGTGATATACACACTGGGAGGAAGGGGATAGATTCATTGGAAAGGATTCAAACTTATTTGCAGTTTGAAACCTTAAAGATTTAATGGCATGAATTTATGCAGATATAATTTCCTTCTTTAGTTTTTAGCATAGGAAGATATTAGTAGAGGTTTTGAAAGATGATGTGTTCCAGGTAATTCTATGAAACAAAGGAGTGCCTGCATTGAAAATATCAGTTTCAATTGCATATCTATTAGAGTTATGGACCTTGAGTGTTAAGATGGAAGGATAAAGAATAGTCCTAATAGAGGGACTGGGTGGGTAGGAGAGAATCAGGGAGCCAATCACGTATCCATGAGCTCAAAGAACAAACTTGGAATGAGGGAGAAGATGTGCACGTGTGCGGGGAGGTGGCATTGTTATGGGAGGGGTGGAGGAGGGCTGAAGGAAGAAGGTGAAGAGAGAGGCTTGTGGAAACTGAGCATGTAGGAGAATTTATTTTCTTTAGATCAGAGATCTCATAGGAAAAAGTTAAAGTGGAAGAGAGAGCTAAGATTGGAGGTTTGAAGAAAAGAAACTCAGAGGAATATGGAGGTTTGCACACGGATAGGGATAGATGACTGGGACAGCTTGATTCTTACCATGACAAAAAGGGACGTGGCTGTGAAACATCTCAAGTCCATCAATAACTCTTTCATGGTCACATAGTGGTGAGCAAGATAGCTGGGTGTCAATTCCTGCTTTCTTAATTGCTACTCGCAGTCTATTGTCAGGTTTGTCTTCATAAGGTGTTTCTTATTTGATGGACATTTTAAATTTCAGGATTTATCATAATACAAGAAACACATTTCTTTAAAAAAGATAAATCCAAACGCTAGAGAGGAGTTTTCATTTTGGTTGTCTGAATAGGGATATTGGTTTTAAAAAAAATTAATTGTAGTTCCCTTTTCCAAAAATCCAGACATTTTCTAGAGAAACTAATTGTACTCTAAAGAAACTAAAAAGGGAAGAAGTTCCTTTAAATATTATATATATCAAAGTAGCTGACAAGCCTGCTAAAGGCTTTTATTTTAAACAGTATAATTGGTTTTAATAATTGAATTGTGTTACAAAAGTTTATGAGAAAATGTTTTATAGACTTCCAGGTAAGGGTGAGGGTAGGGGCTAAAATTCAATTTATAATGACAAACAGTATTAAAATAGGTGAAAGCCAACATATGCACTAAAAACTAGAGAAGGATGGTTTCCTTAAGGCAGACACATCAAGGACTATCTACTAAGTGCATGTAGATGGGGTCAAAAAAATGCTGGCGGTGAGGACTAACACACAATACCTCCTACTGTAAGGTAACTGCTTCAACAAAAGTTCATCCAGGAATCCTCCATTTGTGACCTTATCTGTATATATTGCATCCTCATCTTTTGCATTTACTTGGCCAGTAATAATGCCCCAAACATTTGGAGTAAATTTAGAACTTCTGATTATTACTATATTTTTTTTTTCGTGAGCTACTTATGTCAGTTGTCAATGTCCATGTGGTTGGGATGGAACTCACAGTATCTCTACTTGAAAAAAAAGTTAGCTGACCAGGAGCGGTGGCTCATGCCTATAATCCCAGCACTTTGGGAGGATGAGGTGGGCGGATCACGAGTTCAGGAGATTGAGAACATCCTGGCTAACACGGTGAAACCCCATCTCTACTAAAAATAGAAAAAATTAGTCAGGCGTGGTGGCACATGCCTGTAGTCCCAGCTACTCAGGAGGCTGAGGCAGGAGAATCACTTGAACCCAGGAGGTGGAGGTTGCAGTGAGCCAAGAAGGTACCACTGCACTCCAGCCTGGGTGACAGAGTGAGACACCATCTTAAAAAAAAAAAAAAGAAAGAAAGAAAAAGAAAAAAGAAAAAAATAATTAGCTGTGAATTACAGAAAACCCAAGATAACAGATGAAACAGATTGAAATTTATTTTTCATGTAAATTAAGACAGATGAGTGACCAGGACTGGCAATAAGCCCGTTGGCATTCCAGATCTAAATTCCATCACTTTTGTTGCACTGCCATCCTCCCTGAAATGGCATATACACTTCTTACATGCTATGGATCAAAATACACCCATGAGCATACATCTAGCTCTAAGGAAGGATGGGAAATGAAGCCATGAAGCCAACTAAAATACAAGAGTTATATTTATAAGGGAAGAAAGGGAGAATGAATTTTCAATGAAACTAGCAATGTCAGCAACACCACCCCTGGTATTAGAGTGGGCACTCAGAGCATTGAATCCCTTTGGCTGATAGAAATGGTTTAGAG
Organism: Gorilla gorilla gorilla; assembly: GCF_029281585.2. NCBI lineage: Eukaryota > Metazoa > Chordata > Mammalia > Primates > Hominidae > Gorilla > Gorilla gorilla. Next base: position 156,663,138 of record NC_073224.2, read on the forward strand.
ATGCAGTTCCTTTATACTGCAGAGAACATTATAATCCTCTCACCACAGAGATTGTAACAGGAATGCAAATAAACTAAGAATGGCAAATTTGCTTGTATTCTGGGGAACTCTTCTTCTAGACTTAATCCTGCATTGATGTAAGCCTGGAGCTGCTAGTGGCGTCATAAGAGTAAAGCCAAAAAAGAGTACTGATTCAAGAGATGGGGAGACAGACAGACTGACAACATTAAACCCTGGGGTAGAGGCATGCCGAAAACTTTGTCTAACTCTGAATATTTTAATGAAGTAAATCAATAACTATTTATTGAGTCTGTGTCACATAGAATGAAAGCTTATTGACCAAAAGAGAGGGCTGGAGATACAGAAAGAACTCAGGGAACATACCACTTGGATTCTGTTTTACTGGCATGAATCAGCTCCTTTGAATATAGAATCTAGGGCAACATGATGTACTTCTGTTCACAAAAATAAAAGAATGAAAAACAAAAGGATTAAATATATAATAGAGAAGAAAAGAAAACTGATTGGGTAGTAAATTTTGATGGATGGGATTTTTCAGTACATTTTTGAAAGACAGGAAAGGAATGGTCAATTGTACAAAGATGGCTGCAGAGAAGAGGGAAACCAACTGATGCAGTGAATCCCAGAGAGACTCTGCCCCATAGTTAGTGAGTATGATAGAAGAGAGCAACAAAATAACTACTCCTATTGGCACCCTTTTCTCCCTCCCATATCCGTGTTGTGGAGTGAAGACAGTCTGGTATTTACCACGAGTCAAATCTCTTCCATACCAAAATTAAAGTAGCCATCCAGAAAAGTCAAGTCTTTTAAGTGTGGTGTTGGTGACCCTCCTCATTCTGTAATTTGGGGACCCAATGTCTGCGTGCACTATACCATTCTCACACTTCCCACCCTCCTGGCTGGACCTTCTGCTCAGGGAGAAACAAGGTGAGACATAGTGAGAAAATTAGCTCCTTACAGATGCAGAAAATATCCACGTGGTTACCTAGTCCTATTCGTGTAAAAATCATCAAAGATTATAAGACACATATAAAAATTTAAGAACAAAGATTTTTAAAAGTTTTCCCAGAGTAAACAAGGAGTAGAAAATATTTTAATGTCAATAAACACCAAAATATAATACCTTTAATTAATATTCACACAGATATTTGAGAAGATATTGTGTTCCATAAAATTACGATAGGATGCTATGAAAAGTAACTACTATAATGTAAGAATGGGATGTTAGACATTAAAAATAGAATTACTAACATTTAATGGGATGTTAGACATTAAAAACAGAATTGCTAAAATTTTAAAAAGTCAAGAAAGCTGCTTCAAATATACAGGAAATCTTCCAGAATGTAAAGAAATAAAAGTAGAACCAAAAACATAAAGGAAAGGATGGAACCTAATAAACAAATGCAGAGGTCCAGTAACTGACAAGTAGACATACAGAACAAAGAAAATGGAAGGGCGAACATTATCTGAGAAATAATAGGAGACACTTTCTTTGAGTTACAGAACATAAATCTTTAGGTCATATATTACTGAGTGCCTTGTACAAAGAATGGAAATGAAAACGAAACCCACATCTGGATACATTCTTGTAAAGTTTTAAAAGATCAAGAAAATCTTAAAGATTCCAAACTTTTTAAAGAGGAGAAAACAATTTCCCACAAAGAAATGAAAATCAAACTTGCATCAGATTCTCGACAGCAACAATTAATGCTAGAAGAGAACAGAGAAATGGCTACAGCATAGAGGGAAAGTAATTTTCAACCTTGAAATCTGTAATCACAAAAATAGTTAGCATGAGGGCAGAATTGAGGTATTTTTAGATGTTTAAGAGCCCAGAAATTTTATCACCATTTTCAATATGTAATTGCATTCAGTAGCTAGCAACTGAGATCAGAAATAACAGTTACTTAAATTGCATATAAATTTTTCTCTTTCCCTTGTAAAATATATTTTTAAGTAAGTGGCAGCTATGTTTTAAGTACAATATAGTGTAACAGGGCTAGTATAGCTGTTTTATGATGTCATCAGCTTCCCAGACTTCTTAGTGCCTGGCTCCTCTCTTTGTTATCCTTAGTGCATGGCTTCTGTTCACAAGATTACCTCATGTTTCAAATGGCTGTTGGAGTTCCTCTTATCACGTCTGCGTTCCAGTTAGAAGTAGGTGCATGCTTGTCTATGGAGTGCTTACCAGGTATTTTAACCCATCAAAGAAGTGTTCCCTGAAATTGCACCCAACAATGCCTCCTTAAATTATTGAACATACCTAGCTGCAAGGTTGCATCTTTATTTGGGCACTTTGCAGCCCAACAAAAAAAATATCAAATTCTGTTCCTTAGTAAGAAAAAGAGAAAAGATGTTGAGGAGAAGATAACTAGGTCCCACATCATGAAACAAGCAGCCACACCTCCCGAATCTCTTTACATTTTGGTAAAGTTATCTGAGGGTGTACTCTAGCAAAATGAGGGAGAAGACCAAGAAATACAAAAACACAAGGACAAAGAAGCAGAGCAATACAGGGGAATCTCAGGATGACAGTGGTCCATCCGGCTTTAAGGTGGTCGTTTTAGAGTGCCATAGGAGAATGCTGGGCTCTGGGAGGGAGGCCAATGAAGAGAAAAGAAGATGTCATGCAGGGGACTCTGTGATTGAGGGGATGGCGCAAAGTGGAGGTATGATAAAGCATGTGATTCAAAAGAAAATGAATGGCAATATGAAATTTCAGGAAAAAAATAAGTTACATATAAACAATTGATTTGAAGAAATTGTTGGAATATAAGAGAATTTGTCTTTGCCTTGGTGCTCCTAACATTCTCTTCTAGGTGGCTTAGGAGTTTTGGTATTATTCATATACGAAAGGAAATGTAACCAGCACACATTCATAATAACATAATAATGTAATAATGTCGTAATGGTTTTCAACTTTGGTTAACTCATGGAAAAATTGTGTAAGAACTTAGATGGTGATGCAGAACTAAATGAATATATTAACCAAAAAAAATCTGGTATAAATGTAAAAGAATAGCACACAGACAGTGGGAAGTGAAATGGTAGAGGGAATGTGGAAGCAAATGTAAGCACACTAATATTTGAAATATTAAATATAATCTAACGACAAATTGAAGAATTGCAAGAAATGGTTCTATTAAGCATGGAGAAGAGAAGTGGAGTGGGTTAAAGGTTTACTTAGCAAAACTTTTTAAAAAAATTGTAGGCAATCAATCAATACCTGTCCGGAGTGTTTAAATAAAGTTACAGAGGTGTAAGTTTATTATCTAGTATTTTGGAGGTAACAGGAACATGTTAAAGAGGTTTTTCCACAGTGCCTAGAGCATAATCATTCAATACATGTTAGCTGTTTTAACCATTATAGTGAATTTTAATTTGAACTGATTTTTAACAAGTAATTTTACTTTATTTCTTTGTTTTTCTTTATTTGAGATATTAAAAATATCAAAAATTAACACCTATATTACCAATAAAAAAAAGAGGTTTCTCCTGGAGAGTGGGACTACAGGTTTAAACACGTATGGGGGTAGGAGGTATAGAAATTAGGATAGGCTAATCTTAGTATTTGATTTATTCACATGTGAGAGTATTATTTTAATTATAAACATTACAAAAATTGAAACAGGAAGATTTCGAATTTTGCTTGGGAACGTCACAAAACACAAAACTCAGCAGGGAAGCAGGGCCTTGTTTCCAGTGTAATATGGGCTTCCCTTTGATGTGGTGGCATCAGGTGGGAGACCAAGCACAGACACAGCTGGAATCTGCTCCAGCCAAACAGAAATTGGTACAGAAAATTGACCTCTGGTGAAGTACCTTTACTAAACACAAAAGAAAGAGAACATAGAAAACATCTCTCTACTGGGACTACACTCAACCTGGCTTCACTTCTCTCAGGTTGTTGAATAATGTAATTATTGATGTGAACTTAGACTTATCAGCTTCTTTAGCATGTTTGAAAGTTCTCACAATAACACAATATACAGTGAAGACAAGGGCACTCTTCATTTAGGAATGTATGCGTTTTAGATAAACATCCCACTGAGACTATGAAAAAGTCCACACTGTAAGAAAAGAGATGATGGCAATTAATATGAAGAAACTGGTCACAATTTTTGGAATAATTATGACAGTAAACAGATAAAATTGTATAAGTAACTATTGTATAATTATATAATTATGATAGTAAACAAACAAATGAAATTGTATAAATTACAAATATTAGGAAAATATTAGGAATGATTATATACCATGTATCAGTCAGGATAGGCATGATGTTGCTGCAGTAACAAAAAGTCCAAAATATCAGTGGTTTCAAGCAGGAAGATCTTATTTCTTGCTTATCCTACATATTTAGCATGGGTTGATAATGGGCTCTAGGACTTCACTCTAGGACCCAGGATGATGAAGAAGCCATGACAGTGAGTGTTGCTAATCACTGAGGTACAAAGATTATGAACGAGAGTATGACAATTATCTCATAACTCTTAAAGCCTCTGCACATAAAGTCTACATTCATCTTCCACTTACATTTCATGAGTCGAATCAGGTCACATGGCCGTTACTGATTTCAATGGGAACAGTACCTTCTCTACAACCTAAAAAACAAAACAAAACAAAACTAAAAACATGTGAACAGCCTCAATGACTACCATATTAGGAAACTAAAAAGCAATTTCAGAAAGAAAATTACTAGCAGTAAAAAGTTCAGAAGTGAATTGATAATTCTGAAAATCAAATAAATAATTTGAAAGACAAATGGTAATTACTCTTGAAGTGCAGCAGAAATATTCAGACACAAAGACAATAGGAACGAATATGGTAGAAATTGAAGACCAGAGACAAGAGAGCCAATGAAGTGTAACATTTCTTATTAAAGAAAAGAGGGAAAACATGACGAAGCTTCTCTGACCTGTGAAAGGCCCAAGTATACAGATCAAAGTGTTCACTGAGTAGCAGGAAAAGTTAATGAAAAGATAAAAATGGCTGGTTCAGTTTTTAAACGTCAAGAATAATGAAAGAATCTTAGGCATCCAGAAAGAGAAAATTAAATCACTCTTTTTATTTTTTTTTCAAACCGACATGTAACAGACATAAAGAAAAGTGCATAAATTGCAATTGCACAGCTCAATGAATTGTCCCATGAGAAAACAATTGTGTGACCATTACTCAGGCCAAGAAATAGAACACTCTTAGTATCCTAAAGACATCCTCATTCACAGTGTAATTATTACACTCTCTCTCCTACTCAAATGTAACTGCTATCCTAACTTCTAAACTTATTTTTAGTTTTGCCTAGTTTTAACCTTGATCTAAATGGAGCCACACAGTGAAGTCTCCGAAATATGACTTTCCTCACTTTCAAATATATTCTTGAGATTCCAACGTATTGTTCTCTTGTAATTGTAGCACATTCAGATTTATTGTTGCATGCGATTTCATTGTGTGAATATACCAAGATGTTTATTTATTCTAGTATTGATAGATTTGATAGATATGGTTGTTTCCAGTTGTTGCTGTTACAAATAATGATACTATAAACACTCTTGAACATATATTTTGCAGCACACACACACATTTCCATTAGGTGTGAAATTGTGAAATGTACCCCATTGTTACCTTTATTGGAGGTCATGCCTGGGTATCATATAGAAAATTGCAGCACTCCTCCCTCCCCTTAGAACTTCCATTCTCCTTTCTCTGCTTTATTTTCTCCACAGCACTCAGTCCTCATCTAATAAACTATATTGTATTCATTTATCTTGTTTATTGTCTATTATTTGCTTACTAGAATGTAAGCAGCATTAGAGCTGAGATTTGGGTTTATTTTGTTAATGGCTGTTTTCCCAACATGGAAGAAATACTCAATAAATTTGTTGAATGAGTTATTTATTTTATATAATTGTGAATGGGGTTCCATATCTCATCAGACATTTATTGCACATTTCATTATATTTTTCTCTATACTGCCTGTTTATAGCTCTTGCAAATTTTTCTTCAAGATTTTATATATGCATTTTGAAAATTTTGAAAATTTGTTTTGTGTCTGTTGCATATATTGCAAAATTCTTTTCCAGTTTCTTGTGGGCCTTTTGACTTTGTTTATGGTAAGTTTTTGTCCGTTTGTTTTAATGCAGTCAATGTTATCAAATCTTTGTAAAGGTGTTTAGTTTTCATGTCTAATTTAGAAAGATCTTTCTCATTTCAGTATTATAAATCAATGCACAGTGCTTTCTTTCTAGAAATTTTATGCTTGCTTTAAATCTTTGTTCCATCAAAAATTTACCTCGTTTTAAAGAATGATGACTTATCTTTACTTTTATTTAATATGATTTATAGAATTATCCCTATCTTCCCTACTAATTTACAGTGCCATCATTACCATAAACTAAAGCCAATCGTGTGTGTCTCTTTCTTTATCCTTTACTCTGTTTTATTGTTTGTTCTAACTTATTTCTGGTGCCATTATAAATATATTCATTTCTAGTGCTAAGGTTTTAAAAATTATTTTATTTGATAATATATTTTTAAATTCTATGACTGTCTGCCCCCATTATTAGATTTTTCTAATTTTCTCCATTATTAGAAAATGTCCTAGACTCTACATATATTTATTTTCAAGGTGAATTTAATATAAATTGTTTAGTTTCCTACAGGTACAAAAATCAAATATAAATCTAAAAACTACAAGGTAAAAAGCATGTAAATGACAACAAAATCCTCTTGGTTTGTTAATTAGGATTGCATTGAATATAAAGATGAGTTTAGTGAACAGTGACATAATGATGCAATTATATCTTCCTATTCAAAGGCATAGGATATCTTTTCAGTTATTTGAATCCTCGTTTATACTTCTTTATAGCTTTTTAAATTATGTCTGATGCAATACTTGTAAAATTTATATCTATTTTACCATTTTCCATTGTTTTTTAAACAACATACATTTTTTAATATTGTGTATTCTGATGGTGATTATTTGAACATAGGCAATTACAGACTTTTATATATTATCTTTCAATTTCTCTCTTATTAAATTCTAATATTTTTCATAACAGGTTTATAATCAATTCCCATAATCCCTTGCATAATTGCAAGAGAGAAAAATTATAGAATTGACTTATAAATCCAAGATTTAAAAATAGTGAAAAATCCAGCTGATTTTGACATGTTTATTAAATAGGTATGTATTAGAAAGACAGTCAAAAGGAACATATAAAGAGAAAATATAAGCAATACATACTTAACAAAAGGATTTAAAATATTATTAAAATGCTAAGTACAATGCTATAATTAATTTTCTACAGAGTTGCCAATGCATATCAATAAGAGAAATATAGTAATTTCAATAAATAGTGCTGAAACAACTGGGTATTACTATGGAAAAGATATGGGCCTTCACCCTTGCCTCAGGCCATACACAAAAACTGACTCAGAATGGACCACAGGACTGAATGTAAAAGCTAAAATACAAAACAGATTGTTGGAGGGTAGGAAAAAATCATCATCATGATGGTATCCTACGCAATATACTCACTAACAATAATAGAAAAAAATGAAAAATTAAATTACACCAAATGTTTAAAGTTTTGCTCATAGAAAGATATTTAGTTAAGAAAAAGAGAAGCCCAAGACTTTGAGGCAATATTCAAAATATATATATCTAAAAAAACACTTGTTACACACACACACACACACACATTTCTTACAATTTAACAAGACAACAAAAAACAATGAAAATGGGCATACATGTTGAACACATACTTCACACAAAAATATATATGTGTAATCAGTTATCATGGGAAAAGATGCTCAACATATTAGTCATCAAGAAAATACAAATTAAAACCACAGTTGAGACACTACTCCTTACCCACTAAATGGCTAAAATTTGAAAGTTTGACAATATTGAGTATTGAAAAAGATAAGGAGTCAATGAAATCTCAAATAGTGTTAGTGAGCATGTAACATGGAGCAACCATTTTGGAAAACTATTTGGCACTTTATCATAAAGCTAAACATATATTTACCATCCAGCTTAGCACTTCCACCACTAAATGAAATAAAAACCTATGTTCACAAGAGACTTGTTCATGCATGTTCACCACAGCTTCATTCATAATATCCTTTACCTTGTGTAGGAGGCAGAAAAATGGCCCCACAAAGATTTCCACCTCTTTGCCTGGAAAGGCCTAATCTCCAGAAACTATGAATATACTACCTTTCTTCCCAAAAGGGACTTTGCAGGTGCGATTACATTAAAGATCTTTGGTAGAGAGATTATCCTAGATGATCTGGATCTGGGTAAGCGCAATGTAATCACAAGGCTACCTACAAGCAAAAAAGAGACATTGTCAAGTCAGAGATAAGAAGCTATGAGAAAGATGTGTTGGCTTTGAAGATGAAAGAAGCCTAGGAGCCAAGGAATGTGGGAACCTCTAGAAGCTGGAAAAAGAAAGAAAACACTGCCTCTAAACATCCAGAAGAAACGGAGTCCTGCCACATCTTGATTTTAGTACCATGAAACTTATTTTGGACTTTTTATCTCCAGAGCTATAAGATGATAAATTTGTGTCATTGTATCCCATCAAGTTTGTGTTTATTTGTTACAATAGCAATAGAAAACTCAAGCACCTGATGATAACCTAAATATTTATCATCTTGTGAATGGATAAGCAATTGTTTCTAAAGAATTTTTTTATTCTTTGAAAAGAATAAAATGTTTTATTGGAAAGATACTATGCAGCAATAAAAAGGCATCAACTACTGATACATACAACTACATGGATGAATCCCTGTGACACCATGTTCTGCTGAATATGTGCCATATGATTCAATTTATATGAGATCTTCATCTAAATTGACAAAAGTATATCAGTGGTTGCCTTGGGCAGAGGTAGAAGTGATTGTCTGCAAAGGGGCATGAGTGTACTTCTCTGAGTGATGGAAGTGTTCTATATCTTGTTTATGGTGGTGGCATTTGTGAAAGCTCATCAAACTGTACAACTTAATAGGTGCATTTTATTATATGTAAACTATACTTCAATAAAGTTTTTTTAAAGGAAAAAAGCCATCAAAGTTAGAATTAAGAATATGAAATAATTACTTAACACAGATTAAAAATGAGAATGCTATGTACAACTAGAGCTGGAAACTTGAATAAGGCAATTACCATGTAAATTTTTTTTCTTTTTCTTTCGAGACAGAGTTTCACTCTGTTGCACAGGCTGGAGTGCAGTGGCGCAATCACTGCTCACTGCAGCCTCGACCTCTCATGCTCACATGCACCACCATGCCCTGCTAATGTTTTTATTTGTATTTTTAATATATAGAGTTAGGTCTCACTATGTTGTCCAGGCTGGTCTCAAACTTCTGGCCTCAAGCCATCCTCTCACCTCTGCCTTACAAAGTGCTGGGATTGTAGGCATGAGCTACCATGACAGGCCAAAAAATTATTTAGAAAATTAGAAAACTACTTGCAAAAAAAGCCCAGGGTCAAAACAGTTTTTCTGGAGAAAAAAGAAAAAAGTTAAATTTTATGGCAGAATTTAATCCTTAACTGGCTAAACAATTCCAGATAGTATAATTTATAGTAGGAAAGGCTGGTGTAAATTATACGTATACATAAAATCCAGTCAGTAAAATGATATATTTGACATGTAAAGATTTTAATGACATATTGTTGAATGAATTTTAGTTTTATTTAATGCATATTAAATGTCCACTATGTTCTAACCATAGATAATGGAATAAACCAAATATGATCCTTGTTCTCACATTGCTTACTGCCTCGTGAGAGAGAAAATTAAGTAACTGCACAAGTATAAATAACTGTGATACAGACTACAATTTAAAAATGATAAGGTAACATATATGTAATAGCAGTGACTAATTTAGATTTGGACTGGGAAGTACGAAGGGAATCAATTTGGCAAGATCTCCTACAGCAAAAGATGTTCAGACTAAAAGTTGCGAATAAGCATTTAATTATGAAGTTCTTTATTCATTATACAATGCCTACTCAGCCATATTGTCATTTTGATGATTTGAAATATTGCCATATTTTCTATGTGAATCCTGCTCTTTAGTCTTCAATCCGCTGCAATCTGCCTCTATCAGTCCATTAAAATGTTCTTGTCAAAATTAACAATGACTTCTTATTTCCTGATCCAACAGACACTTAAGTTCTCAGCTTACTTTATTGTTATGTTTTCAGCAGCACTTCTCACAATCAATCACTCCCTCCTTTTTCAAACTCTCTCTTCTCTTGGATCCTATATTAGTCTGCCAGGGCTGCCATAACAAAATCCCACAGACTGGGTGGCTAGAACAACAGAAATTTATTTCTTACAATTCTGGAGGTTGGAGAGCCAAGATCCAGGTGTCAGCAAGTGTGGTTTCTCCTGAGGGCTCTCTTCTTGGCTTGCAGATGGCCCCTGCCTGGCTGTGTCCTCACATGGCCTTTCCAGGCATCCTTGAAGTCTCTTCCTCTTCTTATAAGAACACAGGCTTTATTGGATTAGGGCCCTACTCTTATGACCTCATTTAACTTTAATTACATCTTTAAAGGTCTTATCTCCAAATACAGTCCCATTGACGGCTAGAGCTTCAACACATGAATTTAAAGGGGTGGGAGACACAGTCCAGTCTAGAACTGTTTTTGATCCAGGAAACAATTTCTTTCTATCTTCTCTAACAGTTCTCCTTTTCTTTCTTCTATCCCTTAAATATATTAACAATTTAAGGCATAGTCTCAGGCCCTCTTTTTATCTCTTTCTGACTCCAGGTCTTCTCTCACATTCGAATGATTTCAAGTCTACTGCATTAGATTAAAAGTCTACTTTCTCCATAGCAGGGATTGACATGTAGCAAGTTCTCCAAGTGGTAATATCTCATCAAAGTGGAGGATCGTATCTCATTGAGGCAGAGGGTAGATGTGGGACTCTACAAGATTCTCTCCAAGGTGACCCTCTAAGCCCGGTCCTCAAAACCCAAAATGTGAAATTGTACCAGTGTTTCATTGTACATCTCGCTACACAACAACCAGTAATATTTCCTGAGTATTCACTATGTGCCAGGCAGTCGTCTATGAGCTTTACACGTGTTAATTCAGCTTGCTAATCCTTGTGATAATTTTATCCTCACATTATTCCAATTTTACAGATTAGAAAACTTAGTCACAGGGTGATTAAATTAAATCACTTAAGGTCACACAGCTTGTAAGTGACAGTAATTACCTTGTAGTCTGACTCTAGGACTCACACTATGTGCTAAGGCTATGATTAAGTAGAGCACTTATGATAAAAGTCTTTTTAAGTCAGAATAGGAAGTTTAAGTCACAAAGGATATTAGGATAATTGGAATATTATTTGAGAAAACTTAAGGTATTGTTAGATATTTTTCTTCATTGCACATATCAAACAAACCAAAGACTTTGGTAGAAAATGCACATACTTCAAAAGTAGAAAATGCACATTCTTCAAAAGTAGAAAACCTACACATTGCTTTTTAAAATACTTTCGGTGGTAGATAGGCATGTCTATACATGACATTGCAAACTGAAAACAAAGATAAAAACTAGCAGATTTGACTACAACCACTTAATTAAGAAAATCCTTTGCCATAAAATACTATAAACAAATGAAAAGACTGACATAAAACTTCGGGAGCATTATTAACAAGAAAAAGAAATTAATGCCACAACAGAGAAATGGGAAATAACCTAACAAGTATCTCATAGAAGGATACATATACATATCTAGTAAACATATGAATCCACCCCTGAAAAAATTAAAATAGGACCATTTCCCTCTCAAGTTGGTAAAAATTATTTTTTAATAATAATTTTCCACGTGGGTGTGGATGGGGGTGTGGGAGATGTGATATTTTCACACTGCTGGGCTGGTGGGTGTGTAATTGGTAATACCTATCTGGAGAACAATTTGATAATAGATATTTTGCTTTAAAAACTGTTACCTTGTTTTGTAAATATTTTTCTTTTACTCCAGGATATCTACACTAAGAAAGATACTATAATGGAATATTTACAAGTGTACATATTTATTTTGTAAGGAAATTTATTCAAGTTAATTATAAGAGTTAAATATTGGTAACAATCTACAACTTCCATACAAGAGGATGGCCACAATGGGTTGAATATGTAATTTTGTTACTTTATCCATGACACATAGTCCTGCACTGAAGCATTTGGGGTTGTTTTCAGAGTAGTCTGTTGTCCACACAGCAAATTAAGGTTTAAATTAAGAGCATAGATGGTAGCACATTCAGAAGCCTATGATAGCTCTCAAAATGAATTCCTGGGCTGTGTCTGGGAGTCTTATAGTTTTTGGCATAATGTGAATCTACTATATCATATAACTTGAACTCTGTCATGTCACACAGTAATTTATTTACCAACCATTTGGGTAAAAATAAAACTTCTCTTATGTCTCCCAGAACTGCCATCAAGAAGTAGCCTTCCTTGAGAAAACACTCATATTATTTTCTTCATTATTACCAACCTTCATCATCATCGGGATGGTTTGTATTGTCTTCGTATGGTTAAGCTGTGACACAGAGTTCTCAGAAACCTCTTCCCTATAGAGTTATAGGTTACAGTTGGCCCAAAGATATACTTGCTTGAGATTTGGAGGGTTGGAAATGAAGCAACAGCCATTATCTTTTGAAGGTCGTTATAGTCAGATGTTGCTATAGACAGATGCAGAAGTGGGTTCCTGTTTCTTCTCATTCTTTTCTGCTTGATATGCAGCTCTTCTTCCCAACTTCTGACACTGTTGACCAAGAGCAGCTCCAGGCCTACCACTAAATGCCAGGTTGTGGACCTACAGTGGTGAGACAAGGACAGAGAAGATAACCTTCCCATAAGTCTCCCTAAGAACTTTCCTTTCATAGTCTAAGGTTAACAGGTAAAATATAAAACATTTATTTAAATTGTAATTTCAGATAAACAATAAATATTTTTGTATAAGTATGTCCCAAATAATGCAAGAGTTAATTATAGCAGTGAAATATTGGTAATAATCTACTATCTCCTAGTAAGGACAATCCTGAATGTGTTAGAGAATTAATCGTGGCATTTTATCTTCAAAGACATAGTCCTCCACTGCAGGGACATAGTCATCCAAAAAAAAAAAAAAAAAGGATTTATTTAAAATTCTAATTGAACTGAGCATCCTGTACTTTTTAATTTGTTGGGTCTGGCAATATTAGTTTTGATGAATTGATGGCCTTGGTTCATAGATTGACTGATTGACAACCCTTTCTCCAATCCTCCAATTCCCTTTCCAAACTTGAACTCCTCTAGCTCCTCCTTCAGTTCTACGAGGTCTACTTCCTAGAGTAAATCCTCTTCCCCACTACACTCACACTCTGCTACCCTGACTCTTGATTTTTATCATAATAGGAATGATGATAATAAAAACAAGAGTAAAATCTAAAGTTTACTGAGGCTTACTATGTGCCAGAGCCCCCTGTTAAGTACTTTACAATAATCTATAATAGTTACCATTACTTACTCCCATTTAAGTTACTGTTATTTACTCCCATTTAAGTTTAATACATATTAAAATTCAACTCATTTTTGTTACTGTTATTTACTCCTATTTAAGTTTCATACATGTTACAATTCAATTGATATGTGGCATTTAGATGTTGGCATCTAAGATATTCTCTAAAATATCTGAGAATAAAATATCTCAGATATTTTACTCTCTTCTCTTTTCCCGTTTTATTTTTTTCTTAAAGGCAGTGTGAAGTGATTTAGTTATTTCAGACATAATGTATTTGATAGAAAAGGAAACTGAGGCACCAATGGATTTAGAGAAACTTCCAAGGTCATATATTGAGTTAATGGAGCAACTGAGAGTAGAATTTACCATCTCTGAGAGCCCAAGGTGCTGTCTTGACTGTTGTGCTAAAAAGAAACTATATATCTTTAGAAGAGAAAGATAAATAAGTCCCAATGTTTCAAAAAAAATCAACCTCCTTTCTATATCTTTCATGGAGACATTTATTCTTGGACCAAAATTTCCAAATGTAACTTACTTTTTAAATTTTATATTTATTTTTAATTCAAGCTTATATGTTCATTTGTTCTTCTCACCAAATTGGATATTATATTCTTTGCACAACATATGCTTATGATCAATTTCTGACTGAAACTGGTTTTTATGTAAGTGCTCCACAAGCCTTGAACAATGGGTTTCATATGTAACCCAGAATAGATATTAAAATAATCTCTAGGAATTTCTTATTTTATCAGAATTTCTTCCTTTGAGGTGGGATTTGAATGAAAAAAATGCAGAAGAGAAAATGGCAATTCTTTGAGCAAATGAAATAAGTTTGATATATAAGAAGATTTCAGTGAAAGTAAAAAAATCAAACATTTATTCTAAACAAGTCAGACCTAGAAACTGTCTCATGGAGAAAAATGGAATTTCAATATATTTCTAAGCATTGCTATAAAATCTCAGGTGTAATAAAGATGTTTTTCATTTATTCCATAATTGATTAGATACAAAATTTCTAATAACAGTTGTTCATTTCCCCCCTTTTTTATTTGGGGGATATTTGCGATTGTGGCCAGTGCAAGTCTCTTTCTCCTAGAGATCAAACTCCCCTGTGCTCCCGCAATACTATTTATATATTACAGAATATTTGTCTTGTAGAAAAACTACTATTCTGGTAGTACTGTATCTAAAGTACAGAGCAGGAAAAAGAGGGAAAGAAAGTGGAGAAATTTGTCCAGACCCAGAGTACTGATCTCAAAAACCTGATATTAGTTTAATAAATTATTGTTTATCTTTATAATATTCATAAGAATATTCAATTAGATATAGTTATTTATAAAGCTTCTAATTCTCTTAGCAAGTCTGTCTTACAAGTTGCCCACGATATTCCAATAACAAAATCAATTACAACCTTATAATGTAGTGTTTCAGAACAATGCTTTTTGAACCATCTGTGATGAAAGATGAGTTCTTATTCTTTTCAATCCATTGTGGACCAATATTTCATAAATGACAACACAGATTACTATAAAAAATGATCACATATTGACATTGAGACAATATAAAAAAGCTACATAAGTTTTCAAACATTTGTGCTCAATTTCTGCACTTACCTTGTTGTGCACAGGCACTGATGGATCACTCCCTGAGTGCCATTGCTTTAGAGTATAGTCTTTTGAATTTGATTGCTTGGGTTCAAATTCCATCTCTGCCATATTCTACTTGTCCTGTAACCTTGTTCAAGTTACGGAAATGTACAATGAAAATAATAATAGTATCTTTTTCAAAGTTCGCCATGAGGATTTAATGAGGTACTATATGAAACCCTGAGAAGAATATCTAGCATGCACTACAGGGTCAATAAAAGTAAATCGTTATAATTACTGCATGCAGTTTTACAATACACAATGTGCTTTCCCATACATCATGTCATCTATTCCCTACAAAATCTCTGTAGGGGTAGGTTAAAGAAGTAATGATTATCCTCTACAGCACAGTTGAGAAAACCAAGGGTCAAGTGTTTAAATTGTTGCTCAAGTGTTTAAATGGTTGCGCAGCTGGTAAATGGTAAAGCCAGGCATTAAATGTGATGCTGTTTCTCCCTTATTCCATCCTCCCTTTCAAAGTATGTCAAAGGCTACATGAAGTAGTCCTTTTCATCCAGAACAAAGTCTTCCTGCTCATTTCCTGAGCCTCTTGGTCCCATGACATAGCTTGACAAAAAACAGGACCATCCCAGCAATAGCAGGATCTCCCATCCCCTCTCAATTTGTAGACTTCTTCTATAGGAGGGGTTCTTGTTGACCTTGCACCTATGTTTCCTTTTCACAGCTACTGAGAGCAAGATGTGTACAATTTATGCTTTCAGCTGAGAGTGCTGTATATCTGGTTAATGTGATGGCAGCTATATTTCACATGTTGGAAACGTCAGTTGGAAAAGAAATTTCCAGCCCCAAGATGAGAGAAATGACTATCTCTTTTAATGTGTTGGTGGATGGTCTGGCTTACATTTTTTTTTCTTGAACATACCCAGATGATATGAATGTTTCTTCGGTTGAGGTTTGAATATTTTACTTCTTATAAATCCAAAGAAATGTTTATTTCTTCCTGTGGTTAAATTGTGCAGATGAATTCTCAGAGAGTAAGGAGCCTGAGAAATTCATATGGGACATTAAATGTTCTAGTACTTGTGATCTCTATTTGATCCAGAGACAAAGAACCAAACCCAAGATGTGTTAAAAAGAATAAAATTTCCCTGTGCTAGTAAATTTAAAAAGGAGTTACAAATGTAAATATTGTAGATGCATTTTCTCCAATAATGCCTTCAGGGTAAGTTAAATTCAGAAAAAAATGTTTAATTATACAGCAGCAAAAAATGAGCTTACTGTAAACAAACCATTGTCCACTAATGTAAATAAGTTAATGAATATCCCATTAGCTATCTTATAAAACAAATGATAAAATGAGTTAAAAATTTTATGGAATAAAGAAATGTGAGTGAAGGTAAGCCAGACTCATTCAGAATTACATCTAAGTGCTAAACTGTGTACAGGCATACCTCACCTTATTGCACTTCACTTTATTACACTTCATAGATACTGCAATTTTTGCAAATTGAAGGTGTGCAGAAACTGTATCCAGCAAGTCTATCAGTATCACTTTGCCAAAAGCAGGTGCTTACTTCCTGTTCCTTTGTCACATTTTGGTAACTCTCACAATATTTCACTTTTTCATTATTATTATATCCGTTATGGTAATCTGTTTTCACTGATTTTTGATGTTCCTATTGTGATTGTTTTGGGGTGCCACAAACCATGCTCACATAAGACAGTGAACTAAAGTGATAAATGTTGTATGTGTTCTGACAGCTCCACCCACTGGCTGTTTCCCTATCTCTCTTCTCCTTCTTAGGCTTCCTTATTCCCTGAGGTGCAACAATATTGAAATTAGGACAGCTAATAACCGTACAATGGTCTCTAAGTGTTCAAATGAAAGGAGTAGTTACACATCTTTCACTTTTAATCAAAAGATATAAATGATTAAGCTTAGTGAGAAAGGTATGTCAAAAGCCCAGAAAGGCTGAAAGATAGGCCTCTTGAGCCAAACTGTTAGCCCAGTTATGAATGCAGAGGAAAAGGAAATTAAAAGTGCTACTCCAGGGTATTCACAAACTGTAAGAAAATAACCTTACTGCCGATATGGAAAAAAGCTTTAGTGGTCTAGAAAGATCAAACCATCCATAACATTTCCTCAAGCCAAAGTCTAATTTAGAGAAAGCCTTTAATCTTCAATGAAGGCTGAGAGAAGTGAGGAAGCTATAGGAGAAAAAGTTTGAAACAAGCAGAGGTTGGTTGATGATTAGAGAAAGCCTTTAATCTTCAATGAAGGCTGAGAGAAGTGAGGAAGCTATAGAAGAAAAAGTTTGAAACAAGCAGAGGTTGGTTGATGAGTTTTCAGGAAAAAAAAGTCATCTTCATTACTTAAAAATACAAGGTAAAGCTGCAAGTGCAGATATAGAAGCTGCAAGTTATCCAGAAGATCTAGCTGAGATATTGATGGAGGTGGCTACACTAAACAACTGATTTTCAATATAGATGAAATAGCCTTCTATTGGAAGATGATGCCATCTGGCACTTTCATTGTTAGAGAGGAGTCAATGCCTGGTTTCAAATCCTTCAAAGGACAGGCTGATTCTCTTGTTAGGAGCTAATGCAGCTGGTGACTTAAAGTTGAAGCCAATGCTTATTTACCATCCCCAAAATATTAGGGTCCTTATTATTATGCCAAATCTACCTTCCTGTGCTCTATAGATGGAACAGCAAAGCCTGGATCTGTTTACATGATGGTTTACTGAATATTTTAAGCCCACTGTTGAGACCTACTACTCAGAAAAAAGAATTCCTTTAAAAATATTATTTCTTAAAGGTAAGGCACCTCATCATCCACAAGCTCTGATGGAGATGTACAATAAAATGAATGTTGTTTTCATGCTTGCTGACACAACATGTATTCTGTAGCCCATGGATCAAGGAGTAATTTTGAATTTCAAGTCTTGTTCTTTAAGAAATACACTTTGTAATGGTACAGCTGTCATAGTTAGTGATTCCTCTAATGTACCTGGGCAAAGCCAACTGAAAATATTCTGGAAAAAATTTATGATTCTTGATGCCATTAAGACCATTTAAGACTCATGGGCAGAGGTCAAAATATCAACATTAACCAGAATTTGGAAGAAGTTAATTTCAATCTCTGTGAATGACTTAGTGGAGGACGTCACTGTAGTTGTGGTGGAAACAGCAAGAGAACTAGAATTAGAAGTGGAGCTGGAAGAAATGACTGAATTGCTGCAATCTCATGATAAAACTTGACTGGATGACAAGTTGCTTCTTATGGATGAGCAATGAAAGTGTTTCTTGAGATGGAATCTGCTCCTGGTGAAAATGCTGTGTATGCTGTTGAAGTGACAACAAAGAATTTAGACTATTACATAAACTCAGTTGGTAAAGCAGTGGCAGGTTTTGAGAAAATTGCCTCCAATTTTGAAAGAAGTTTTAGTGCTGATAAAATGCTATTGAACAGTATCACATGCACAGAGAATCTTCATGAAAGGAAGGGTCAATTAATGTGACAAGCTTCACTGTTGCCTTATTTTCAGAAATTGCCACAACCACCCAACCTTGAGTATCTATCACCCAGATTACCCAGGAGCCATCAACATTGAAGAAAGACCCTCCACCAGCAAAAAGATTATAATTAGCTGAAGGCTCAGAAGATTGTTAGCATTTCTTAGTAATAAAGGATTTTTAAATTAAGATATGTATTTTTTTATATGTAATGTCATTGTATACCTAGTAGACTACAGTGTGGTGTAAAAA